>NC_081803.1:19271609-19871609 GCF_963082965.1 Carassius carassius
GAAAGATGCCACAGTGGCATCCTGGTCTCGGCAAGCTTTCTCAGCATCAGCGAAGTTCAGGTTGTAACGTCCCAGTCGAGGAAAATATGGGAACACAATGCCTGTAGGAATCCGAAGAGCCAAAAAAATTATGATATTGCATTTTTGCATAATAGAAATCCTTAAAATGCTCTCTGATAAGATAATAATCTGTGTAATCTGGCAATAATTAAATTCCAGATTGATTTCTCCAATGCTTCATCTAAAGTGAATTAAATGAATTTTGAATTTTGATTTATTGCATGCAACTGAAATGATGCCAAGAATGCAGACAGCAATGACCAAATAAAAGTCCCATTATTTGGTCATGATAGCTTTTACGTCAGGATCTTGCTGATGGTCTAGATTTATAAACTGTTCTACTCTGCATTATTAAGACTATTGAATAGTGTTTACATTGCACACAGTGTGAAGAGAATCAGCACAATGCTATCTCATAGCTAATTGCCTTGAGGAACAGCCAAGGATGCATGAACTCTGTATAGAGTTATGTGTGATATTCTGGAAAGTCTCAGTCTTACAATGGTAGTGTTGCTGTAGAAATGTGTTTTATCCATGTGGCCATTTTGTAGAGTATCTTAAAAACTTGAGAAGTTATGTTTTAAGAATATGTAAACAAAATATTCATATAACCAAATGACAACTGTCAAAGACATGGTTTTCGTAAAGATTATTTTTGGGTGCTGGCCTACCTGGTTGATGTTCCTAGTCATGTTGTTCACCATTACAACTTTGCTGATTAAACTTTTTGAAACATGAAATCTTGCTAGTCAATCTAGTTTTAAAACATGAGACACTACCACACCAGCATCTAAATTTTCATAAAATTAAAACAACCTGTGAGACGTTGTGGTGGTGCATGGCTAAATGTTGCTAGAGGTAACAGGAAAAAAGTCCAGCAAGATATGTTAGCAACATAAATCTATGTTTTACCTTCCAGGTCAAGGGATACAACTGCAGTATCATCCTCCAAGCCATTGATAACTTCACACTTGTATTTCCCATAATCCTCCAGAGTGATGTCAGTGATAACTAATGAGGCATCATTCTTGCTGGCAGCCTGCAGGTGTACACGGCCATGGAATCGACCATAGCTCTTTTTGTGGAAGCCCATAGCTACAAACACATCAATTTCCTTCAGATAGTCTGAAGTCAGTTTAGTCCATTTAATCCTCATTTTGGGATTTGGGGGAGATGAGGGATCCCGATTGAACTTGCACTGCAGTGTGGCGTTGCCTCCACGTTGAGAGATTACTTTGGGTTGTGCTGTGTCAACTGAGAGTCTGGGGCCATTTTCTAAAAGTCAGAGAAAAATATATTCAGATTTTCAGTCAAAGATGTAATTTGAGTTAATAGCCTTTGATCAGTTTTTTTTATCTCCAAGGCCTGTTGCATTGTTTAGTGTTAATAACTTGAGGCGTTTCACAAAGATGATAGCTTGAATTCATCCATGTCTATTGCTACAGGCTGTTGTGGTTATGCAACACATAAATCATCATGTTTGTTAGATTTCAGAGAAGTGGAAACTCCCCTGCATGTTTATGAAAGAAACAAAAGAATGTCTGATGCTCTTCCAATGAAGGCAGTGTCCCAGTCACTATACTGGGGCACTAGGACCCACACAGACCACAGGGTGAGCACCCCCTTCTGGCCTCTCAAGCACGCCTTTCAGCAACAACCTAGTTTTCCCAGGAGCTCTCCCATCTAGGTACTGACCACACTCAACTCTGCTTAGCTTCAGTGGGCATCCAGGTGAGGGCTGCAGAGTGATAGCTGCTGGCATAGTTAGATGTTAGAGGAATTTTTATTTCTAAATAAAACACTTCCTCACATTACAAGGCTGAAGGATGACAAAATCTCAAAAGTCAAAAAATCTGAGTTAAGACTTGGGATTGTCAAATTCTCAGCAACACGCTGTTGGATCTGTGGATCTGTTGAAAATCGGAAAGTTATCCGTCAACAAAGACACGCTGCATCTAAACTCTAGTTAAATTCAACCTACAGTACGCTACAGGAATTAAGGAACTTTCTTTGTCAAAACTTCAACCAAAATTTGAATTTACTAGGGCGAGCGTGATTTCACCAAGTACATGTTCCTGGATCAACATCCTTGTTGATCCTGGAACAACATTCCAATCAACCAATCAGAATTTAGATATATCTTTTCAGGAAATATCTGTTTTAGGCTTTCGGTTAGGGTTAGGTGCTTCTACACCCTTGTTAATCATTTCCCACTGATTTTATGAATAAATTATGGGTAGGGTTAGGTTTAAGGGTAGGCATTGGGTTAAGTCTATATTTTTGGACAAAAATATTGATCCAGGATCAACAAAAGATGTTGATATTACTACTATAATCAGATATCAGCATGAAAAAATACTGGACCCCAATAGCTTATCCAATATTTAACACTTGTAGTAAGTAATAACAGCCACTTTGCATTCTGTGATGGGAACCAGAGGGTTTCAAAATCACTTAAGCCAACACCCAGTGAGATAATTATGGTAAGTGTCCCTGTTAAGAAATGCTGGAGGGGGAAGCACCATTTAGGGGATGGACAGTACAACCCCCCCCCCCCCCCCCACACCTCTCTGTCTTACTTTCTCTTTATCCTCTTCACCCTCTTTCTACAATTTCCTCTCATTCACAATCACATCTTTTCCCATTTCTTACCTGAGATGTATATAGTCCTGTAGTGTTCCAGGTCACTGTATGCCTCTTCAAAACTGTCAGCTCGGCTCTTGGAGAGGGCCAAGAGGATGAAAAGAAGGAAGGTCATCTTGATTTATAGCACCGGTGGGGGGGTTGGGGAGTACTTCACTACATGAGAACACAAAATAAGGGACACAGTCAGACAATATGCATTTAACAAAACCATTTATCTACTGTACTTCCAATCCAAGAAGGAGACATTCTTTAGAGTTATATTATTAGGCTTTACTAAAACAATCTCAAGTCATTTTCTGTGGAGTTTGTGAGAGAGTTTGGTTTTGTGTGACTTGCACCAGATCCCCTGCACATTTCCATCTGCAGTAACTCCCCTGTGTAGTACTGTCACACAGACATCATTGCACACTGTGTCCTTTTCACCACATATCCCAGAAAGATACTCATGCAAGGTACATAAATAAATAAATAGGACTGTTAAACTTTTCACACATGCATAAATCCCAATTAACACCAATGCTGCAGGGCTTCCTTTACCCTTCACCTTAAAAGGCACTGAACTGTGAGAAAAGTGCAGTCGAGATGCTCGCTATGGCACAAACTAGCACAAAACTTTGCTGGCACAATTCTAAAGCACAGATTGCCTCCCTACAGACTCCAAGCTCAGAAAAGACTTACCATCTTACAGAGCATGTGCTCCCGGCCACTAGTGCATGTGAGGACAGCTACACAAAATATCAAGATTAGAAAGTGTGTAGAGTCTTCTCTCCCTCTCTGTCTCTGCAGTCAATCTGACTGATTCGTTTTTTTCTTCATTCATTTCAGAGTGCTGACGCACTGAGGTAGTCCCTCTCTACTGCAGTCAGCAGAACTGCTCTGCAGAGTTGCCAGCCCCCCCAGACCCAGCCTGCAAACAGTCATTACGCATACCAGGAAGCCACCACTGATAACAGTGAGGACTTGCAGATGCAGTGCCCTCTCCTGTGATAGATATGTTACCACACTACAGTGAGCTTACTCAACTGTGACAAAGTAAAATCATATCCTACAGGATAAGGAAAACATGTCCTCTGTTGTGAAATGGACAAAATACAAACCAAAATATATCCAGGAATTGGATGATGCTGAATGGTTCTGCTATGCTAAATTGCTCTATGAGGCCACTTTATGGCACAAGTGTTACAGCTAAAAGAATTTGTTCCCACCCAAATGACCCTAAGGCCTTTTTAGTGCAATGACTGTCAAACATGCTTTGTTTTGCCGGCTGAGAGTTAACCAAACACAGATCGTTAACTCTTAGCCACACTAACTGTGCTGTTGACAGAGAGCACTGTTTCCAGTCACATTCCTTTGTGACAGTTTATTGTGTACAGTGAGGTCAAGTGCAGGGAAAACAATCTATGCCTTTAGTTTCAATGTGGAAAAATTTTCTAAACACTGCAGTTGATCAGAAAACAGCAATGGTTTAGAAATGGTGCCAGACCACCAGCTAATTTACAAAAGCATCACAAGAATCTTAGTCTTGCACAACTTATATTTGAGAACTTATCTTCTGGGAAGAGGCTCCGACTCTCCAACTGGGGTGAAAAGTATCCCGTTGTTCACATCTCTTGCTGCCAGGAAACGGTTACAAATTTGATTGTTGAATTTGCTTAAAGACAATTCAGTGTAAACAGTGACTCAATACTCTGATGTTCTTAACCTTGTACTATTCTTGTTTTTGGACATTTTAGCCAGGTTGCTGTTACCACCTTGACATTAAATCCTGATCTTTGTGATAAACATCAAATAAAGCTGCCGATGCTTAACAATGCCACTTTTTGAGTAGTCAAGTTCGAGGTCTTTAAGCAGTATAATAGTTGCTTGACTACTTGCAGGACACTTGCAGACTCTAAGTGCAGTGCAATATGAGTGGATAAGCACAGGGTTGCCAACTCTCACGCATCTGGCGTGACACTCACACTTTCAGCATCAATCTCACGCTAAAGTCCAAGCGTGAGTGTCATGCCAGATGCATGAGAGTTGGCAACCCTGAACCCTGATAAGCATGGCATAATTTGTGAAGGAAAAAAATAACTTGTCAACAATTTGAACATGGGACATGCTTGTTTAACTTGAGCACAGATTGTCCCAGCAGTTCTGCAGACTTTCCAATCCTCATTTACCTAATTTCCCTTTGACCCTATTCCCTAATGTTCCAAAACATAATCCCTTAAGTGGTTGATTTGAGTACTCATTGCCAATCAGTCTGCAATATGTTGAGGGCTATTCCTTTCCTTGATTGGAAGTAGATTTCCAGATGTGACAGTGTTTGTGTTTCTCTCTCATTCATTCGCCAAGTGCCAAACACATATATAGATTTCAGTGATCATGCATTACGCAAGTCAACTTGATTTCAACAAATGCTAAATATAATACCATTTGGTCATAATAAAAAAACAGCATTTTTAGAATTTATGAACCAATATATATCAGCCAGACAAATTAATCTGTCAATATTTGGCCATTTTAATTAAGGTCTAATCTATAGTTACAGAACAGAGATGTCTTTTAAAGAAGAAAACCTGATAGCAGTATCCGAGAGTATGCTCTAATTTCATTGTGAGATGAATGTACAGTATGCACGTTAGATGAGGATTTGTCTCTAATTTGCCTCTTAAATAGGTTGATTATTCTTGTCGGGAAATGCAGACATAATTGAACGGCTTAAGGCGGTAACCTACTGAGCCCACAGTAGACCTGTGTAGATGGCAGTGGTGATTTTCAGGTGAATGCAAAAACAGTTCAACACAAATAGATGCAGTGTAAACCTGCACTCTTAAAAATTGCTGTTAATTTACGTCAAAATTTTAACAGTATAAACCTGTTATGTTAAAAAGCAGTGCTTACCTGTTTGTTTACGTTCAGTGAAATGACGTAGATTTAACGTTATTTTACCGTATTTATTGCACGAAGGAAAGAAAACAGTACTTAACAGTATTTTGGGAACAGAAAGCTGCAGCGAGCACATGTGGATTTTCACCTTTGCCTTGCTCCTTTCACACAAAATACACGTTTGCAATTGCAAATAGCTGAGCAAATAAATGTAATTTTATTAATAAGATTCGGGAGGAGCGCGTCAGATACTTAGCCTAATCAACACAGGTGGACCATAATCAAGTAATCAATCCCATAGTATAAATATCGCTGACTTACCTCTATCCATTGACGGTTTATCAGCATCCCTCCTCCACCCCATCTCCTCACTTCAAGTTCACTTTATAAATAGACGGGGAAGGGGGGGTACTCTAGGTTCGGGCCATTCCCGAGCTCGGAGCCCTTCCCCGGACAGCACGCCAAATACGCATTCCATACCTCAGCTAATTATATGTAAGCGTGAACTATTGAACTGTGATAATAGTGGATGCTGAGGCTGTAACTGTTTTATATGTCCATTTCAGTGCTAAAACCGTCAACATGCCAACGGCATCATAGATTGGAGCTGGATTGATTCAGATATTCCCCAATTACAAGGTGAGTTTATTCAAACATGATATAAACTCTTCTGCAAAGTAAGCCTTTAACACAATAGCAACGAAGTAATATTGATGTATCTGTAACACGCTGAAATTATCGTCACCTCGTTTTCTAATTTTAGCTTGCTATCTTTTCATTTAATGCCTAATAGTGTATATTAGACAAAACGTTGATTTCAGTAACATTGTGCTTGCAAATTTGGGTAAGATTGTTCTAATTTGTACATAACTGTATTCCGAGGGAAGTTTTTCTTTAATAGTGTTGTCGTTTTTTTTCTTTAATGTTGGCTGTATTTTGGATTGCTTCAATCCAAGTTGGCTACAATAAGTTACGCGATATAATAATCAGTAAGAATAATTCATGTTAATTCTTTTTGCGTTGTTGGTTTGTATTTCAATGTTACTTTACCCAGTACAGTAGGCCATTGGCAGTTTTATTTTGGTGGAGATTTTCTTTTGTTGTTGTTGAGATTTTTTGAGTTACGTTTTTTCGTGCCCAAAGACTGTCCATTTTGACTTTTCAGCATGTTTGCGTGTCAGTTATGTGGGCAGCAATGCAGTACTCCAGTGGTCTATGTGAAGCACATGAGGATTCACAGCAATATCCCTAACTTGTTTCTTCATTGTTGCATCAAGAACTGTGACAGGAACTTTCCAAAATTAGCAGCTTTAAAATCACATCTTTACAGACAACACAATGAGTGTGTGGTGGTGCCTAGATCACATTTGTACCCAGCAGTAGACCTTGCATGCCATGTTGACTTGTGTAGTGTCACATGTGATACACTAACTCAGATTTATTCCCATCTTAAAGTCCACATTAAAGAGGGACGAAGAGTGACATGCCCCTTTAAGCAGTGTGATCAATCATTTTCAGTGATATCCACCTTTACCTCTCACATATCAAGGAAACATAAAAATTCAACAGAGGTAAACCTAAATGAATCCATTGTTGCCACATCACTTGTGACTGAAGCTGGAAGCTTTCAAGATATTGACAGTGATATGAAAATGGGAGAACATACTGGTGTAGTTGGAAATAGTGAGAATTTGGAGGTTAGTCCAGAAAATATTGAATATGAGACATTATTTTTGAAGAATCTTGCTCTCTTTTATCTGAAATTCCATCTTCAGTTGTTCAAACTATCATTGAAGACATGCCGTCAGTTTATGATGTCAACCAGTCACATCTACTTTTCAAACTAAATGAGAAATTGGTTGCACTTGGAGTTCCAGAGGCTTCCATTAATGATGTCATGGACAGTCTGAAAGCAGATGATCCCTTAAGAGCATGTAATAGCCACACACTAAAAACAGACCAGCGCAGGAAAACAGTGTTCAAGAACAGTTTTAGTTATGTTGAACCTATGCCCATTTGTCTAGGACATAACGAAGCTGGCTGTAAAAAAGGCTATAGTTTGCCGTCAAACCTAACCTCTCTTTATAATTTCTCCCTCTGTATTTGAGGCACACACGGCACCTTACCTGAGCCAATCAGCGTCCAGAAACCTTGAGCATGTGACCTCCCCCGCCCTCACAGAGACAGTATTACAATACAGCGGGACTCGGAGATTGACGCTGAAGTGCACATCGGTATAAACTGTTTACATACCGCATTTCGGACGAAGTGTTGTGCGTGAATGCAAAAGTAAGTTTGTAATCCTTGATTATACACTGGATGAGTACTGCATTTATGCTTGGAAACAAGTTATTGTGCCCGAGATGTAACGTTATATCCTAGATGTGTGTGTGTGTTCCCCCTCGTGTATTCATGCCACTTTAGCTCGTATGTTTGTATACATAACTTTATTATTATCCGGACTAGAGTTATACTTTTTTTATTATTACATGTTATGTTATTGTTTAAAGCAGAGTTTGCTGTATATTTTCTATATTTAATGGGAGAACTGTTGTGGAAAATTCGCCACGCGCATGCGCACTCATAATCAAGTCAAAGCAGCGCTATACCATCATCACAGCATAACAAGGTGTCAGATTACATCTGTGTCGAATATAATATAGGAGATACAGCCTATCTTACATTTTCTTTCAGTTTGTTTTTTATAATAATGTGCATGTTTAATTATTGATGTTAAAATACCATACTACATTTGCTCGGTTAATTGTTGTAATTTATCATTGTTATTATTATGTATATTCATGTTTATTTTACTGTTTATTTTATAGAAAACCACACAAACACAACCATACAACCCAGTCTGTTGAGTGGTGACAATAAATGGGTTATTCCCAGAAAAGTACATCTTCGTTTGGTCTCTAATCGGACAGTCTTTGGTGGGTCAGCACCCCTGAGCTAGCCACTTGTCGTATAAGTGCTACCAATCAGAAGCATTTTTTCACTGGCAAAGAGTGTTTTTTACAGTATGTCCCTGTAAAACACACGATTGAAGCCCTTTTTCATTGTGAGACTGTGTGGAAGCAGTACAGAGAAGTACAAAGCCGTATCCAGTTGAAGGATATTTTTGAAGATGTGTGGGATGGTGAAAACACCACTAAAAACTTGGCCCAGACAGAAAAATCATCTTTAGGCTTGATACTTTATCAAGATTCATTTGAAGTTGTTAATCCCCTGGGGTCAGGAAAGAAAAAACACAAAATACTAGCTATGTATCTCACACTTGCAGACCTATTGTCACACAACCGGTCAAGTATTGACCAGATGCAACTGGTTTTTCTTTGTAAAGAACAGGATTTCAAGTATTTAGGTCAGGAACTGGTCATGGGATGCTTGATGAAAGACCTTCAAGACCTTGAGACTAATGGCATAATGCTACCTGATGGACAAGTATGCAAAGGGATCTTGCGAGCCATTTGTGGAGGCAACCTGAGTTCACACAACATCTGAGTTTTTCTTGAAAATTTCAGTGGCAGTAGGTACTTCTGTCGATATTGTGAAATTGACAAAGATGTGTTTCACACAGATCCTTTGTCCAAAGCTAACACTCGGACACCAGAGTCATACCAAGAGCATGTTCAGAACCTTGAGGAGCATTCTGTTCATAGTGGAGGTATTAAATTTGACTCCTTATTCAACAGCCTTTCTATGTTTCATGTATATAAACCTGGGTTGTCTCCGTGTCTTGGGCATGATTTGTTTGAAGGTGTTGTTGCCTCTGATCTTGCATTGTGTATCCACCATATTTAGGTAATGATGCAAATGACAAACCTTGTGAGGTGAGGCCAGAAATAGACTGATAGACTGAGTGGCCATGCTATGCAGAACTGGTGCTTACTAAGACTGTTACCACTGTTGATTGGAGAGAAGATTACATCTCCTGCTGACAATGAGATATGGCAACTGGTGTTACAACTAAGAGAAATTGTGGCATTGATTTGTGCACCAGCAATTTCTGCTTACCTATTTAAGGGTCCTTATTGAAGAATATTTGCATTCCAGAAAACAAGCCTTTCCCTATCATCGGCTTAAACCTAAGCATCATTACATGAGCCATTATCCAGAGCTCATCATTCAGTTTGGTCCACTTATTCGTTTGTGGACTATGAGGTTCGAAAGCAAGCACACATATTTTAAACAGTGCACAAGAAAACTGCGTAACTTTAAAAATGTGTGCTCAAGCCTTGCAGAAAGACACCAGCTTTTACAAGCATATCTTGCTGGGCAATCTCTTCCCACCATCAATTGTAATAGAAAAGGCAACTGAGTTTTTTCCATTTGACTAAAGTGATAGCATCAGGGAATCAGTAGCAAATCATGATTTTGGCCCTGAAAATACTTTGACTGGTCATGAAGTAACTGTAAAAGGAATCAAATACAAAAAAAAACAAGTTTGTTGTTATCAGTAACGATGAGGATGGGCTTGAAGTTGGTAAGATTATTATGATACTCAATCATAAAAACTCTGCAGTCTACTTCATCGCTGAAAGGTATAAGGCTTTGTGTCTACATGATGTAGGTGTTCACTGCATCACACCAATCAAGAGCTGTTACTACTGTGTGAACCAGGAGGACCTACTGGATTATTACCCTCTACCTCAGTATACAATTCATGACATGGCACTTATTGTTCTTCACCATTCTTTTCCCTCTTTGTAGTGCAATGAGCATTGTGAATGAAGATCTGAGAGGTATCATCCTCAGAACTTTGCCAACAATTTCCAAAGACACTCTACAGGCATTGATAGACAAGCTATTAAGCTCTGGTCTGGAATCTACACAAGACCTGAAATATGTGAATCAAGAAGATATTGCTGACCTACTGCCGGCCATTCAATTACGGAAGCTTCTGGAAGCATTTAAAAAAGGTAATAAGGATTTAAATCTTACAGTTTTGCAATATAGAGTTAATTCTTAAGCAGTAGCTATGACTGGCCTTTTTTAACGGAGTAGTTCACTTTCAGAACAAATATTTACAGATAATGTACTTATTCTGTTGTCTTCCAAGATGTTCATGCCTTTCTTTCTTCAGTTGCAAAGAAATTATGTTTTTAGAGGAAAACATTTCAGGAATTATCTCCATATAGTGGACTTCAATGGTGCTCGCCAATTTTAACGTATAAAATGCAGTTTCAATGCAGCTTCAAAGGGCTCTAAACGATCCCAGCCGAGGAATAAGGGTCTTATCTAGCAAAACGATGGGTTATTTAAAAAAAAAATTACTTTTTAACCTCAAATGCAGCTCTGCCATGCGTATGCGTGTTTTGTGTTATCCCAGTCAATACAGATAGGGTATGTCGAAGAACTCCCATCTCATTTTCTCCTACCACTTCAAAATAGTTCTACATCTTTGCAGATTTTATTTTAGAAAATGACAGATCATTTCACTATATAAGACCCTCAATCCTCGGCTGGAATCGTTTAGAGCCCTTTGAAGCTCTATTGAAACTGCATTTTATACGTTCAAACTCGCGAGCACCATTGAAGTCCACTATATGGAGATAATTCCTTAAATATTTTTCATCAAAAAAAACCATCATTTCTTTATGACTTAAGAAAGAAAGGCATGAAAATTTTGGATGACAACAGGGTAAGTACATTATCTGTAAATATTTGTTCTGAAAGTGAACTACTCATTTAAAACTTCTAAGTATAGGAAACATATTTCTTACTTGTTTTTCAAGTATATTTGATTATTTCCAGGACTTCCTGCATATTTCCCAGTTGTCTTTGTACTAATGGATACTGATAGTTGTAAATAGTTGTAAATGTACATTGTTCTCAATTTAGCATGTGACCTGCAAAATACATATATTTCCAGTCACTTGATTTATTTACAGGCCTTTGAGGCTACCAATGTTTTTTTTATTCTTCTTCTTTTTTTATTATAATTTAAAATTGGTTAATCTCATATGTTAGTTGCCTCTGCTTTTCCTATTTTAGAGACAGAGATGGTCACTTTGGACCTACAAATTCTTACTTCCCCTACACCATCAGTCAGCTCGCCTTCAGTCCTCCCTTGCTTCAGTGCATCAAGTGGACTCTCAAATCAAGAATCTAGCAGCTCAGAAAATCAAAAAAGCATGGCCAGAGACATTTCAGATTCCTTGGACTGCAATGCCTATGGACATTCGTTCAGCAGTGGCTGATGGCAAGAGACCTTCGCCAGCAACACGACGACAAATGGTCAGAGTTTTGGCACATGAGATGAGGAAATATGAGCTAAACCCAACACGTGGACAATGTGTCACAGTATGCCGAAATATCATCCGCCATTATCCTCAAAATTTTGCTGATCTCCATGACAATGGTCAGGTACTAGGAAATGGTTATAGCTCACTGTTAATTCAAATTAAAAACTGAATTGAAAATCTGAACCGCACCACCAGCTTTTGCCAACACATTTTTCTGGTGATGGACTAAAGAGAGGCCCTACTGATACATATGGCTGCACCAGATTCCAGCCTGATCTCCCACCAGAGGAGACAGATGAAAGCGTAGAGCAGAAGCGTCAGCGGCTGGAGGAGATATACCGTCGAGATGGAATAAATGGGGTTGAAAAAGCAGTTAAGCAACTTATCGAAACAACCTTTTGCCTCCAGCGGCAGCAAATAAACATATTACCATCACCCACCATCACTGATTTAAGAAAGCAGTGGCCATACCTTTTCACTCAGAAAGGGCTTTATGCTCATTTTGAACTTCTGACTGATCCTTTTTGCAAATGTAAGATTTTTGTTGTTGTTGTTTATTTTCCATCATGGTATTATAGTCCTACCAACTGAAATAGACATCTTTCCTAATTTAAAAATTAAATGCATACAAGTCATTATTGTTAGTGTATTTTGTCTCTGTGTCCTCATCATTGTTACTGTTTCTTAGGCATCTTCCGCTGCAGCTGATGTAGAAAGGACACTTGAACTACCTTCAACTCCTCGACTGATACTCTTTGGAATGTATACGTAGAACTATATGAATGTATAGTCTATTTTATTACATAAGCCATTAAAGATGTTTTTCTGTATTTCAAAAAACATGGTAAATGCTTCTGTACAACACTGAAAGGGACAGGTCACACAAAATAAATATTCTGCCATCTTTTACCAACACTCATGTCATTCCAAGCCCTTAAGACTTTTATTCATCTTTGGAAAACAAATGAATATATAATACAATTCTTTCAGCATTTTTGTTAATCAATTGAAAGTCAAAAAAAAAAAACTTTGATGCTTCAAAAAGTTTCATAAAAGTTTTTGTAAATGTATGAATTTTATTAGTTTATTCGTGTATAAACATTCATCATTGAGCATACATAGAGCAAATAAGCTCAAACATGCTTGCTTGATGTGAGGTTTGTTCTGGTCTGTCAGGCTAGCGCGTTTGAGTTTCCATTTACCCTGGATTTGACTGGACTTTTAATGGATGAACAGAAATGATGAAAGAATATTAAAAATAGTTTCATTTGTGTTTTGAAAATGAAAACTCTTTGAAAGTGAGGGGGACTAAATAATTACTAAATTTTATTTTTTTTAACCCTTCAACTGTATTGAGCAAAAATATTGAGTCATAAAAATCATTTTATAAATCATAAAAATTGTAGCAACTATTTCACATTACACAGTATAATGCACATGTTGACTTCAGTGTCTGTCCAGACCAGTCCACAATCAGCATTTTGAAATGCATATGTTACGTTAAAAGAACAGGGCTTTGTGACTAGGTAAAATCATTTCAGTTTCCCTTGCATTTGTTTGCAATCTGGCAGTAGAAAATTAGTGTTATATGACTGACATTGTTTTTTCTTTGGAATTTTTTAGGTGAAAAACCAGGAAGCTGCATTCATAAATGGATGATTAGTTTTGAGGGGCAAATAACCTGTGAGGGCATCCAGCCAAGTTTTCTGTCTGGACTTGCTGCTGTGTTTTCGACTTTCTACAATTTCAATGTGGAGTACCAAGCTGAGGCTGCATCCACGTTGGAATTCATTCAGAGGTTAGATGCTTAGCTTCATATGGTAATTTCTATTCACTTTCTCGTTATGTAAAATTTTACCCACACTAATTCTGAATGCATGCATTTGTTTTTCAGGCGCTTCATTGGAATAAATCCTGAAAAAGGCACCAAGGGTGGACAAGTCCTATCAAAGCGGACAGGGAAGGTCGGCCACAAAAAGAAATCAGTCAACACTCGGATTTCCAGTCCACTTTAGAAACTAATGGACTTTGAGTGGGACTTCATATAAATTAACTCACTCATCCACTGACATACCACACACACACACACACACCGTACACATACTCTTCACACATGATAAAAACATGCTTTTAGTGTGTTTAGTCGCACAATTTTTTCAGGTGTTCATTCTTGAATACCTACATTTTGACTTCATTCATCATTGAATTCTTTCTTCATTCAGTAACTCTTATTCACTAATAATTTAGTAATTCTTATTCTCTCAGCAGTTCGCTGAGTCACTCATTTAGTTTTTTCTAATGTTATGTACATTTTTTGTTTATTCAGTTATTCTGAGGCTTAAGTTTTAGTCATTCCACTTGCATCAGCCACTAATTTTGAGAATATTTTGTGATTTAAAGTGGCTTTTTTTCAAGTTTTAATAAAACAAATTTGAAGTCACACTTTGTTTTGAATTTTTTATGTTTCAAAGGCTATATCTGCATGTTGTATTAAAACATGGTTTTATAGCAAGACTTCAAAGGGGTAATTAATAAAATCAAAGAAATATCTAGAAAAACAATTCCACCTTTTTTTCTTTTTCAGTCCATTTCTCAATATAATAACATATTTGTAGTTTACAGTTAAAAGTAAAAAAAAACATCAACTAACTGTTAATGATTTTGACAGTAATTTATTGTTAATGTATAAAATAACAGCTTTATGCTGTATTTTCAAAAACAGTAACAAACTGTAAATTTCAACAACAGCATGACACTGTTAATTTAACAGTAACTTGCTGGCAACTGTGCTGCCAGTTACTTACTGTCTTTTAACGAGACAATTTTTAAGAGTGTGTGATGTCAATGACTCATGTTTAAACTTACGTTTGATTCTACAAAGCACACCGTAACTCTTAATCTCCACAACATCAGTAAGAGGACTGTTTCCGGCCTTCAAACGATTCACTGTGTTTGGTTTGAAGGCCACGGCATCTCTACACTAGACATTAGACCGATGACAGTGTATGAATGGGATCCTAAAGCCTCTCATTTACGGTGATCATATTTATATCCACTTTCTGTCAGCCACACAGGTTCTGCTCAAAGGAAGTCCTGTTTAAGTTACTAAGGGGAAAGTTTTATGCAAAAAATTTTTTTCGTTTAGTTTAAATTCTTAGAGCCACAATGAATGTGATGAAATAGTGTGTAGATTATGTTTTCAGGCAACAATGATTGGATTTTCAGCTTCAACTTGTGCTTTTAATTTTCCAGACAAATTTACTATAAGTATTTCTAAAGAGTGCCGAAAGACCTACTGACACTTCTGGAGATTTAGTGCACTAACATGCCTAAGACGGGCCCCATTGACGGGTTAATTGGATGGGCCATTACGCAGTCTTCAGCATTCACAGAACCACTCCCAAAAACTTAAAGAGCCATGTCATAAAATCTAAAATCTTTCCATGTGTTTTCTCTAGGGGTCAGGCGTGTATTCGACCTACGCTCTCTGCAAGCACCCAATAGAGTTCATTTCACGGACTCTGTTCCTAAGTCAAATTCATTTGTTACTGGTGCCATATGCAGCATATTTGTCTTATATTACTACACATAGACATGGTTTGTAGCATTTTTGTTTTACATTCTATGAATCGGACAAATAATGGACCTGAAAAAAAAAGATCATTCATTGTTTATTCACCTTCATGTTGTTACAAACTTGTATGAGTGGAATTTGAATGCCATGATGGTGAGATTATATATGTATATGTATTGTATTCTGGGTTATAGAGATGGGTTATATAGAGTTCCTTGATCTCTATTAAAACATATTCTAATGTTTCACTTTATTTGAGAAAATTTATTTTGAGAAAATATGCAAATGTCAGAAAATAGTTCAGCCATTCATAATGAACAAGGAGATTCTCTGTTCTGAATAATACACAGTCTTTCTGAAATTTTTTGTGTGATTTGTGGCAAATGACAGAATCTTTTGTACATAATGCAAGAAGTTATCCAGTTTATCGCATGTTCTCTTCTGTACATTGACAGATGAACATACTAATTATAAGGTCATCTTTAAAGATGCATTAAGCATTGTGGTCTTGGACTTTATACTGGCACCTACTGGTGATGATGCAGTTTCACGCAAACTTTTTTGGTTACTAATGCCATTTTAGATCCTATTTACCGGTGTAGTTTTCTGGTCACGTGATCTTGACATGGCAGCCAACTAAACAACTCGTCTAGGCCACTGATATGATTGCAGTCCTCATCTTGAGTGAGTGTATGTCATTGGGAGCCAAACAATGAAGTTATTTATTTATTTATTTCTATATCAATTTCTGCTACATTTGTGAACATAGTTTTTCTAGCCTGTTCTACAGCATTCATTTATGCCTTCCCACAATTTGTGTACCACACTGGTCAGAAAATTGTTGTGGCTTTTTTTTCCATATATCAAACTGTTTGCTTGCACCTACAGTATAATAAAGATAAAGAGCCTTTGACTTGGCAGCACTATCTGGGTGTGTTAAAAGCGGTGCTCATACCGGCTCAAAAGGTGGGCTCGTAAGGCATGGCTGATGGACAGCAGATGGTCATTTTGATCAGGCAGCAGGTAGAATTCTTGACAGCAGGATAGAAGGCAAAAAACTGGGTTCCTCTTGGTATAACTTATATTTTATTTGAAAGCTAAATATTCTGCACTACAAATAAAGTGTTAGTTTGAGAGAATATTTCTTGTACATGGGGTGGGTTCATGCTGGTCCACCCGCCCGGCATCTCATTAGAGTACTGAGGGTTTTGACGTCACCCTCGCACCACCTTAGCACACACAAAGATTCCTCAGTGCTTATGCATAAACTACAACTGTCTCTCTTTAACCAATACACACACTGCCTCATTACCTGGATACTCTCCCACATCTTAGTGTTAGACCTGCTATCTGCATCTCCAAATGGATTAATGATAAATTCAGAAAGAGTGGTGAAAATACTGCAACAGTCTGCATGTGTTCCCTTTTACAAGTAATGAAGCATATTAAAATATATATTAAAACTGAAATATGCTATTGAAAGCATTCTTAACAAAGGGTGCCTGTTGTCAACTAACCTTTTAAAAGACAATGTACCCTTCACTAGAAATTAAGGTCCTGCTTAAAACTAATAGGTCTGGATTCACAGACAGGGCGTAGACTAAGCCAGGATTAAGCCATAGTTCAATTAGGACATTTAAGTATGAATAAATAAATAAATGTGCCTTATAAAAAAAAAGCATCTTGAGATGAAAGATATTTTTTAAGATCAGTCTGTGCAAGTTTCTTTAAGTTGAAACAGTTCAGACTTATATTTTAGTCTAGGACTGTTTCACTGTCTGTGAAACCAGGGATAGAGTTTTATAGTAGCTTGATACAAGAACCTTTGTAAGTTTCATCAAACCTTTTATAGCATCCAAAAACAAATACAGTATACAGTAACGTGAGATCCTGGTACAATGAAAAATGGTTCATCAAAACAAGATGTCCTTTACTAAACTTAAAGTGCACCAAAGAACCATTAAAAAACATTTTGATCTGCTGAACTGATCTCTGGACAAAAACACAGCGATAGTTTTACTGAAATCTAATTAACGACACTTGTCTAAGCATGAAATGAACATTTAATGAGATAAAACAGACTCTTTGAGTGATGCAACACATTAACCTAGAGGAGACCAGGGGTGAAATGAATTGCATCGCCCCAGGCCACCCTCCTCTACATCACAGTACTGTGGAGAATAAGAATGAAAGGTCACTTGGAAAACTGGCTGGTTTAATCTGTTCTACCAACCATGAGAGGAAAAGGTAAGAGTTCAGCCATGGTTATCACAGAACACTGGACGCATCTTTGAGAAAGCTGGTGACATGACCTTGAGATCAGCAGCCAAAAAGCTACCAGACAGATCTGATTAACCACTGCTAAATAGCAAACCGAAACTGAAGCTCAGGTTTTATCTTGCTCCAAACCGAGAGATGGCAAACTCAGTCCTCCATGCAATACTGAGTGCTTCATTCATGTGTAAAATAAAGCCATGCGTTATTAATTTATACTTTTACACACTCTTGGCCCCCATTATTTGTTTAACCGGCTGTTCCTTCTCAGCACTTTTGCCTGTATTTAAGTGGACCCTCTGTATGCACTTTATTTTGCTCTGTAAGAACATTCTGTCACTGCATGGGCTCAACAAGCAGGCTTTTCACTCTGCATAATGTGGGCTACACTTGTTGGTCTCTTTGGAGCCAGACTGTCTCATAATTCATTGAGAAATAACAAGGGGAATTTGTTTGTGTTAATGTTAATAGGAGTATTCATGAATTGACTCAACTGCTGGTGAACCACTAAACAGCCATAAAGATAAAACAAATCGATTTGTGGGAGAGACTGAGAACAATATGTGACAAACATGAATGTTATTACAGTTCTTATTAAACCTCAAAAGGCTGCAAAATCATAATACTGAATTTTTTTTACAAATCTGTAAATAATACTGAAAAACAAGTTGTTGTTTTTTAAAATTGAGAACATTTTATAAGTCGATTCACTTAAAAAAAATAATTGGTTGAACAGTCATCTGAAGAACACTAAATATTTTCCTTGCAATACCTGATAACACTTTCTTGTCACATGACAAGAAAATGGCTTACTGCATGTTGGTTATACCACACTGACACTTTTTTTAAATATTAATGTTTAAAATAAAATGTCTTTACTGATTGTTTTATAAATAATAAAAACGTATTCCAAAGTACTATACCAATATTTTAGTATTTTATTTAGATGTTTTCTGCAGATGGTTTCATTGTATAAATTGCATGTTTATGTTTTCTGAGCGCCACAACATCGATATTTCGAACATATTTATCAACTTTTTACGTAAAAGTGAAAGTGTATTTCCAAATTCACATATGCTAAAAGCATTTTAAGACGTTTATGAATAAAAAGAATATGCAGACGATCTATTGTTCTACAGGTGTTTTATTCGTATCGCAAAACTGACGCGTCTTATAACAGTCTATATTGTATTCGGATCAATAAACTCGTAAACTAACTAAACAGTCGATCGAAATTAAGAACGGATGTGTAATGTCAGGCTCTTACCTTGTGAAGCAGAGCTCTGCGTCCTGGTGAATGATCTCTGACGGGCTCCAGCATCAGAACTGCTCGCAGATTGTCACACACGTCACAGGACGAGGCAGACCGCGCGCGCACTGACAGGTGCTGAGAGAGACGCTCTGCGTCATCATCAACAATGTTACAAAGTTACAGTAACACGAAACAAAACCACTGGCGCGATAAACTGTTTTCTCGATTAAATACGATGAATTCAGGTTAATTGGTCATTTTTTCTCTATTAAGGCAATGATAAAAAGTTTACCTGAATTTAACTGAAAGTATAAAGAGAGAGAGAGAGAGATGCTATTAGCCTATATTAAATGTTTCTTGTAAAGTTGGACCCTCATGTCCCCTTTATTATTCATGCTGCTTTGTTTAAATGTCTTCTTTTATGCTCCACAGAAGACAGAAATGCATAATGAATACAGGTTTGGATGGACATGAGGGTGAGTAAATTATGCCAGAATTTTCATGGCTTTGTAAACTATGAATTAAATCTAAGGTTCGTTTTACTTCTATTTTCTGTCATTGTTAATATCCTTCATAAACACATTCTCTTAAGGACAATTTGCTTATTATGTCTAGATGGTTTCAAAGGTTTTTAATAATCTAAAATCACATAAATGTCCTCTCTGCGTGTTACCAGATATGGTCAAAATTAAAAATTATGGCTGAGATGATGTTGAGCTTTTTTGGAAAAAATATAATTAGGAAAGCATGCAGATTCCAGCCTAATTTGGTAAAAATCTTAAAATGTAATTCATAATATGTCATTGCTTTACTTAGAAAAAAAAGCACTCTTGAATACCTTCATTGCATAAAGATTAGGTTTCAGATCTATTTTGGGTGATTTCATTCAACACAGTCTCTCTGAGAGTTCTGGCAGTGTTAAGACATTCACTTTTCCACCTCAAGACATTTTTAGCTTTAGAAGGAAACTTTCTCCGAGCTTGTTTCCACATGACAAAGCATTCTTTCAGTAAATGTTTAAGAGGTAACTACAAAACTAAACATAACCATAGCTCAAGGATTATTGCATAATAATTCCGTTCTGAACATAAAATAAGACTTAAGATTTGTCATTTATAATTCATAATGTAGCAGGATGCCCAGTGTAACAGTGATCATAGATCTGTTTAACTGATCCATCATAGACTCAGCTTCAAACCTGTGTTTTCAGACTATCCTGCTCTTAAATTGCATGTAAAACAATTATAAAACACACATTGTTTTTTTAATATTCTTATTTTATGAAAATATATATGAAAATGTGTATGAATGCATAAGGGAAAGTGTATATTTAGGATGATGAAACTGTAAACTGAAGTGCGTGGTTTTTGGCAAGAATACACTATGTGGACTACATTTCATGCCAAAAATCTGGCTCTGCGAAACTAGATCCAACACACTGGTATTATGTCATCAAGACAAAATATGACATTCCATAGATGTTTCAGTACTTGTGTACAAAAGACAAGATTATTTTGTTGATCAAAATTATAGGGAAATAGTTGTTTTAGGTTAAGGTATGTTGAGTTAATTTTAAAGCATTTCACAGCCAAAAGTTGACACAGGCCTAAGATTAGGGCCATAAACACGAGAGAATGCAAATGCTGAGTCTGTAAAAGTTCAATCCACAGGGAGATGAACTGACCACTTCTCTGTGGAGTTTATTGACTCTGGCGTACAACCAATTACATTATACTGTACCTCAATCCACTGCTGTATCCAAAGAAATTTTAGGAAGTTGAGGAAGAGAAATGTTATATTTAATCCAAGTGGCATTTTTTTTATCAAAAAACTGTGTAGTTTTACAACACTCATTTACACACATTGATGGATTTGCTGAGGAAACACTGTCTATACTTTTCAGATCTGCCTATCTAAAGAATTCTCTGTTTGTATTTTAGAGGACCCAATCATTTAAATGGATAGATCAGCCAAAAATAAAATTCTGTCACAATTTACTCACCCTTATGTTCTTTAAAACTTGTATGACTTTCTTTCTTTCAGTAAAACTCAAAAGACTATATTTTACAGAATATCATAGTCCTTCCTATATATTTTAAGTGAATGAAGACAAAGTGACAAAAAAAATTATAACAAATTGTGTAACGTCCCACATGGTTTGTCTTCTGTCAATCAGTCATTCTTGGCATTTTTACATAATTAAGAGACTTATTAAATTATAAGATCATCTCAAGCTTACAAAGATGTATGACGGATTCTTAAACTAGCAAATTCCTAGCAGTCTGAGAAACTACTTCAGCTTTTAAAACTACTTCAAACTTTTAATCTGTTTCATTTACATTTAGCCGACACTTTTGTCCAAAGCAACTTACAGTACATTCAGGCTATACATTTTCTTTTTTTTAACCTGTACCTGTTTTTCCTGGGAATTGAAGCCACAACCTTTTGCACTGCTAATGCGATGCTCTACCACTGAGCTACAGGAAGCTGTTACTTTACTGAGCCACAGGAAGCTGTTACTTCAAGCTATTACAGCTACTTCAAACTTTCAGTGTAGGCTTTCTCAAGTCAGCATCAAATCAAGTTTGTATTTTGATCTTTTTTATCACACAAAGCTATTGTATGGGTTCATAAGACTTGAAATGCACACACATAAGTAGCATAGACTACTTTTATAATGCTTTTTTATACTCTTGTGTTCTTTTTAAGGAATGAAAGCTTCAGTTCCCATTCAAAGTAATTTGCTTAAAAACAGTGACCAGTAAAATGCTGCTAAATTTCCCTTTTTGTGTTCTATACAAAAAAGTCTGGAATGACATGAGGCTGAGTAAATGATGAGAGAATTTTCATTTTCGTCTAAGCTGTCCATATAGGTAAACGGCACAATGCATCTGATAACTTCAAAGCAAATCCAATGGGAGTTCATCAGCTCTCTGTGTCCACAAAAAAGTGGAAAGACAGAAAAACATTTGAAACTCCTCTACGCCTGAACCTGACGTGCTGTTTTTGAAATGCATGCATGAGAGCCGTTGCTATTTACAATCAGTGCACACAAAGACACCTTTCTGCAGCGTTCATATCTCACAGAAAGAAACACATTCCGTCAAGTTGAGTGGGTTTTTTTCTGTGTTTCTTATAGGCACAGTGCGCAGGTTTGCTCTTAGAAAGCCGGTACTGTATGTTGGCTACAAGGTCTAATTCATTCTAGAAAACCAAGCCACGAGGAATTTCACAGCGTAGGTCCCTGAGGTCAGCGGTTAACTTTCTTCCTCGCCTGCTGAAATTGCTGGGGGGCAGAACACAAGGAGTTTAAGAAACTTTCAGAAGTCTTGGTAGGCTCTTGGGTTGAGATGATCTTATCATTTTGTAAATATCTCAATTATGTTAGTGGCAGAAATATATGAAGAACAAATTCTGGAGGTAAATCATCACATACTGTATGACACCTTCTCTCAGATAATGGTCCACTTTGGAGCTTTTTTTGGCCAAGAGCCAGTGACTAACAGAAGACTTCAGTGACTTCCCTTGTGGGAAGTTAGTTGACTTGTAGCAGAAAGTTTTCAAAGTGTTTAGCAGGACAGTCTACAACAGCAGTCAGGGTTCAGTGTCATGGTTCCAGGGCACAATGGTCATAGAGAGAATGAAACATGGTCTATGCATTTATTGTTGCTGTGTCTCTTGTTGCCTGTCCAATGTCTTCTTACACTATAGGACAGCAAACAAACAATGAAGGATTTCTTCAAACTTAAGCACATAAGTACGGAGCCCCAAACATGACATGCAGGAAAAAACTGTAGGCTAAATTGTGTGCACTATTTACTAATTCGTTCCCTCACTGTACTAAAACATGCATATGATTACTATTGCGTTCCGTCGATCTACTATTTTGTTCACTAGATTTATAAATTGTGCGCACGATTTACTAATTCGTTCCCTTGATTTGCTAAATCAAGCACATGATTTAGCAAATCGAGGGAAGCAATAGTAATCGTGTGCACGTTTTAGTACAGTAAGGGAACGAATTAGTAAATTGTGCGCACAATTTATTTATTTTTTCTTGCATGTCATGTAAGGGGCTCTCTGTACATTAGTGTTACAGACATGAATGAAAGAAAGCGTAAAAATGTAGTTATTGTAAAATGTAAATGTAGTATATGTAATTATTATTATTTACTAGTCAGAAATAAAACAAATATTATTGGAGCATGTTTTACAACAAAATACTTTTTTTCCATCTTTCTACTTCAAAATGTAATGTAATTCAATATAATTAACAGTGCAGGAGAATAGTTTTTTACATCTTTTTTTCCAGTGAAAAAACAGTAATATTGTGAAATATTAATAATTTGGAAGTCCCCTTGTGGCATTTTTCATATATTCAAATGTTTTTTAGTAATAAATAATATAAAAATAATATTAAAAAGTTTTTTTTATGTTTTTAAAAATTTCTTATGCTAGTCAAGGCTGCATTTATTTAATAAACTATGCAGTTAAAACTAGAGATGTTCCGATACCCTTTTTCTCTTCCCGATACCGATTCCGATACCTGGGCTCAGGGTATCGGCCGATACCGAGTACTGATCCGATACCTGGGTGTGTATCTGTATATACAGCTGTATATACTACTAGCCCTGTGTAAATTTCTAGAATTATTTTATGGTGTGCTCCAGACTTATCCCTTGATAAAACATGAACAAATACATGGTTAACTACTGTATTTATTACAGTATTTTTATTATCTGACATGAATTTGACAGTAATATTATTTAATTTCTTAAGCGAAAAAGAACTTCAAATGCAGCCAAAAATCTAACACCTCAAACTAAAAAAGGTATTTTAGTATTTTAGTTTTACAATATTAGTGTATAAAAAACTGCAACAAATAAGTCTAGGAATATAAAAAATTCTATATTAATCAGATAATCTCTTTACAACAAAACAAGTAAAAAACAAGCAACCGTCTAGGCATAATTATTATTATTAATAGAGACGTATTATTACTACATAGAGACGTAGCTAAATCTACTGTAGGCTACAACAGTAGCTTAATATATTGTCAATTTACTCACCATGAAGATCTTTGAGTGTCTGTGTTTATGATATGACAGTTTTCTCAAATGAAACGTTAAATTCTCATGAAGTGACGGTTTATGCGTTCATGTCCTCATATAGTGACACACGCAAGAAGCCACAAAACAGCGAGCTCCCGTGCATCTGCGCCCGTCTCCTACAGAGATGTAGACTTTGCAGGAGTAATATTTAAATAGTATTTTGCAGTTTAATATTCACAGACACTAGTATATATATTCGGCTACAGTCTGGAGCCCTGCGCTTAGACTAACACGGAAGCGACTGAACGCAGCTGCGGGTAACGAATATACTCAAACTTACTACCGGTTCTACAGAGACGCTGGTATCATCACATTTTAAAATTTTCAGCACCGTCTTGGTCCCTAGTCGCCGTTTTACTGTCTGGTTGGTCCAGTCTGAAATACTGCTAAACAGCGGACATACTGCTAACCACTGATCTATGATATAGAAGCGGCTTCACTGTCTGTTGGCAGTTTAGAACGCGATGAGCGATCCAGTCATATATAGATCAGTGCTGCTAACGCGTTTTCATTTCTTCTTCGCTGCTCTACACAGGGGTTGCTTGTGGCATTACAGCACAACGTCCTGTGTTTGCAATGCATTCTGATCAGCGAAGAAGAACCGTGCAGCGGTTAGGCAAAGCTAGCGTTCATAACTAGGTCTTGAAAATGGTATCGGATCGGTATATGGGTTCATGTACTCGCCGATGCCGATGCCAGAATTTGTTGTGGTATCGGAGATATTTCCGATACTAGTATCGGAATCGGAACAACTCTAGTTAAAACGTGATATTCAGATTTTTTATTTATTTAAAAGAACTGTAGTCTATTTTAATATATTAATATTTACAATTTTCAGCATCATTACTCCAGTTTTCAGTGTCACAAGATCCTTCAGAAATCATTCTATTGATGATTTCTGATGATTTCCTGCTCAAGAAACATTTCTTATTATTATCAATACTGAAAAAAGTTGTACTGCTGCATATTTCTTTGGAAACTTTATACATTTTTTTCAGTCGTTTTGTGAATATATTAACTTTAATTGAACAGCATTTATTTAAAATATTTGAAATCTTATGTGTCTTTACTGTGAATTTAACATTGACCAATATGTTATTTCATATCAATTTATTTGAAATATATCATTAAAAAATGAAAGGTGAAAAGGTGTTTACTGGGTGAACTACGAAGAGGAGCTAGTAAATACACATCTGTAGAAACAGTAGCAGACAAACCCTCTGGCTGTAGAGATCTCTGCTAGTTTTGTCATTTAATTCTGTCATCTTACAGTGTGAAATAGGGTCACTCTTGTTCAGTATAGTTCCATTGGAAATTATGTGGCCTTTCCGACACTGTTACATGGAAGTGGAACTACACAGAACCTCTGCTGATTTTTCCAGATGTTCATGTTAATTGTTTTTGGTAGTCAGCAGTTTTCCAACAGACACACCCAAACCAGCCCACTCAAACAGCTCCGCTAACACGCACCCCAAAATCAACATTCTGCCACTGGAAGCTATGAACAGGCTATTTGTTCTGATTTCTGCGCTGAGCTAAAGTTGGCTGAACGCGTGTTAGAAACATTCCATGGGGGTTCCAAAGCTACGAGAAACACGGCCAACATCCACAGCTAAGAGACGTTACACCTCAGAATAGCTCCGAATTTCTGGAGCTAATGTACATGGAAATTGTCTTAAAATCAGAATGGATCACAGTGTTGTTACAGTGGATTTGTTTTTGATGTGCTTTTCCAAAATGTATAGAGATGCTTGATATCAGTGCTATTTTTAGTGTCATTAAGATTCCATTCTAATTTAAGTAACTTTGTGTTAGTTTAGTTTTCTTTGTTTTTATTTTGTTTTATAGTTTCTATTAATTTTATTTTTAGTGGGGTTTTTTTGTTTGTTTGTTTGTTTGTTTTTTCGTCAAGTACATTAAGTTAATCTTAATGAAAATGAGAAATGTTGCCTTGGCAACTAGCTGAAATTAGTGATTAGCGACTAGTGATTAGTTAGTGTTAGTAAGGAACTAGATTAATTTAGAAATAGATTAAGGTTATTGTTTTTATATATTTTATTTTATGGTTAGTTTTAGTAAATTAGCTTTTTTGCTTTTTTTAAAAATATGTATATAGCTTCTATTTTAATTTTTATAATTTTATAAAATGTAGTTTTGGTTATTTTAGTTCATCAAGTTAAGTTAAATGAAACAGAGAAATGTGTCCTTTATGCATGTATTCAGTTTCTATTCATTTTCATTTCAAGTTTGGTTTTAGTTATTTTTGGTAAATTTAAAATTACATTTAAAAATGAGAAATGTTTCAAGCATATTTAAAAGTTTTTTTTTTTTTTTTTTTTTTACATTTTTGTATATTTAATTATATTTTAGTTTTAGTAAATTTGTATGTTTTGTAATTTTATTTATTTGTTATTAAATAAATAATAATAATTTATATATGTTTTAAATGCCCACTTAATGAATGGAAAGTGTTTAAAGTTTTTTATTTATTTTCATTTTAGTTATTTTAGTATAAACTAAATAAAACAGAAATATTTCCTTGGCAACTAGCTGAATATGTATATATATATATATATATATAGGCTAGTTTTACGTTTCATGTTAGCATGTGCCGGATCTGATATCACGGATTTCTTCATTTTTATCGCGCTCTGTCAGCTCTTTTTATCGGTTCTTTATCTTTAAACGAATGCAGCAGGTCTCAGTGAATCTATTGTCAAGCGGCTGATTTGAAGTGGGCTCTTTCTCTCTCGCGATGGCTGGACAGACCAAAGAGGCTCTTTGTTTTCACAAAGGCTCTGTCACTACTTCCTGTTGACACAAGATGAATGTCCATCACATCCTGTCGCCAGTGTTAGTGCCTGGTGTTCGTTGTCTGATTGACAGCTGAATGAATGAAGCCAAAGCAATCTTTGCAAACAGAGACATGACTGTTTCCCGTCTGCGGTCGTGACAAGACTCAACTCAGTATGACAGTTAATCTTAATTCGTTAAACACTACACTCGGACACGTTATTTGGTATTTTTATATAACATACTACACATGTTTGTTTTTTTTGTAATATAAAACAGAGCTGTTGTAAAGTATCGTTGCTTATGTACTGTAATGAATCTGAACCGTCCTCCTGAAACTACCAGAAGAGGGCAGTCGTGTTCTTTGTTGCCATTGACATCTCTTACCACGAGAGGGCGACATTAATGCACTTTTTACACTGGTGTCATTAATAGCACAGGTGACTCAAAAATTGTTTACTAATTAAACAAATTGATAAATAATTTAAAAGAGAAATTTAGTTAGAGTAAATAGTAAAACGCCTTATTTTAGTATCATTGATATATAATTTTTTTTTAAATATATATCTTTATACTTTGTATAGAGTTTTAGTTTATTTTGGGTTTGCCTCATATCTTGAATTTTAGGGACATTTTCTAGGCTTCATCACACAGTAAGTTGTTGCTCTGCCTCATATTAGTCATCAATCGACTGTATGAAATGGGAGATGATCCACATAGGTCTGGGGCAGGGCAAGTGTGTCAAATGTGTTAATAATTCTAATGTGTTATTTTTCTCCATAATTAATCTAATTAATGCAGTAAATTACCATCCCTAATATACATACATGTATGTATATATATATATATATATATATATATATATATATATATATATATATATATACACACACACACACACACACTGTCCACTTTATTAGTTACACCTTGCTAGTACAGGGTTGGATCCCCTTTCGCCTTCAGCACTGCCTTAATTCTTCATGGCATAGATGAAGGTGTTGGAAACATTCCTTAGAGATTTTGGTCCATATTGACATGATAGCATCACACAGTTGCTGCAGATTTGTCGGATGCACATTCATGATGCAAATCTCCCATTCCAACACATCCCAAAGGATTGAGATCTGTTGTCTGTGGAGGTCATTTGAGTAAAGTGAACTCATTTTCATGTTCTGAGATGATTTGAGCTTTGTGACATGGTGCATTATCCTGCTGGAAGTAGCCATAAGAAGATGGGTGAACTCATACAGGGATGGACATGGTCCGCAACAATACTCAGGTAGGCTGTGGTGTTTACACTATGCCCAATTGGTACTAAGGGGTCCAAAGTGTGCCAAGAAAATATCCCCCACACCATAACACCACCACCAGCAGCCTGAACTGTTAAGACAGGATGGATCCATGCTTTCTGTTCTTTACCCCAAATTCTGACCCTACCATCTGAAGACTCATCAGACAAGGCAACGTTTTTCCAATCTTCTATTGTCCAGTTTTGGTGAGTGTGAATTGTAGCCTCCATTTCCTGTTCTTAGCTGACAGGAGAGGCACCGGTTTGGTCTTCTGATGCTGTAGCTCATCTGTTTCAGGGATCGACATGTTCAGAGATGGTATTCTGCATACCTTAGTTGTACGTTATTTGAATTACTGTTGCCTTTCTAAAATCTCTAACTAGTCTGTCCATTCTCCTTTGACCTCTGACATCAGCAAGGCATTTTTGTCCACACAACTGCCGCTCACTGAATATTTTTCTCTTTTTTGGACCATTCTCTCTAAATCCTAGAGATGGTTGTGTGTGAAAATCCCAATAGATCAGCAGTTTTTGTAATACTCAGACCAGCCTTCTGGCACCAACAACCATTCCACGTTCAAAGTCTCTTACATCCCCTTTCTTCCCCATTCTGATGCTCGGTTTGAACTTCAGCAAGTCTTCTTCGCCACATCTAGATGCCTAAATGCATTGAGTTGCTGCCATGTGATTGGCTGATTAGCAATTTATGGTACCAAGCAATTGAACAGGTGTACCTAATAAAGTGGCTGGTGAGTTTGTGTGTGTGTGTGTGTGTGTATATATATATATATATATATATATATATATAATGGTGTGTGTGTGTGCGTGTGTATTATATGTATATATATCAGGTAATGTTTTTATATTTTCTTTAGTTTGTTTTTGTGTGTGTATTTGCCATTTCGATAGTTTTTTTTGTGTGTTTATGTCATATATATATAAATTAAATTCTAACACTTAAAAACTATATATATATATATATATATATATATATATATATATATATATATATATATATATATATGTAGTTTGTAAGTATTAGAATTTAATTTTATTTGCTAAGTTTAGTATTTCATATGTTGCCCAGCTGAAATAAAACACATTTGACCAACTAGCTGAAATAAATGAAAAAAATTCTATTTTGTTTTATTTCAGTTTTTTAATGCTTTAGTTTGTTATTAAATAGATACACATATCAGAACAATTTATAGATCTTATACATTGTGTTCTAATTATTTTTGAACTGATAAGTTTAATAATTCATGAAAACGAAATGATAGACAAAATTTTTACTTTTTACTTGCAACCTCTGCTGCTTATACAATTTATTGTATATTTAGATTGAGTGTGAAGTATTATTTACTTTCAACTTACATTACAGATAACTTCATGATAACTTAATGATGACTTAACATGATTTTCTGCATACATAAGCAAACTTAATCTGCTATATATTTTTTTATTCTTCATGGTTCTTTTTCTTGTTTGCAAAGTTATTTCTAGAGCTCCTTATGTGGTTCAGACAGTGATGGAGATGTTAGTGAGGCCTGGTCTCTGAGGAACCGGCCTCTTTCGACATGATTTACAGGCTAAAATTTACACTCACTCCTCCAGCACTCAGCATTCACCGATGATTTCACATACACTGGGGTCATTTTTATCAAATACATCATAACAGCAGCTCAGATCATTTAGTCTGTTGATGAGAAATGCTCATATTAAGATCTTGATTTCAGACTGGCATCTTGGCAAATCTGGGCTCAGTGTGAGACGTTGCTGAGGTCTTACTAATTACTAAACTCTCTCTCAGGACAAAGTCTCCATTTGATCTCTGGAGAAAAAAAATGAGATTCTGAAGAGATTTGTTTTGTGATTTTATTTTATAGAGATTTATTTTAAAAGCTAAAAAGAAAGTAAAAGTGTCTCTCATTAACACCTGTAGATGACACAGCTCTTCATTCACCTGCTAGCATAATTAAAACTGACTGAGGTGACAAACAGAGACTTTGACTTCATCTACACGTGTAAAATTACAACACAAATGAGCAATGTGATCACACAGAATGCGAGATTATTTCTGTTCTCAGCTGTGGTTAGAGGTTGACATAAATTCATAAGGTTTCTGAAGCAATTAAATGCACAGTTATCTCCCAGGCTCTTCCTCTGAACTGAAGCACATGAAAAATGCATGAACCAGAAAGCACAAGAAGAAGAAAGAGTAAGCACACCACGGCTCTCTAAAGATTAACGCTTTTGGACAAACTCGGATTTTAAATTCACTTAAAAAAAATGTTTTGTAGTTGTATAAATTACATAAGGCAATAGTTTTTGGAGAAATGGCTGTATGTAATGTAGAATAAAATAAATGCTGAATAAAGCAGTTTATTTAGATAGTCTAAAATTATGAGCCGTGTTGTTCAGTAATTAAAATAAAGCTAAAAGAATAAAAATGAAAAACTTAAAATAAAATGTTGCCTTGGCAACTAATTTAAATAAATATGTTTAAGTATAAATTTATTAAAAATATATCAATAACAGTATATTAAAGCTATATAGAAAAATTAAATGAAAACTAATTAAAAAAATTGTATAGATCACATATGTTGATATTTTCTTGCATAAATTGCTGATGTGAAATAAAGTCTTTAATTTAGACAATCTATAATTATGAGCAGTGTTGTTATTTATTGTTAACTGGATCTAATCAAATTAAAGCAGCTGGTCATTTATGGTCATAAGCTGGTCCACGCTGGTTTGGATGGTCAAGTGGACTATAGAAACTGGTAGAGCTGATTTTAACCTTGTAGACCACTTTGAGCCAGCAACAAACCTGCTCATGATGGTCAGTCAGGTGGATTAGAAGTAAGAGCACATGATTTTAACCTGGTAGACCACTTTAGACCAGCACCAAACAGCAACATACAAATCTGAAAATTTGCAGAATATTCACAAAACTCAAGTCCTTACCCAATAGCTTTGCCATGCTTTGTGCTTGTTGTGGTTATTGAAGTTTGAAAACATCAGCGAAAACAGAATAGACAAGCAACTATGTCCTTATACATATTCAGTCTCAGTGGATAAAGAACTGTAACTGTGCAAGAACGGTCTCACAGTTTGATTTTTATTGTTAAAATGACCATTAAGAGTTCATTAATACTATAGTACATTATAATCAGGTCTGTTCAATAACTGTCCAGTGAATACAGCAATGAAGAAATAGAAAGCTAGTATATATATGATTATACCAAACTGTTCTTGCTTTATACTGATTTGTATTTACAGGTTTTCAAAAAAACATTACAAAAGAAGAAAAAGAAAGAAAATGTTTGTTGGCTTGTTCTCACTAATTTGAGTTAAAGGCAACATGAAAGTCAGTGTAAATATCATTTCACTTCTGTATTTTTACACATTTTTGAGTGAAATGGTACAAAAATGAATTTTTTACAGCAGTAACTCATTTAATTTTGATTTCATGTTTACTTTGTTGTTTGTGTTGACTTTGGACATATCTGAAATACTGAACGCTAAGTTGTTGCAAGTAAATGTATCGCCCGCTTAAAGGGTAAGTTCACCAAAAAATGAAAATTTGCCCATAAATTACTCACCTTCTAGTCATTCTAGGTGTTTATGATTTTCTTCGTTCAGACGAAACCAGTCGATATTAAAAATTGCCGTTGATCTTTCAAGCTATTTAATGGCACGCAGAAGGTGTTGCAGTGCATCAGTCCAAAATAAGATAAATAAAAAGCGCCCATCCATAATAAAAAGTGTCTCACACAAATCCTGGGAGTGAACAAAGGTAGTGATTCAATGCGTTTTTGTAAGAAAAATAATAATATTCAAAACGTAATAATCACTTTAATGTAGCTTCCATCAACAATTGTACACATAAGCAGTTCCAGGCACATTGCGTATGAGTTCAGCACTGCGCATGCACCAGTGAGTCTCGTGAAAACCAACGTTTGTTAACAGGAGCAAAGGAAGCAAAGTTTCCTTACTTTAGCAACGTAAAACCAGTCTCCTCTTGGCTTATATCGAAATCCTCAAACATTGTTCTTTATAAATACTCATTTTATACTTCTGATTAGTGACCATTGTCACGCTGTGCTTCCACGTTCATCACTTCTGAGAGGCGCATGCGCAAAGACGACCTCATACATAATTCCCCCAGAACTGCTTCCATGTACAACAGTGAGTACAAGCTAGATTAAATTATTACGTTTTATATATGGTTATTTTTCTTACAAAAACGCATCAGTTCACTACAGGAGGACTTTGTTCACCCCCAGGAGCTGTGTGAGACACTTTTTATTTCACTTCTTTTGGACTGATGCACTGCAACACCTGCTGAGTGCCATTAAATAGCTTGAAAGATCAAATACAATTTTTTATATATCTCCAACTGGATTCATCTGAAAGAAGAAAGTCTTATACACCTAGGATGACTTGAGGATGAGTAATTTATGGGCTAATTTTCATTTTGTAGGTAGCAGTTAAAATATTTTGAATATTAACAATTTTTGGGGGGTGGTTTGTGAAAGTCAAAAAAATGTGCATCAGCAAAAGACTTTAGAATGCAATTTTGTATCAAGAAATTATTCTTTCTCATCTATATTCAATTTCATTTTACTTGAAAAGTAAATATATACATATTTGAATATATTCATTTGGAATACAAAGTTTTAGCACAAATGAATAAACTTAATGCGATGCATATCAGTCATACATAAATCAAGTAGATTTTTTTTCACTCGAAATCATGGCAAGATTTATTATTAGCTATTTAAATGATTTCATTTAAATAATCATATTTTCAAAATGCATTTATTGAAATGACAGAATTAGCATTAATCTTTTCATTGTGAATTCAGTTGAATTTATTCAGTTAAAAAGCATGAATATGATTAAAATGTGAAAACAAGCAATATTCATGTTTATACAAATTTATGAGATTGAAACAAATTTGTTTTATTTATGATAAATATATAAACTTGTTTATTGTGTATTTAAAAATGCATCATGTTATTATTATTAGTTTGTTTTGAGTTCAAACTCTGTATTTCAAATGAGTGGAAATTTTATTCTGAATACATGAACCTTAAATTTAGTCCTAAAAAATTTTTAAGAGTAGAATAATGGCACTCTCTGTTGGTCAAAGCGGCTAATTCATGTGACCGACTTGAAACTGTAGTAAAATTGGTGTGTGGAAAAATTCCCCCCATGCAAAATTCCCAAACGTGTGGTTTTCTGTTTAAATGACTGGATTCCACCCAAAAAAATTTGCCAAGCAATGGTAAATCTGATCACACATAAGGCCTGTTGACACCAAGGATGATCACTAAGATAACAGAAGAGATATAGTTATGAAATAATTCTAAATTGCTAAGAATAGCAGAGTCTACACCACTATATACAACCCGAATTCCGGAAAAGTTGGGACGTTTTTTAAATTTTAATAAAATGAAAACTAAAGGAATTTCAAATCACATGAGCCAATATTTTATTCACAATAGAACATAGATAACGTAGCAAATGTTTAAACTGAGAAATTTTATACTTTTATCCACTTAATTAGCTCATTTAAAATTTAATGCCTGCTACAGGTCTCAAAAAAGTTGGCACGGGGGCAACAAATGGCTAAAAAAGCAAGCAGTTTTGAAAAGATTCATCTGGGAGAACATCTAGTGATTAATTAAGTTAATTGATATCAGGTCTGTAACATGATTAGCTATAAAAGCTTTGTCTTAGAGAAGCAGAGTCTCTCAGAAGTAAAGATGGGCAGAGGCTCTCCAATCTGTGAAAGACTGCGTAAAAAAATTGTGGAAAACTTTAAAAACAATGTTCCTCAATGTCAAATTGCAAAGGCTTTGCAAATCTCATCATCTACAGTGCATAACATCATCAAAAGATTCAGAGAAACTGGAGAAATCTCTGTGCGTAAGGGACAAGGCCGGAGACCTTTATTGGATGCCCGTGGTCTTCGGGCTCTCAGACGACACTGCATCACTCATCGGCATGATTGTGTCAATGACATTACTAAATGGGCCCAGGAATACTTTCAGAAACCACTGTCGTAAACACAATCCGCCGTGCCATCAGCAGATGCCAACTAAAGCTCTATCATGCAAAAAGGAAGCCATATGTGAACATGGTCCAGAAGCGCCGTCATGTCCTGTGGGCCAAGGCTCATTTAAAATGGACTATTTCAAAGTGGAATAGTGTTTTATGGTCAGACGAGTCCAAATTTGACATTCTTGTTGGAAATCACGGACGCCGTGTCCTCCGGGCTAAAGAGGAGGGAGACCTTCCAGCATGTTATCAGCGTTCAGTTCAAAAGCCAGCATCTCTGATGGTATGGGGGTGCATAAGTGCATACGGTATGGGCAGCTTGCATGTTTTGGAAGGCTCTGTGAATGCTGAAAGGTATATAAAGGTTTTAGAGCAACATATGCTTCCCTCCAAACAACGTCTATTTCAGGGAAGGCCTTGTTTATTTCAGCAGGACAATGCAAAACCATATACTGCAGCTTTAACAACAGCATGGCTTCGTCGTAGAAGAGTCCGGGTGCTAACCTGGCCTGCCTGCAGTCCAGATCTTTCACCTATAGAGAACATTTGGCGCATCATTAAACGAAAAATACGTCAAAGACGACCACGAACTCTTCAGCAGCTGGAAATCTATATAAGGCAAGAATGGGACCAAATTCCAACAGCAAAACTCCAGCAACTCATAGCCTCAATGCCCAGACGTCTTCAAACTGTTTTGAAAAGAAAAGGAGATGCTACACCATGGTAAACATGCCCCGTCCCAACTATTTTGAGACCTGTAGCAGAAATCAAAATTGAAATGAGCTCATTTTGTGCATAAATTGTAAACTTTCTCAGTTTAAACATTTGCTATGTTATCTATGTTCTATTGTGAATAAAATATTGGCTCATGTGATTTGAAAGTCGTTTAGTTTTCATTTTATTAAAATTTAAAAAACGTCCCAACTTTTCCGGAATTCGGGTTGTAATGATAACAGAGCATTTAAAGTGGCTGATGACAAATAATTGTGAGCATATAATAAATAAACAGAACGACATCATACGTTATGTGGACACAAATATAGTTATCGTTCTTGGTGTGAATGAGCCTTTAGTCTTAAGTCTGTGTCTTTCCATGTGAAGTAAATCTTGCTAAGCGTCACAGTTTACATCACTCTTACTATACTTTACACCACTATACTTTTCATTCATTGATTTTGCTTCGATTGAATTGCAATAAATTACCAATTAATATCTAATTTACATAAATTCATAAGAACACCAGTTCTCACCTCCTCCTTATATTCATAAATCATATACTCGAACTATTCTAGCATGTGGCCTTTGACCTGAGTGAATACAATTGAACTATTTCTGATAATAATACTATGAAATGTAGTAGTCAGTTGTACAGTGACAATTACATTGGAGAAGCATTGTGAATTGCTGTTTCCAGAGCGAGAGAAAAAAAATCCAACAATCATTGACTATCATCAACTTTTTGACTGTAATCAAAAGATCTTTCATTTTCCATTCAGGCCAAAGCATCCTTGAAAGATCACCATTAGAAATGTTGTTTTTACACAGTCTGTCATAAAATGTGCCGTAGTTTCATTGTTCCTCCGGACACCCCAGAAGCTCCACTCTCATAGTAATGCGTCCATACCACGACCACGGAAGAATCCGGATGAATCGGGCGTAAATCGACGGATCTAATGCATTCTTTCTGTGTGTTTCGTTGTCAAAGTTTCCTTGGAAGATCTGTCAATGACACCGAAGGACAATGCGTTATTATAAAATGCTGAATCAGGCGTTCTGATGTCATTTAAAAGTGCACAATAATGTTGCGGTAAAATGGACTATATAAAGCAGACGTGTGGCCTAAGCTCTTTTAATAGCGCTTGTTAAAGGACGTCGTTCACAGGATAAGTCCTCTGAGAAAATCTATTCTAGTAGACTGTTTCTTATCAGCGCTGTCAGAATAGATTACCCAGCCAACACCACTACCAACAGCCAACCACCACACCAAGACCTTACAGTGTGTGTGTGTGTGTGTGTGTGTGTGTGTGTGTGTGTGTGTGTGTGTGTGTGTAAGGACAAAAACTGTCTCTGTGTGTTGAGAGGGAGCATGGAATGTGTTATGAGGAGAAAAGTTTACGTCACATCATGTGATTTAAAAAAGCGAAAAGGGTAGTTCGAAAGGGGTAAATTCAGCTAAATCCACCCAAAATTCACCCACATGAGTAAATCTGTATGACTTAATGTGCTAGTGATTCAATTATAAATTTTTCTTACATTAAAAGTCTTTAGTAATAAACAACAATATTTGCCTATGCTACCATTTAAAATTTGGAGTCTGCATGATTTTTTTTAATGGTTTTAAATGTCTCTTATGCTCACCACCAAGGCTGCATTTGTTTGATTGAAAACATAACTATAAATAAATAAATATAAAGTAAAAACAGTTATATTGTGAAAAATTATTTCAATTTAAAATAACTTTTAATTAATTAAATTTAAATCCTGTGATCAAAGCTGTATTTCCAGCATCATTCCTTCAGTCTTCAGTGTCACATGATCTTCAGAAATCATTCTATGTTGATTTGCTCCTCAAGAAACATTTCTTCTTATCATCTTCTTATTATGTTAAGAAGCAGCTGTGCTGCTTAATATTTTCATGGAAACCATGATACATTTTGTTTATTTGAAATAGAAATCAATTGTAACATAATAAATGTATTTTTTTTTTATTTAATTAAACTTAATTCATCCCTGCTGAATAAACATATAAATTTCTTTAAAAAAATCTTACTGACACCTTAACTTTTGAATGGTAATGTACTTACTGTATATATTTATTATGTATTGCATATTGATGCATTTAAATGAAAATATACCACATTGCAACACTGGCAGCCATTTACATCACTCAGTATCTGTCTAATGAATGTTGAATTTTAAATAGAAATAACTGTCTCTCTTTTCTCCACAGAAGGACTCCTGCTGGAGTTTTGTGTCAGAGAAAAGCGTTCGTCTTGTCAGCTGCTGCTGCTCCAGATGGAAAGTGTGGAGGTGATTCTTCAGCTGGAGGTGGAAGATTGTCAGAAAAATGCTGAGAGGTTGAAATTTTTCTCATGTTTAACGCTGATGCTGTGTGTGTGTGTGTGTGTGTGTGTGTGTGTGTGTGTGTGTGTGTGTGTGTGTGTGAGAGAAGCTCCATCGATTTCATCCAATCAGTTGAGTGATTTTTATAAAGGACATTCAATTTAAAAAAGTAAAGAAACTAATACTTTCATTTAAAAATGATTGCGTCTCCCTCAAATGTTCATGTACACAGAGAGTGTCCTACCTTATCCTTCTGTTGTTTCTCATCCTGATAAATGAGCCATTTCTCCCCATCATTACTGAACGCCACTTTATAGGAACCGACAAACTGCACATGCCCGAAATCTTTGGCTCCTTGGGTGATAATTCCTGTGATTTTGGTGGTAATCTGCAAATCCACCTGGTGATAATGAGAGAGAGAGTGTGTTTCTACAGATTTTTCTGTGAAGAAAACAACAGAAAATGCTTTGCAATATCACCTCCATTCTAGCCCATGTATATCATTTTAGAAGTTCATTTTACGCTGTTAAGAGCCCTCCACATAACCACATACTTGTAAAATAGTACTGTAATACAATGAAATATTTGTTGCAGAAATTTTTATTTTGTCAGCATGTAAATGTAATTTTGAATGTCAGTTCACGGGGAAAAAATTATGAAAGCCCAGTCTCCACCACAGAAAAAAAAAATGAAAAAGGTAATTGTGACATTTTTCTCGCAATTCTGTTTATATCACAATTCTGAAATTGCAAGATATAAACATAGAATTCTGACTTACATTCTCGCAATTCCAAATTTATAACTTGCATTTCTAAATTTATATTATAATTCTGACTTTCTCAGAGTTCTGAGTTTACATCTTGCAGTTTCGATTTTATATCTCACTATTCTTGATTTAAAAAATAATAATAATTTGATTAAAAAAAAAACATTTTAAAATAACTTTTTTCTCAGAATTGCAGGATCTTTTTTTTTTATACCATTGTGGAAATGTAGTTATGGAGTCATGAGCTCAAAGATAGATTTCAGCATTGATAAAATAAAATGATAAAAAGGAAAACTGCAGGAGTAGCTGTGCAGAAATAGAAAGGGGGCATCTAACATCAGGTGCTTTGAGTGTAGACAGCTCTGCTCATGTCTAAACTTGAATTTGTAAGGTAGGTTATAACTCTAACAGCTAACAGCTAAAGGTGTCTGAAGGTAAAACAAATCTCACAGCTGCTTTGGTGGGACAGTCTCTCAACCTGTTATCTGTTTAATACAGCTGGAATTCACTGCCCTTCACAGAGTGATGGACGCCAGGCTAAATCACAGCCCTCGTCTGCACTGCAGAGTTCCCCTCGGAGGACGGGAGTTAATCAGTGCCAATGACACCGCAGGAACGTCTTCAGGCTGCTGAATTTGGTAGGTCTATTACTAGTGGTATTACAGGATTTCAAGGCTGCTCTAATTAACTGCTCTGGAGCTTCTTGTTTTTGCTAAATAAAAAAGCCAGTCTCGATAAATGAACTTGGCTATTATTAAAATAAGCTGTGCTATTTTATGAAAATAAGATGACATCACGCCTAAAGGCGTGAAAGTACAGCATGCTTCTCTAAATTCAGTATATGCATTTCTGGATGTTTGACAAAATTCTGAATTTGTCATATATTCAATTTATGATTTAAATAGCCACACCCACAGGGTGTGTTCATGTAAATACTTGTTAAAAACATTACATTACAGTAATTCTGATTAATTTATGTTTTATTATTTTGGTATAATTGATCAACTTTATCATGTGACTAATAATAATTCTAATCATTTAGTGAAGTCTATTTTAAGACAAATGTTGCATAACTGAAAACTGTGAATGTCAATACTGTAAAATTAATGAACATGACCAAAGCAGAAATTGAATTACACAACACTATATTGTTTTAAGAATTCTCTAAAAATTATAACATCAAAATTCTCATTATTTAATGCATAATTGAGTAAATAAAAATGTATTAAAAATGATGAACAAATTAAAACATACTTATTAATGCAATAAGCAGATTTGTACTTATTGTACATTATATTAAATAAACTCATCACAAAAAAACTATTTTTATAATTGTATTTTAAATTATGAATAATTGTTCATTGTTTTTACAGTACCTAAATTAGTTTACAGAAATATGTCTGCTCAGTCTGGAAAAACATTAGTCTGGCGTCATTTAATGTTTCTGGAAATACTTTATTGGACAACATTTATGCACTGAAAAAATTTGGTGTAGAAATAATTTTTACTCAGGAATTGTTAGTAAATGTCACAATTAATTACAAAGCAATGGCAAATAACTAGATGTGAAGTAGAAATTTTCTACATTTACTCCAGTAATCATTATTTTATTTAACACTTTGAAAAAACACTTTTTACAGCATAGATAATTCTTATTACATAATAAAATGTACAGGTAGGCATATTATTAAAATCCAGTCAGTACAGCCTCTCTCTCTCTCTCTCTCTCTCTCTCTCTCTCTCTCTCTCTCTCTCTCTCTGTATTATTCTTTCATGAGGACTCAGGTTCTGCTTTCTGACCTGGACTGACGTGAGCGGCATTCACAGCAGCTCTGCAATCTCAGAGGAGTGTTTGAGCGGACGGGCACGGTTCTGCAAGCGTGCAGGTGTATTATAATACATACATTAGCCTGTTCTCTCGGATCCAATTTCCCAATCTCAGTTCAATGGCAGCAGACTCAGCCATTTAAAGACATTACTGCTCTTGGGTCTGAGAACAAGCTCAGATTTACAGTCTGTTATAACAGCAAACAATGAGCAGCCTACCGGTTTAGTTAGATTAATGATGTTGGAGGTAGAGTAGCTGACCACAGACTGACCTGTGGGTGTATTTGTAGGATTATGCCACCCCCCATACACAAAAAAAAACTTTTGAACTATAATTTTTATATCTGTCTCACCTGCAGCCACTGGGACTGGTCGTTATGGGCTGAAGTCCATGCGTTGACCTTGCCCTGTTTGTCCAGTCTGGCCTTGGAGGAGTCCCAGGAGAACATGTCCATGTTCAGTGTCTGAAATACACTTGAGGCGGTGATCTGATAGTCCTGGATGTGTCCGGTCTTCATCCCCATGGGCTCTGAGCATCCTGAAAAACAACTGCAAGAGTGAACATAATTCTTACTCGAGATTGTGTCAGAGATGAATACTGCTGACTTTAAAACACAGACCTGTGAGCTCACAGCCCAGGAGCTCCATTCGCAGTGTGCAGTGTTTCCTGCAGACTTGTGGGTAAATGCGGATGTACTGCGCTTCGATTGGTGGACTGAAGGAGTTAGCTGAGGGGGAATTATTATCAGTATTTCCAGTGAATATCTGCAGTAAAATAGCATAAAAAAAAATCAGTGATTACAAGCATTTTAAAAATTACAAAAATGCTTAACAAATAAAAAAAGTCATGCAAACATGACAGGAAAGATATTTATAATATTACTAAATATTTTAATTTCAAATAAATTCCTTAAATTTCTAAAATTTCTTTTTTTCTAATGTTCTATTCATTAAATAATAATATAATAATAATAAAATCAGCTTTAAAAAAATATTAATCAGCAAAACTGTTTCGAACATTTATAATAATAATAATAATAATAAATAATAATTGCTTCCTGAGCAATAAATCAAAATTATTTCTGAAGGATCATGGGACACTGAAGACTGGAGTAATGATGCTGAAAAATTCAGCTTTGCATCACAGAAATAAATTACATTTTTAAATATACTAAACCCCCCAAAAACTGTTATTTTTTAAATTATAATAATATTTCAAAGTATTTACTGTTTTTCTTATATTTTTGATCAAATAAATGCAGCTTTGATGAGCAAAAGAGACATTCATTAAAAACATAAAAAATCAAACTGACCCCAAAATTTTTAATGATACTGTATTTAATTATTCAACATTATAACTTTAATGATATAATTTAAACTCAAATAATTATGTGCATTTGTTTATTTATAATTATCCATATAACATGAACTCAAAAATAGCTGTCATAAAACATGATGATAATAAATGAAAATGAAATAAAATGTGATAAAATTGTTCTCATTCACATTAAAGGGAGATTTCTCACTGATAGAAAAAACAAGAAGAGTCTGATAAAAATAAAAACTGGAAAGGAGGGCGAGTTGGCAGGAGAACGTCGGACAGTTTCTTAATTAAAAAAATCCCCCTCTGGCGCTCTCATCTCATCTGGAACGAACGGCGTGTCCCGTCTTACCATGTCCTCATCTGTGTCCTTGACTTTAAACATGCTCCAGGCCTTCCCGTCGTAACTGTACGCCACTTTATATGATTTCACGTACTCTGGGCTTCCAATACGCTTGGCCCCCTGTGTTATCAGTCCGGTCACCCTCATCCTCCGCTGCAGATTTATCTGTGAGGGGACAGCACAAAATCTATGGCCTCGACTCACAAGATGAACGAGTGAAGCCTCGTGGGATGCGGAGTCATAATTTGTCCCTATCAGAAATTGCTGTGTATCTGATGACAGCCGTGTATCTGGAGAGGGGTTGTGTCGAAGGCAAGCCATAAAAGTTTGCACTGTTAAAAGCTCTATACAAATAAATGATATTAAATTGTCAATTTTACACACACACACACACACACACACACACACACACACACACACACACACACACACACACACATATATATATATATAATTTTTTTTATGTGTGTGTGTGTGTGTGTGTGTGTGTGCAAAAAACTTGATTAACTTAACTAAAGTGAAGCTTTCAATGAAAATATTAAAATAATGAAAAAAAATCTGTCATGAGATATGACCCCTTAAAGCAGCAGTAAGAACATCTAAAGACTAGAAAACAGAAATAATGCAGTTTTCCAGATTGAGGTGTTATTTAAAAGCATATTGGCATCAAAGCCATCTTTAATCTTGAAGGCACAAAAATAAAGTCAGGCGCACGCAGGATGACAGCAGAACAAGGCTAGGGATGTTTTTGTGGTGGCAGTGTGCGGTTACCACTTAAGTCATTATGGTGGCTAAGAACATTATTTTGGACAACCACACTGCTCTTTCTGTGTGTCTTCTAATGAAATCTAACACTGATGTAACTCCTTAATTGTCTGATGAGATTGAACTCATAGAATAAACTAATTACCATGGGGCATTTATGCTTTTTCTTGAAATTACTGTTTGGCTTGCACACAGCTCTGAACAGTTGTTAATCAGAGGTTTTGCTAAGGCAAGCGTCACTGTTACAGTTGCTTGTATTTTGCTCATGAATTGATATTCAATTATAGAAAAAAAAATAAAGGTTTTATTTTCATTTAATGCAGTCCAAATGTGGCATGCATTACCTGAATCCATGGATATCGGTCACCCTCGGCTGCGCTCCAGGCATTGACAAGGCCCTTCTTGTTGAGTCGGGCGAAGTACGGAAACCATTTCTGCAGGCCGAACAGAGATCGAAGTGTGGAGGAAGCTGTTACCTGCTGGTTCGAAATGATCCCACCTTCCATCCCTAAAGGTCCAGAACATTCTGTAAGAACATACAGAGAAAGACAACAACTGAAGATCAACAACTGAAACTCTGTTGTTTCAATTAAAAAGCAATCTTTATTGTTGGGCAATAATAATATTACTTTTTGCATTAATTAGTAGTGTAACATTAGTTACCATCCATAAAAAAAGCTAATTACTTAATTATTTGTGATGCCTCGAACCCTGATGATTTGAAATCCATCAATCCAAAAATTCCTAGATATATTTTCATAATTTTCATGACTCGCATAGGCACATGAAGTCAACAGTGCAGCAGGCAAGCTTGGAATATGGAAAAGCTTACATTCAGCGGATGAAAATATTGCCATTACATTGATTTTGTCAGGAGAGAACAACGTTTCTCACAAACTTTTGTGATCATATTTTGGGTAACAGAGAAATTATAACTAGAATTAGCTTCAAGCTACACATTACTGTCAGTGCACAGTGTACTCTTACTGTGTGTCAACAATTGTCTCATTTGTCGGACTGTTTTCATTTTTAAAAGAAATATTGGTGACTATTCTGGGAGTTTCCTGCAATATTTATTCAACGGTGCTCCACGAGGCCAGTGTAGTCCAATTCCCGAACGAATGACTCTTATAAGTCGGTTCTTTTTACTGAATCAAAAACATACGTCGCCAAGAAGTAGGCCTAATTCGACTTTCGAACAAAATGTCTTTTAAGAGTGAATCAAAACACAGCGCACTATAATAGCGTAGTTCATTTTCTGAACAAATTATTCTTTTTACTGAATCAAAACTGTCCAGTGCCACTTGTGCAGTTTAATTTTGGAACGGATGATTCTTATGCGTCAGTTATTTTTAGTAAATAAAAAAGCTCAACCAATGAAGTACGATTCCAGCATAAACAAATCTTATGAGCTGGTTCATTTAAGTGAATCAATCACATACAGCTTGAGCTTACAAATGACTTATTTCAGTTTTAGTTGTAGTTATTTTAGTATAATAAGATACATATCCTTGGCAACTATTTGAAATAAATGATATTTTTATATATTTGATTTATTTTATTTCAAGTAGCAAAAATGCTTTTTTATGGTTTTGGTTCTAGTTAAGTACAGTATAATAACCCTGACTAAGACCAATCATTGGATTGCATCATCTCTAATATATTAAGAAGATATTTGAAAAGTCTAAAAATGCTAAAAACACAAATTATGCAAGAACTGATTTAAATCAAAAATATCTCATTTGTAGAAAGCATCTTAACTATGACAGACAAATCTTTGTATTCTTACAAACATAGCTAACAAGGCAAGATCAAGCACTTCAAAGGAATACCACAAACACATTTTTCTTTGGTCTCGAGTGATAATATGATAACATTATTCTTGCCCTCACTGGTTCCTGCCACAGACTCCGTATCGACCCCTGAAAACCTCTGAATTTTTGAATGCGATGTCCTTGGATTCGCCAATGGATATCGTGTCCTTGCTCTCACACACAGAGATGCTGTCTTCACTCTCGAAGCCTAAGATGTCCTCTCTACTGTCATTGCTGTCATACGTTCCTCCACCTACGGAGATGACGCCCATTTGCTGGTGCTCCGGGGAGAACATTACTGGAGTAACAGCCGTCTCCAAACGTTTGCATTGGAAGATTGGAAAAGTAGCTGCAGGCTGCTCAGACTTGCCTGTAGGGAGCTTCTGCTGTTGTGTTTGGACAGCATGATTGCAAATCAAACCTTCTGGAGGGGTGTAACATTTATATACACTCCTCACAGCCATGTAAGTAAGAAAGCATGACAGTAATCTTCAACTAATTAAATTCAACTTTCATAGATGTGTTAAGCTACAGCTGGGACCTTCTTGTTTTGAGTCAGCACAAAAAATACAAGCAACCAAGTCATGGTTATGCAAGTATTGGTATTCTCCCGAGTCCTACTGTGTACAGAGAGTTATGAGGGGTTTCTGGCATACTTTCTGGAGACTGTACATCTAGGAATTCACGAGTTCACCCTTACATCTAATCTGAAAGCGAATAGTAAGCATATTTTGGCATGCTGTCCTGGGGAGGGGCCCGGGCCCGGAGCATAGCCCGAACCCAAAGAACTCCCCCATCCCTAATTTGGGATAAAATAGATTAGAAGTGAGGAGTTGGGGTGGAGGAGGGATGCCGAAAAACTGTCGTAGGACAGGAGGTAGGAAGGCTGGATATATATACACTTGTTGTGCTAGTTAAGATGGTTAGCTAAACGAGATGCACCTGTGCCAAATTGGATGATTATCTGATCGTGCTCCTCCCGAACTTTGTTAATAAAACCCCATATATTGCATGGAGAAAAAGTGATGTGGTTCCCTACTCGGTCAATGTCATATTGGCCTCATTCACTCAGATTCTCCCAAAAAAGCAGCTGAAGGCAGATGGCTCCCATCCCCAATCCGTCAGTTTGAGTGTGCTCCTCAAGAGATGCCGTGGTTGGATAGTGAATATTTAAACACATGGATTTGATGAAATGAGGTGATGAAGTCGATTTGCACTTACTGTACTGACAGTTTCGCCCCATGTATTCGCCGGGACAATGGCAGGTGTAGTTTGCTCGCAGGTCTGTGCAGCTGCCTCCATTTTTACATGGGTTTTTCTCACACTCATTAACATCTGAAAAGACAAGCAGACATCCACAGACCCTTAAGGAAATGATCAAAAGCTACTACCTGGAAAAAGCTACAAAAGCTCAAATATAGTTTCTCATTATGATTAATACATTGCAGCTCAGACTATTTATTCAATGAAGAATATGATGATAAATGTTGGCGTTCATACTGAGATCCAGGACTTTTGATTGCTGACTAATTTTGATAAATGAGATACAGTATACCTCTTCTGAAAAATCTACTCTTTGGGAATTGTGAGATTGCTAGATTGTAAAAAAAGATTATTTTTTTATTTGTAAATTATTATAATTTTTTTTTATTAATGAACTACATTTTAGAGTAAAATACAATTTCAGTCTTTCAAATAAAAAAAAATGTTTCAACTTGGTGTTTCTTTGTAATCATATAAAATTTGCTAGAAATTTCTAAGTGAAAATTGTAAAGTAAAAATTTATTTAGAAACTAAATACAGAGAGCAAAATATTATTGCTTAAATGATGCTCACTGAAGACTTCAGTGTTGAAGTTTCAACTTTGACTCAGATGTTTCTCCCCAGATTCCTTTAGATGGGGATACAGCTCTGACTATTTGTTATTGGAAGAATGATATAAGACATTTTTTAGATCATATTTTTGATTGCAGAAATATCTTGCAATTCTGAGCACAGTTTGAAGTGTTGTTGAGATCTCTAAAAGATCACTTCTTGAGCAATCATTAAAAATGATTTTTCAAAGTTGTAAATTAAACTATTACTAGATTACATTTTACAAGAAAATACTATTTCAGTCTTTCTACTGCAAAATTTCATGATTAATTCAGTGTGTTCTTTGTAATTATCCGTGAAAAGTGTAAATTCTACACCCAAATTCTCCAGGTGAAACAGTTGAGATATTAAAGAGACCAGCTTTTTTTCTCTTAATTTGCAAAAACATATTAAACCTAATGAAAACCCTTGATTTTTTTAAAGTTGTCCACCAGTGGGCGGATGTCCAGTCATCATTTTTCATTTCCAATCTCATGAGAAAATGTAATTATTTTTTTATTTTGGTGAATTGGTATAATTTGAGTCGTATGGAAACATACAGATTTTAGGAAAAAATCGAAGCATAAAAGTCCACCTCTAAACCGTACCCTCATTGGAACGTAAGCAGATCGTAGGAAAACGAATATATGAGATTGTAAAAATTCAAACAAATTCACCAGCAATAATCCAAAGCATAGTTATGAATTGCAATGAGAATATGCTGTTAATTTCATAAGCGGGCATTGTAACACATTGACTCCTTGTAGCAAAGCTTATGGTGTCCTATCTCAGAGTTCTGCAGCACTGACCTCTTGATTTTTAAGCAGAACAAAAAGAACTCAAGAGACTCGTTACAGACAGAAATTCAGGGACCTGCAAGGAGGAGCACAGGCTCAGCTGCGTCAGATAATGTATCTGGCAGAGATAAACCAGACCTTTGGGTTTACCACAACAACAGAAGAGCACTGGAGGGCAACAACCAAATCCACCGCTCAAACAGGGTCACCTCACGAGAACTGAAAGCACAGATGAACACAACAAATGTGCAATTTAAGGATCTGATATTAGATTGCACTGATCTTCTCATGGGATGGTGTCAAAATAAAAAGAAAAGCTAACGGACGGGAATATATTGTCTCACAGAAATGATATGCAAAAGAACTGGATTTGCAATTTCGAAACCATACTTTGTGAGTGGGTCTTGCTCGTGTAAAACTGTTGTCACGAAGCTGGAGTGTTATGGAAGGTTTCCAGCGCTTTCCTGCAAAGCAGTAGTTTTAACACATTGCTATACTAGCCTGATATTCTAGTCTCTACACTCACTTGGTATAGAAACAATTCTCACAAACTACTGAACACATTGAATTAAACATGAAATTTGAACTGAAAATAGTAATAGCACTCCCATAATCTTAGAATTTTTTTTTTTATAGTTTAGAAAGCCTAAGGTCCACTTATATCTAAGAGATTTTTAAACATTTTATCAATAAGTATGAATAATAGTAGTAATGGTGACACTTTTTTTTTTAAATTTTGGAGTCAATAAAGGAAAGAAATTAATACTTTAATTGAGCAAGACTGCATTAAATGGTTCAAACATTTATAATGTTACAAAAGATTTTTATTTAAAATAAATGCTGTTCCTTTGAAATTATTCTTCATTAAACAATCGAGAGAGGAAAAACAAAACTTTATCACAGTTTCCACTAAAAAATATTAAGCAGCACATCTGTTTTTCAACATTGATAATAACAAATTTTTCTTGAGCAGCAAATCATGATCATGAGACACTGAAGTCTGGAATCCAGGAATAAATGACTTTTAGCAGTTCTTTGTACTTGTTAATACAGTAAATATTGTGAAATATTATGAATATTTCACAATATTTACTGTATTTTGATCAAATAAATGCAGCCTTGGTGAGCACAAGACACTTCTTTCAAAAGCATTTAAAAATCTTACCAACCCTAAACTTTTGGTAGTCTAGTAATTCTTTTATTTCATGCTATGATCTCTCAAACAAAGCATTGTTTTTTATTTTTATTTTGCTGCAGAATGAACATTGGCATTCAGCTTCATGCTAGTCATGTGCATCCAAGCACTGCTGTCGGTTGCGATCGAATGAACTCGTCCTGATTGGTGGGATTCCCTCCATGGGGCCAAAGTCCAGCCAGTCAAGCAAGTAAATTGGTGTCAGGAACAGAGGGGGGTTGGTCAGCTGTCACGCTGGATTTGTGGTACTGGACGCTTCTTCCATAGTAAAACAGAGCCTATGACCTAAAAAATGTTGTTTTGAGATGCCCAAGTTCCTTTTGGTTGAATCTTCTCTTGATCAGAGCCAGTCTGAGAATCGATTTCTGTGCCATTGTTTAACACATGCTGATTTCGGCATTTCATTTCTTAAGGAAAAACCAATTCAATGTGCCTAGTTGTGCCAAGACAACTAGGTTAATGAAGTCGGTGGTGCTTCACACAGTATGATCACTAAGTCAGAACCAGCGGCGGATCCTGTTATAGATGAAATAGATGAGGATGGCAGTGCTCCCTGAGGTGGCATGTACTTCAATTCGTTATGGCTCCTCCACAACAATTTCACCAGATTGCACCAGCTCTCCTATGAACCTCTCATTGAAAATGAATTGTGATCTAGAGGGCAACTTTTCCAAGCAGCTCCCTGCACTATATTTTCGCCCCCTCTCACATCTATTCATCTGTCTGCTCATGGAAAATACCACCAGCATACAGTACATGTACCATTTTCTTGCTCTATTTAAAAAGGGAATAATATATTTATTTAATTTCACTTTTAATTTAATTTAGTTAATTTAGTAATTTTTCTTTAATAATTTTATAACTTTGATTCTTTATTTTTTATTTTAATTAATTAAAAAATGTATTTCCTTCTGTAAAAGATCACTTCTACATTTTTACATTTAATTTAATAATTTGCTGTGTGTGTATATATTTATATATATATATATATATATATATATATATATATATATATATATATATATATATATATATATATATATATATATATATATATATATATATTATTAAAAATAATATTCAAAATATACATTTTTAGGAATTGAACTGGAGCCATGTGACATCAGTTTTTAAATTAATACATTTTATTTTTAATTTCATTCAATTTTATATGAATTTAAAACTTTTGCCATCTGGCCAGCGCTTCAGAGCCGCAAATACCAGAACAGTCAGGCATAAGAACAGTTTATTCCCCAAGGCAATCTACCTCATGAACAGTTAAATGTTCCCCACTTACGCAATAAAAATGTTACGCAATATCCTTATATTTATTTTATAAAAAATTTGCAATATCCTTATATTAATTGTTACCCCTCTATCCCAGTACTTCCCTGCATCTTACTCAATTCTATTCCATTATCATCTATAGCACAACGCTTTATACAAATTATTATGAAGGTATTTTTTTTTTTTTTTCTTGTGTACTGGAAGCGTATGTCACTAAAACAAATTCCTTGTATGTGCAAGCATACTTGGAAATAATGCTCTTTCTGATTCTGATTTAATGCATTTAATTTTCATTTAATATTTTACATTTTATATAGTATATAATTAAATTAAAATATCAAATGTAAAATATGTACAGTATATACATACTGTATACAACATTACAATTGAAATATATTGAAATGAATGTATCTAAAAAAAAGAGTTTCTTACTGTGTTGGCAATGGACACCATCGAAGCCAAGCGGACACCTACACAAATATGCGACAAAAGTGTCGCCGCGGTAGGTCTCACCGAGCTCACACACCCCTCCGTTGTGACACGGGTTCGGGCGGCAGGGCCCTAAATGACAGAAACACACAGTATCTGAAATCTGCAGGGTTCATCTGAAGTGCTACATAAAATCCTACTAGAGTTTATTGCAGGTTGATCTGTAAGTGAACTTGAGGGCTCAGTGCGCTTGATGACACGCACTATCCCCACACGGTCATTATTATTTCATGTTTTTCAGCTACATCTGAACATCACATTAAATACTGCATTAGCTATAAAAGACGACTCCAGAAAGTGTGAGTGTCTAATGAACGCTAAGCAGATGTTTAAATATGAATTAACTAGTGAATGGAAACCAAGGCTGACATCATTTATGTTCACGGCTCATAAGCCGAACATGAGCCATCTGTTTAATATGCCATTCATATCTGGAGTCTCAATGAACAAAGCTCTTTTGAACCTTTCTTAAAATGAAAAAAACAGGCCATTAAAAGAGGCTTCAAATAAACAAACTCACCAATTACAGCTTGCTCTTCCCACTTCCAGCCTGATGCTGTTAAAAGAGCAGAATGCACAGTTAGGGACATTCTGTCATATTCTATCTGCACTAATAAAATGAAGATTTCAAGTAGATGAAACAGTAGAATCTTTTAAAGATCCACTATTTAATTTTTTTTTCTTTATTTCTTTAAAACCACCATGTCCTGCACTAATTTCTACAGGAAAAAATTAGAACCATATTATTCACTCCAAGAATGATATCTATAATAATAAAAACAAGGTTTTAAAAATCATTCTAATTCTATGCAAACAATGAAGTGCACAGCTATAATGATAATGGCACAGATCACATTCAGAATTAATTTTTTCTTCATTCTGATGAATGAATAAAACACTGACAGCCAATTAGAATCGACCTTTAAAGAGCTTGAGCATTTAAAGCAACAGACAATTTAACTGTTGCACACAACCGTGGTCTATTGTGCATTGGTGTGGATGCTAATATCTTTATTGTAATAGTTATCTTTAAATGTATCGTTCTTGGTGTGAACATGTGAAGTTAACTTTAAATAAATAATTCAGTTTTTTTCCCATTTTTGTTATCTATAATTCACATTATAGGTTTGTGTTAAATTGTCTATATTTATAATTAAAAACTGTAATCTGAAGAATTTAGTGTAGAATTTTATCTAATTGAATGAAGGTCCTTTATTTGCATCTATGGTTCTATGAAGAACCTATAAAATCCATGTTTCTAGTCCACAAAAGGTTTTTCATAGTGGGGGGGGGGGGTGCTTTAGATTATTAAAATATTCTTCCTGAGTTTTTAAGCACAGAAAAATTGCAAGATATTAAATCTCATGGGCCTTTAGGCTTCTCCAATCCAAAAGGATACAGTAAAAAAGTGCCTTAAAAACTCACAGGAAACATTTTCGTCAGCTGGTGTACTGGGACAGTCAGCACCGTTCTCACATGGAACCGGTTCACAAACTTCACCTACAAACCATGAAGAGAAATAAACAGGATATGAGTAGAGATTCTTTTCCAAAGACAAGACACCTCTACAACATGGAAAATGCATGTCGCAGAGTGATGAACATGAGTTTGTGATGTTATATCCTCAGCCACGCTGTCATTTCAACCTGATTTATTCAGTAACTGAGTGCTTGCACAGTTGTCCATGTTGGCCGAACTTTGGAATACACTAGCCGACTCTTAAAGATGCAGTGCAGATGTTTTGCGATGACAGAATGCCAATGCTTCAGAAGTGTGTATGGTTAAGTGAGATAGAAGATTAGAGAAAACCTTTAGTGTTAGAAAAGAAACACGGCTGGCGGAGCTGTCTTGTTTCACACTGATCCGACACAACCTGAGGGCATGACACTCACAGTGGATAAAGTGGCACGCTGCACACTGCCATGTGCTTTCCAGTACAATAAAATTCAAACTGCCAGGATGCTTGTTGTGTTACTTGCATTGATACAAAAACACTGGCACTGCAAACTTGTAGTGATTTGTTGACTGTTTTCACACTGATAATATAATGTTTCTTGAGCAGCAAATCAGCATATCAGAATGATTTCTGAAGGATCATGTGACACTGAAGACTGGAGGAATGATGCTGAAAATTCAGCTTTGCATCACAGGATTAAAATACATGTAAAATATATTCAAATAGAAAACAGTCATTGTAGTTTGCAATAACATATCCCAAAATTGCTGTTTTAGTATTATTTGATTTAAAAAATGTAGCATTGGCGAGCATAAGATACTTTTTTTTCACAAACATAAAAAAGAAAAAGAAAAGTCATACCGATCCCAGATTTTTGAATGGTAATGTACTGTACCTCAGAGAACAATGTAAACACCATGGTAAATTAATATGATAATCATTTAGTACCATTTATATACTGAATGAGATAATGCATTATACATTTTACTCTTAAAACTAATAAATATGATATTTTGGTGAAAAATTATGGAGCATAACAATGTTTGTTTGCAAGCATAACAATGATTATAATCATTTTAATACATTTTTGTCATGTAAAAACAACAAGCTTCAAATAAAAACAGCTCTAATAATTAATATGACAACAGAACAACACTAACCCACGCAGATGATTTCTAATGAAAACTCAGTGACAGTACAAACTGAGTCATTCAATGTAAAGGTCAGTCAGAGATGTACAGTATGACATTTAACATGATCACATTGGGTTCAGCTATTAAAAACACAAGGAGATGCTTCAGGCTCGCAGATGATAACAGTGTTTTGATGACTATTTATTGTGCAGATGACCTCTGGATCACCTTAAAGTAACATCAAACAAACATAACAGCGATGAGACTGTAACTTGCACAAGCAGGCCCTTACTATTCATTGTCATCTTTATGTGTCAGGCAGCTGCGCTTGCATTAATGTCATATTTAATTGAACGTCTGTTGGAGGGCGCAGATAAAATCATGTGCCCGAAATAACCCGACATCTCATTATCATCTCCCTCATGAATTACGTCTGAGGAAATTTTAATAAATCACTGAAGTGATGCTGCTGCTGATGTCCGAGCTGTGAATAAACGCACCAAACGTTGCCTGGAAGTTCTGATGTGTGTTTTAAACTTAATCTGGGTTTGTTGTTGTGCAAATGTGAGGTGTATGTTGAACGCACAGAGTTGTGATCGGTGAAACTCACCCGCAGGTGTCGGATGTGGGATGGACGCGCCAATGCGGACGACCAGGAACAAAAATAAAGGCACCATGTCCTCTGGTTCTCCCGTGAAGCCTCGTCTCTCAGCAGTGATGCAGATATAATGGCAGAGAGACTCGCGGTGAGGATGTCCGGTGATGCTGTGACTCCGAGCAGTGATGATGCTGCTGCTGCTTCTTCTTACTGCAGTGATGAAGATGATGATGGAGACTCGACACTGGCAGGATTCACAGCATCAGTGTAGACGCACCCACCAATTCACTCGATCATCTTAAGAAAAAATAACTTTCCTTTTATATAGCCTAGCCTAGTGCATTGAAATGTAGCTACTTCTACAGAGTATAACAAAAAGAAATTAAAGAAAAAAATATAGAAATAGAGGCACTTATTTGATCTGAGTTCCAAAACTTGCACGGCCACGTGCAAATTTTAAATGTTTTAATGTTCCATACGCACACGATATCACGTTTGTCTCTTCTTTCCACGATTTTAGGCTACTGTAGCCTATTATCAGGGGGGGAGGTGAAATCACGTCTTAAATCGTGTAAATAATCATGTTCTTCCCCTGCTGTGCTCTTAATTATGACAAAAGGCTTATATTTATTACACATAGCCTATTATACTACACATTGCGTTTTCATATGTTTACAGTAGCCTATAGATTGATTAAAAGTTGTGCGTGTCTGTCGCCCTCTGTAGGTCAACGAGAGGAACTAACAGCATTCGACAATAATGTCCATGCATCGTCAAATTAGCCTATTTTATCATTTTAACCCTATATAATATGCATATTTACCATAAATTGCCTCTAATATTATAACTTGTTACAAAAACATAGAAATAAAACATAAAAATGTCATATTTTAATATCATATATAGAATTATTGTTACCTCAGCTTACTAAATCTATTTCGCATAAATTGCCTCTAATACTATGTAAAACGGCTTTTTTGATTATCCATGTATAATTATACTCATCATTATTGTTTAAAAACGTATAAAGTTGTAATAAAACCGAGAAAACCGTTTCTAGAAAACATAAAACACACACACACGCACACACACACACACACACACACATATATATATATATATATATATATATATATATATATATATATATATATATATATTACATAATTTCTATTGTTAATTTTACCTCAGTATACTGCTGTGGTATTTCACATAAAATGCCTATAATAGCCATACTAAGACTGCTATTATGATTATTATCCGTGTCATCTTTAATGGTTAAAAACGAAGGCTATAAAATTTGTTTCTGGAGAATAAATAACATAGAAAACATAAAATTTTCATATTTTAACATTTTTATTATTATTGTTACTTCAGTAGGCAACTGTACATATATTTTATACAAGATGGATCCGGTGTGTTTACAAATAAATTGAATTAGTTGAAAACCCCATATCCATAATATGTAGCAAAAATAACTTTAGGTGACTATGGCATTTTGGGAGAAACTTGTTACCATGGTAGATTTTGCGAAGGGTGGCAAGGCGCGGGCACGAGCAAGCGCCTTACAGGCAGTCGGGAGCGCGGCGGGCGGGTTCACGCGAGGTGGGAGTGTTTGAGGGGCGCAAAGGCTCAGTGCGCGAGGCTTCACAACACAACTCTCAACATGAAACTAGCCAAAGTGAGTGAAACAAAAGTAACGCAAAATTTCCTTGACATCATCTTTAACTTCTCTTCCCCACTTATTAACACTCATACCTCACTGTAAATAAGCCTAAAAGCTCAACTAACCTCAAACGCTGGACTTTTGTGGTGTCAACCCTGGCCAGAACCAAACTAAGCTAACGAGCTAACGCACATAGCCGTCATTCGAATGCAGATTTAATTTTATGCTGTTTTTGTTTAGTCTTATTCTATCTGCAAATGTAGCTCCTCATAAAAGATTTGATGTTTATTCCCTGTTAAATAAGATTATGTTGTGATTACAAAGGTAAAAATTCGCTTACATCGTGTAAACAATGGTATTTCTAAGGCATATTACAGTATATGAGTTTTTCTAACTGTGTCCTTTCTTATTTTCAGATTAGGAGAAAATCAAACAGTGAAAACCTGAAGCTACCTGTACTGTGTTAGACCCAAACCACCACACTGAATTAAGAGAAAACTCTCCTAAAAGAGAATAAAGCTGCAGTTTTGTGTTTCAGGAGGGGAAACCCTCCTGAACTTTGTCAGCTTTCATTGTCAGCTTCCCAGGGTGACAATGATGGCAACCCAGGGTGGCGGCGAGGAGCCTGATCCCTTTTCAGTGGTGACCCGGATGGCTGGGGCAGAAGGAGACAGCACCACCCATTTACCAGCCTGTTGTGGTCAGGGGATACAGATCTCAGACCTATGCTCAGCTTTGTCCGTCCATACCACTGTTTTACCACCTAAACAGCCTCCTGGGGCCACATATTCTGTATTTGGGAAGGATCCGAGACCTGAAACAGTCATGTTGGCCTCAACGGAAGGTGCTATTGGTGTTGGACATGTTATATTGGGGTCTTTTCCAGGAGTTGGGATGGGGATGTCAGATCCTCCAAATGCTATTGGCCGGATACCATCCGCATTGCTGAGTCCCGAGGTTTGCCTGCCAGCCACTTCGAGTCTTCCGCTGGGCATCATTGAAGAAGGCGATGCTGTGGATGTGCAGGAAATCGGGGAGGATGAGGAAGTTTTTTTAAGCCTCACTGCGCCGCCTCCTAATCAGTGAGTCGGTGTAATATGACATTTTGCATCCCATGAGTGTTTAAAGTGAAAGTGACGTGATGGTGACCCATACTCAGAATTTGTGCTCTGCATTTAAACCATCCAAAGTGCACACACACAGAGCAGTGAACACACACCCGGAGCAGTGGGCAGCCATTTATGCTGCGGCGCCCGAGGAGCAGTTTGGGGTTCAGTGTCTTGCTCAAGGGCACCTAAGTCATGGTATTGCCGGCCCGAGACTCGAACCCACAACCCTAGGGTTAGGAGTCAAACTCTCTAACCACTAGGCCACAACTTCCCCCAAAGAGATAGTTCAAGAGATAGTTCACCCCCACAAAAAATAAATAAACTGTCTCACCCTCAGGCCATCTAAGATGTGAATGAGTTCATCAGAACAGATTTGGAGAAATGTCACATTACATCACTCGCTCAGCAATGGATCCTCTGCAGTGAATGGGTGCGGTCAGAATGAGAGTCCAAACAGCTGATAAAAACATCACAATAATCCACTCCACACCACTCGTCCATCAACTAATGTCTCGTGAAGTGAAAAGCTGAGTGTTTGTAAGAAACAAATCCATCATAAAGCTGTTTTAATTTTTTGACTGTTGCTTCTTTCCATAATCCATAATAATGTTTCCTCCAAAAGTTCATCCTCTGTTGTCATCTCACATCAATATCCATTTACATATTTGTTTAAAACTATTTAGGATTGTTTCCACTTGTAAAACGGTGCTGGATCTGTGCATATTTCTCTCATGATTGCGACAAGATTACTTTTTCATTATAGAAGCAATAGAAACAATTGTTTGAAGTTAAAAAACATCTTGATGGATTTATTTCTCACAAACACACAATTTTAATTGATGAACTGGAGTGTGTGGAATACTTGTGAATTGTATTTGATGTTTTTAGCAGCTGTTTAGACTCTCATTCTGACGGCACCCATTCATTGCAGAGGATCATTTGGTGAGTGAGTGATGTAATCAAATTTCATCAAATCTGTTCAGATGAAACAAACTCATCTACATCTTGGATGGTCTGAGGGTGAGTAAATGTTAGTTTTTGGGTGAACTATTACTTTTCCTTTGAACTGTGATGAAAATAGTAAAAGATGATTTGGCGAGTACATAATAGAGTTTGTAACTCTACAGGTGGTATCACGGGAAGCTGGACCGAATGATCGCAGAGGAGCGTTTGCTTCAGGCCAGGACGGCTGGCAGCTACCTTATCAGGGAGAGTGACCGCCGACCCGGCTCCTTTGTGTTGTCTTTCCTTAGCATGACCAACACAGTCAGCCATTTCAGGTGTTTGTTTGTTATCTTTCTCCGCAGCTTCAGAAATCTTTATTTGCTTTCATTTCAATCTAAAAGGTTTTGTGCCTAGATAATGGAGATGATGTCTGTGACCTGAGTAATGAATGTTTACAGGATCATCGCCATGTGTGGAGACTACTACATTGGAGGCCGTCGTTTCTCCTCTCTGTCGGATCTGATTGGTTATTACAGTTACAAGTCCTGTCTGCTGAAAGGAGAGAAGCTGATATCACCAGTCGCCCCTCCAGAGGTAGACATAGAAATGAAAACATTTTGTATTATTTATAAACCTAAATAATTTCACAATATATAAAAAACAATGTTTTGTTTTGTAAGCCTGTTGAAGACCGCAGGAGGGTGCGAGCAATTCTCCCATACACCAAAGTGCCTGAAACTGATGAGATCAGGTCATTTGATTTTATTATATCTTATTTTCAAATAAATGTGTAAAGTTTGGGGTAAGCAAGATTTTTTTTAAAGAAATTAGGAAACTTTATGTTGATCAAAAGTGACAGTATAGAGATTTACAACATTATAAAAGGTTTATGTTTCAAATGAATGCTGTTTTTTTTAACTTCCTATTCATAAAAGAATCCTGAAAAACAATGTATCGTGGTTTACACAAAAAGATTAAGCAGCACAGCAGTTTTTTTCTATTGATAGTAAGAACCTTCAGCGTATTAGAATGACTTCTGAAGGTGACATGCAAGTAATGATGCTGAAAATTCAGCATCGTCATCACAGGAAAAAATTACATTTTAAAGTATATTCAGAAACTTAATTAGACTTCTTTTGCTCACAGTTTCTTCAAAGGCGATACATTTATAGTTCATAATGAACTGGAGGACGGCTGGTTGTGGGTGACAAATGTCCGAACAGATGAGCAGGGTCTTATAGTCCAAGACCTGGTGAAGGAAGTGGTGAGTAGAAACACTGTTTAGATTAAAAAATGTACGTGTTCTTAACTGGAGGAATATGTATATGTAAAGTATTATGACAGGGTATCTTATATCATCACATTCACAGGGGCGTGAAGAAGACCCACACGAGGGGAAAGCGTGAGTTTGATTATTTAGTGTTAGTTTCCAGTAGTAGTACAAACTATGTACTGCATAAACGTAATAAAAATATGTGATTATATTCATGCCACATCTCTTATGATCTGCTCAACATCTTCTGTCTGTTTCAGCTGGTTTCATGGCAAGATCAGCAAGAAAGAGGCTTACAACCTGCTGATGACAGGTCAGTCAGAGAAAAAATGTTTAAAAGCAATAAATCGCAAAGGGTTACACCTGCTTAACTCCTGTAATTGCTCGCCCCAGTTGGGCAGGTGGGCAGTTTTTTAGTGCGCCCATCTGACAGCACACCTGGGGACTATTCGTTGTACTTCCGCACCACTGAGACCAGAAAGCGCTTCAAAATCAGCCCCACACCCAGAAACCAGTTTATGATGGGAGGCCGTTACTACAACAGGTAAATGCAATTTTTGAGCATTTTATGTCTTTTGGAATGTATAAAAATTCCATGACGTATTGCCTGTGTTTTTTTGTTTTTGTGTGTACAGTATTGATGACATCATTGAACACTACAGAAAGGAGCAGATAGTTGAGGGCCACAACCTCAAAGATGCTCTATCCGTCCAAGTATGTGCAACAGCCACTTGTTGAAAACTGATTCATTTTATTGATGTTATTGCGTGAAATGATCTGAAATGTGTGACTTCATCAGCACCAGGAGCAGGTGCTTACTGACACCATCGAAGGTAAAGAAATCTACAACACCATCCGTAGAAAGACAAAGGATGCTTTCTATAAAAACATTGTGAAGAAAGGATATGTCCTGTTCAATAAAGGTATTGCTAACATTTCAGCGTAATTTTCCATTGAAGGCGTTATCAAAATAATTTGACTTAGATATTTTTCTTGTGGCTCTTACAGGAAAAGGAAAAAGATGGAAAAATCTGTATTTCATCCTTGAAGGGAATGATTCCCAGCTGATTTACTTTGAGAGTGAGAAACGAGCAACTAAACCAAAGGGTTTAATCGACTTGAGTGTGTGTTCTGTGTACGAGGTCCATGACAGCATGTTTGGCAGGTTTGTTTCTCACTGTGTTATGCACTGATAATAGTAGATAATAACTTTAGGTTTGATTCAAATAAATGTAGGTATTTTGGGGTTTTTCTGCAGGCCAAACTGTTTCCAGATAGTTGTACAGCACTTTAGCGAGGAGCAGTGTTTCTTTTACTTTGCTGGAGAGACCCCAGAACAAGCTCAGGTACCGGTGCCTTCATTAGCAATACTGGCAAATACACTTTCATCAGAGTCACACTGTGTTCAAGTGTTGAATGATATTTCATATAAGAGCTCTTTATACATTTATTTTCATCAAACAATCCTAAAAATGTAATATGTAAAGATGCTAAGTAGCACAACTGTTTTCAACTTTGATGAAAATATTTAATGTTTCTTGAGCAGCAAATCAGCATATCAGAATGATTTCGGAAGGGTCATGTGACACTGAAGACTGGAGGAATGATGCTGAAAATTCAGCTTTGTCATCATAGGAATAAATTATATTTTTAAAATATATTAACATAGAAAGCAGTTCTTTTGAATTGTGTGAATATTTCGTAATATTACTTTCACTACGGTAATTTCATTCATTATGGTCGAGCATAAGAGACGACTTTGAAAAATAGAAAAATATCTTACTGAAACCCAAACATTTGAACTGAAGTGCATATATATTAAAATGAGATATTTAGAAATAATCTTTTTGGCTGTAATATTGTCATTTTGCAGCAGTGAAGATGGAAAAAAATGTTTTGGTTGCACTGTAGAACACTGTGAATATAATTCTGTTCAGTTTATTCATGCTCACTTCTTACACACTTCAACTGCATAGGACTGGATGAAATGTCTGCAAACCTTTTGTAATAACCTTAGGAAACCCATCCAGCCCTGCTCAAACAAACGCCTGCGTCAGGTAAACACTCAGTTACTTCCTGTTGTCTCATGTCATATGAATTACAGCAGTGTTACTCAGATGTGTCTTTACAGGTCAGCAGTTTATTTCTCAATGTTGAGGAGGCTCACACACTTCCCAGTAAACATTTCACAAATGCCTACTGCAACATTTACCTGAACAGCATTCAAGTAGCAAAGACCCATCCGCGGGAGGGCCAGAACCCTGTGTGGACAGAAGAGTTTATTTTCGAGTAAGCCGCCTCCTCAGATATTGATATTAATTGTATAAAATTGAAAGTTTTTATTAATGTTTCCCAAAATTCCTGCAGTGACTTGTCCAGCGAAATCAACAGGTTTGAGATCAGCCTGAGCAACAAGACGAAAAAAAGCAAAGAGAATGATATTTGTACGTTCCTTCTTATTACTTCATGCTCAGACTTTTCAAACTGTTTTTGTATGAGGAATGACATGCGCTCTTCTCCCGCAGTGTTCATGTGCTGTCCTCTGTGTCAGCTAAAAAGGGGTCAGATGATTGACGAGTGGTTTCCCCTGAGTTCCCACGTGCCTCTGAAGAACATGGCACCTAGTTCACTCCGCCTGAGAGTGCGCTACTCTGTGGAGAAGATCATGCCCGTGGAAGTGTACAATGAGTTAAAAGAGGTGGGATTTCATTGGGAACATACATGAGCTGATATATGAAAAGGGTCAACATTTAACTAAACCCTAGTAACTGGACTAGAAATTACAACATATCGCATTTCAGTCACAATATAAAAACATTAGTCTAACCCCTGAAAAAACGCTGATTCAAGGAACTGAGGAATCAATGCAATGTTGCAACAAAAATTCAGCATATTGAGATATTATTGATTATTCAGTGCAAGTTTTTTTTTTGACAATTTTCATGTGAACAATTTAATAGCTGGTTATATGGTTTCTAAGTCGATCACTTAGAAAAGCATTAGCACACTTCTATCTGAAAAAAAAAATCCAATTATATCCTAAAGTCAAGGCACTATATAATTTCCCACAGAATTTCCCTTAGAAATTTGTCACATTATTATGAAAGCCTGTTTCTGCCATGGAATAAAAAAGATAGGTAAAAGAAAGGTAATTCAGACTTTTTTCTCACAATTAAAAAAAAAAAAAAACCTACTTGCAGAATACTGTATAAACCCAGAACTGCAAGTTGACATCATTGCGAAACATAAAATTGCATTTGCATTTGAGGAAAAAATGTCATTTGTAATTTCTTTTTAGAAAAAAGCCACAGTTACCTTTTTTATTTTTGTATTGTGTGGTGTAAACCAAAAAATGTCACACTTGCAAGATGAAAACTCAGAATTCATTGCAATTTTGAGAATTCTGAAAATACAGAGTAATGACCAGTGAGAAATATTTTTGGCAGTTGCGAGCATTGATATTTTAGTGTATGTTTTGTTATTTTATATATTTTTATGGTTTTAGAATTTTATTTTTATATTTTCAGCCTGCATTTGAATTTTAGTAATATTTTTTGTGTTGTCATTTTTTTAAATGTTGAATTCCTTTTATTTCAGCTTTAGTTTTAGTTTAGTCTTAAGTTTTTATTTATTTCCAGTTGATAATTTTAGTGCTTTAATTTTTGTTAGCTGTCAAGGTAACCTTTCAAATTTTTGTTTAAGTATTACTTTTCATTTCATTTCAGCTGTATTTCAGTTAACAAAACCTTTTCAAGAGTTTTAGTTAACAGTAATAACCTTGGTAGAGACAAAACTTATTAGTAATTAGTTTACATTAGAACTAGCAACTCATTCCAGCATATATTATTTGATCATTTCCAGCTGGTTCTGCTGAAGGAGTTGCATGTGATCAGTGCTTTGGCCCACGTGTGTGGACAGAACCGTACTCTCCTGGCCAGCGTTCTGCTCAGGATATTCAGGCACGAGAACCTGGAGGCCCAGCTGCTCCGAGAGCTCAATGACCGTGAGATCAGCGCTGAAGGTACTTCTTTTATTCCTCGTTATGCTGCATGGCTGAATTTGTTAGAATTATTCAGAGTTGTTTGTTTTTCCAGATGAAGCTACGACTCTTTTTCGTGCCACCACTCTGGCCAGTACTCTGATGGAGCAGTACATGAAGGCCACGGCCACTCCGTTCGTTCACCATGCTCTTAAAGACACCATCCTCAAGATCATGGAGTCTAGACAGTCCTGTGAGGTATTGCTTAGAATCATTTATGTAAACTAAAATGTAATATGCATGATAATGTTTGAAGGCAACATATCCTTCTCTACTGAAAATGCTAGTTCAAATTAAAAAGTAATGTTACTTTTTTCCCATGCACTTTTGAGAAAAAAGTGTTTTTATTCTGTCGTGGAATAAAAAAAATTATAATTGCTAGTTTAATTATTAGGATTAATTATTACATTAGAATAAATTTTATTTAATTAAATATTACCATCATCTCTTTATTTATTAAACAGAATCTTTAAAACTTTAATATCTAAACGACCTATAATGACTGATAAACCTGTTTGCATGTCAAATTATGCAACTGATAGGCTTCAAAAATGAATGAACCATTTTTGGATCTGATGTGTTGTAGTCTAGTCATGTAGATTGGTCATTTGTGAATGTTCACTATCATTTTATGCCTGGTAAACATACTTTGTTTCCACTGTAAATTAGCTCAATCCCTCTAAAATGGAGAAGAATGAGGATGTGAATGTAAATCTCACTCATCTCCTGAGCATTGGGTCCGAGCTGGTGGAAAAAATATTCATGGCTGCTGAAATCCTCCCTCTGTGAGTCACGGACATGACTTAAGGACTACTGCTAATAAATCAGAACAATGGTATAATGTGAGAAAATAACATTTTGTACATATTGATGATTTTTTTTGCAGGACTCTCAGGTTCATTTATGGGTGTTTACAGAAAGCTGTACAGCAGAAGTGGCCCAGAAATACAACCATGAGAACTAGAGTTGTAAGGTATGGAAATTTCTGTTTTATTGGAGGAAATTTTGGACTTTTATTTTTAGAATTAAATATGGAAAGTAAATAAAAAAAATAAATAAAATTGTTCATTTCATTAAATACTATTTCAACAAGTATATAATGTAGTATTATTATAATAATAATTAATATTTACATATAAAAAAAAAAGTTTTCTGTCTCTTCCAGTGGATTTGTCTTCCTCAGATTGATCTGTCCTGCTATTGTCAACCCAAGAATTTTTAACATCATTGCTGGTGAGTGTAGATGAAAAAAACAATTGTGAGCCAATTGAATTTTATTATTATTATTATTTTTTTTTTAAAGAAACATCACCAACATTTTTGGCAAGTTATAAATGAATGAACGTAAAAAAAAATAACATACTATCTCTGCAGACCCACCTTCCCCTATCGCATCCCGGACACTCACCTTAGTGGCCAAAGCAGTCCAGAATCTGGCCAACCTGGTGGAATTTGGGGCCAAAGTAAAACAAACACTTAAAATGGATTTTAATACATTTTTTAGACTTTCCATGTTCCATAATTGTTGCTTTTATCAAATACTTAATTTTGTCCCATCTCAGGAGCCGTACATGGAAGGAGTAAATCCATTTATCAAGAGCAACAAACACAGAATGATCAAATTTTTGGATGAACTTGGGGTTTGTCAACTTCTCTAAAACATCTCGTTTTACTGCAAATGTTGCTGAAAATAATGTGGAATAGGATTAACATGGAAACAATTATTTCTATTGAATTGTGCAAATAATTACAAAGAAATATCAAGTAACATTGAATTAAACAAGACATTTTTGAAGTACAAAGACTGATATTGTATTTTCTTGTTTTGAATATTTGTATTTTATTTACAACTTCAAAAATATATATTTTTTACAGTGTAACTTACGGAGGGAACGAAATAGTAATGGTGTGCACATTTTAGCCTACCTTTTTCCTGCATGCCGTGTGCGGGGCTCCGTAGTAACTCAGTCTTGTAAGAAATAAATTTGATGTCCTCCAGGGGGCACAATTGCTCCAGGGTCCACATTTATCGACATGGAAATACTCAAGCACATTAACCACAATGATTAAGTCATATTCATGTGCCTTGTGGCATATGTCTAGTGTGTCTTTACTGTTTGTGTACATTTGCTCTTCAGAACATCCCAGAGCTGCCTGAACCCACAGAGCACTTTAACACTGACCTGGCCCGTGACCTCGCTGCCCTTCATCAGCTCTGTGTCACACACTTAGATGAGCTGAGGATGCTCAGTAATGAGAGGGGCGCGCAGCAGGTACCATTAACTTCGGACATGTTTTATGATGATAACCAGTATTTATGGTTTCATGTTGTGTGAAATTGTTCTGTTTCTCTCACAGCACATCTTGAAAAAACTCTTGGCAGTCACTGAACTTCTGCAGCAGACCCAAACTCAGTATGCAGTGACCAACAGCAGCCGATAGACTGCACACTTTAAAAGCTTTTACATGTCTGTTTTGTGACATTATAAACCAATTTTAATTATAGATGTTACATTAGACAGACAAGGCAGAGAGTGAATGTTTATCTGCACTACCTTATTTAAAGGATGTGTTTTCATGAGAAAAAATATGAAGAGAAATGTTCCACCATTGTCATAAAAAGAACAGTGATGTTATCCAGGTGACAGAAGTGATGTTGTCTAGGTTCATAACAACTGTTTGCGTTCTGCAATGTCATACACTATTACAGTTTCTTCTCTAAAAACAAACTAAAACCACATATTACTGAAAAATCTGTGATGCTTGACAAGTGTAGAAGGAAAAAACATATAAACTAACCGAAGCTGCCAAAATAAGCCTAAAAAGACCAAATATACTTTAGGAATTTACACTGATCAAGAGAAAAACATTCTTTATATCTGATTTTATATGTCTGTCCGATATAAGAGCTACCAAGAAGTGCAAAAAATAAGGTATTTTGTATCAAAACTATTTTCATACTTGGAATCACAGAATTGAAAATAATGCTTTTTGCTTTTGAATTTTTCTAAAAAGATTTCCTGACAATATGCATAAAGATGGGAGTGAAATTACACTATCGGGTATATCATGCACTCATTTAATGCAATCTTGTAAAAATTCTGTTCAAAAATGAATTTATTAAAAAAAAAAAAAGTTTTTATAAAGTTAGGGTTAATTTTACCTCTAGATGGCACTATTGTACTTCATTCACCGCAATCAATGATTGTCGAAAATAATTCCTCTGTGCCTTACAATGAAACTCAAAGCTGTGCCGTGTTAATAATTTTATAAAAAGGTCACTATAGAATATAATCACTTAATTGAAATATAAAATACAAGCAAATGTAAAAAAAAAAAAAAACAGAAAAAAACGCTGATTTTACAATCCTTCCTCTAGTTAACGTTTACACATACATTAGCGCTGCGCAGTGATACACGGAAAAGGGCTATTTTTCGTTCAGGTGGTTTAACGTGACTGATCTGATTTAATAACATTGTTAGCTGTATACAAACGCATGTATTAACATACACTTCTATAAAGTTATTTTACGTTCAGTAATCACGATATTTATTCGCGTTCAAACCGACAGGCCCTGCGTTAGCAGCCTTGCAGCTCCGCAGGACTCTGGTGGAGTGATTTAGTTGTCCTGCGACGAGGCACAATAGAGATTACAAGCATCCCACCGACAGCACAGTTGGTCAGCAGAAGGGACTCTATGCTTCGTAATCCTGCCTCAGTTTTCTCTTTATTTTCATCTTTCAAAGGGCCCAAATTGAGCCCAGCAGGTTTGAGTAAAGAGACCTGAAAGAACGCCTTCGTACTAATATTTCAGCCAGAGAACAGACGATTAACATTCACATTTTCCAAGCAATGTCAGCACAACTAAAATCAACACAAGATCAAATGAAAATATAAATTACAAAATAGTATAAGATTTCAAAATTTTCCATTGGTTAGGAAGGTAAGTTGATAATGTAGATGATAACTGTATGCATTTACACCCAATGTGTGTCTTCAGTCGGAATAAAAAACTGCAGTGAAGAAATTTTTACCAATAACTATTATGATTGATGGAATGTGGAAATGCAGCATGTCTATAAATATCTTTAGCCCATGACCTCGTGCCCAGTGGAGTTCATATGTCAGGCCCCGTGCCCTTAACCACTCTACTGGTTTTATGAACTAAAGAAAGACAAGGTCTATTTTCAATTATGGGTTTCGGCCCCTCTGACACGAACCATTTAACCCCTGACCTCCTTTAGAGCAGCCGGACTGCCTTCCGCTGGGCCGAGCGTTACTGCCACCTTGTAATCCATACGCTCCGAATGACCAAAGTACCACGAGCAGCTGCCCTCTCACTCCACGTGCTAACAACCTGCCTAATCCATTGAAATCAAAACCAACAGACCTGCCCTCCACTTCAGGGGACTAGTCATTGAACCCTGTCTGAGTTTACAACGTCCTGCTGACTGCCTGCGTTTTTCACAAAGGACTACAGAACTGACTTAATTACGGACTGTTTGTTCTATTAAAGAAAAAAAAAATGTTTTATCATAGTATGTTGACACGTCAAATTGGTAAATACACATACAAACATTTTTAAGTAACATTCTCCGTGAGCAATTTAAATGTGATAATTGGTGGTCAAAATTGATGAATCTTGGGTAAAGCATTGCATTGCGGTTAATTTTGTGAGCACACTTCCACAAGAAATGGAATTACTAAACAGGATTTTAGGGCTCTGGGAACATAATGGTGACACTGACATCAGCCATTCATTTGTTATTCAATGCATAATTATTGCTCACAGATGGTTTTAACATTATGTTCAAATTTGCATTTTAGGGAGACAGCTATGGGGGACACTCGTTTCCCACAGTCACACACTTATTGTCTGTAATTCTTGCTGACATTAAACATTTTTTGAATTCTATTTAGCAAATTATTTACATTTTCAATTCTGTGACTTAGCTTAGTTTTGCAATTAATTAATCATGCATTCAATTTTGCATGAAAACAATATATTAATTATATATATATATATATATATATATATATATATATATATATATATATATATATATATAATTATTATTATTTACTCTTTTTTTATATAAATTCTTTAAGAAAATAAATATGCACATAGTTCAAAACTGGATTTCCACAAAAAAAAAAAAAAAATATATATATATATATATATATATATATATATATATATATATATATATACCAAATATTGTATTATACCAAAGCATTGAAAATGTTTTCAAATAAATGTGCACATGTTTAAAAAATAATGTTTTTTTTTATCTTTTTTTGGAATGGGTTAAACACTTAGTTGATTACAGAAAATATCTTTGACTAGCAGTCACTTTTTAAAATATTTGTATTACAGTTGTGTTCTTTTATGCTTGTTGTGGTTTGTTTTTAATTGCTGTTAACAGGAACAGATTATTTGACATGTGTCGTGGTCAAGAACAAGGCCGGACGGTCAGCAGGTCAAACCGATAGTTGACCGAGTGGATTTCAGTGTATCTCTGTGAGCTGTGGTCACTTCACTTTTGTGTTCTACTGATGCCCTCAAATGAAGACACTCACCAGACCTCACTTGACCTGCTTCATTGTCCGTCCATAGGGACATGCCAAAAGCATGTTGTCCTGGGGTCAGAGGGGAAGTGGACGACACACATTTATAGGCCCCTGTAGACTTATATGACATTAAATGATTGGTACTTGGTAATTTACTTTAGTTTGAACATTAAACCATGACTCAAAGACATTTTTAAATGTCTTTAAATCTTTACATTTTAACATTTATAAGAGTAAATCTAAAAATGATCATAGTGTGTATGTGTGTGTACAGTATGTTTGTGTGTTAGCAACTGTGACAGCAACAGAAACAGTCCCTGAATGATGAATATAGATGTAAAAGAAAGGCTTTGTCTCAAACCAGTCCTGTTGCAATGAAGCATTGTCACTGGCTGACCTTTTGGGTCAGTGTGAACTCTCCCACTACCAGGAAGCTGACGGACCACATTTTCCCACGCGTTGTAAAACTCTTTGTCCTATGCAGAGATCTGCCATTAACGTTTGAACCTTCCCTTTTTGGCTGCTGCAGTCAGCCACTGGGTCGCAGGGCGTCTCCCCGGTACGTTAGATAAAACCTCACCAATAGCTCCCTTAAAACGTGGATAATAAGGATCAGCTAAGCTAACTGTGACAGCATGGGCCAATTTTCTGGCATGCTGAGTCTGTAAGGGGTTTTTCTGGAACACACGACCGGAGCCTAGGAGTTTTCAAAGGAGTGTTTGTGTGAGAGGGAATGACACACAGAGTTCAGAGCGAGAGTTTGAAAAAAATAATAGATAGATAGATAGAATGAACGACAGACTAAAAGTGATAAAAAATTATAGAGAAATGATAAAACAGATTTAAACAGCTTTTTCAAGGCTTCAGCAGAACATAATGGCGGAAGTGGAGTCTCTCAGACAGACTGTGTGAGAGAAAGCTGGATGCTGCCATGCAAACCCCAATAATGCTAATCACCCTCAGGCTCAGGGTGCTAATGGAAGACCTAGCTCGTTAGCCGAGCGCTAATTAGTGTGCGTGCCGTGGTCCGTGAATCACGGTGTGATGTGAATGTCTAATGTGCGAAGCCTAGGCCTTTTTAAAGCCTCTTTACATTTGGCTAATGCATTAGAAATCTGTGTAACGCGCTCTCTTGTACACACATTAGTACAGTTTGCGAGCTTTTTCCTGCTTCTTTGTCCTTGTCGGGTGAGACGAGAGGCCAGCGTATTAATTTCCAAAGACTGCTTTTATACCTCCAACCGTACCTTGTCCAGATCATGCCAGGACTCACGCTGTGTGATGCCAGACAGGGAAAGATAGTTTTTGCCCTCGTACCCTGGCAACTGTCCTCAAAGACAGCAGGTCGATGGCTACAGACTCTCCTTTCCCGGGTTAAGGCTGAGCTGGAGCCCAGACGTGCCTCTGATAAATGAGGCCTGGGTGAAATAAGCAGGCCCTTGATGTTTGAAATAAATCTGACAGGCTTTTCTGGTAAAGTCCCAGCCTGGTTTCATCTGGCTCTGCCGTCAGCTCGTTTTGTTAGGTCTATATATTATGACAGTTGCACCATGGCTGCTGATGTTATGATTTACAATCATGGATTGTGTCCGAAGTAAAACATCCAGGTAATCCTATGAATTTGTGTTGAATTTGAACTTCTTTTAATTTCTGCACATGAGTCATGTTTCACTACAATTCAAAAGTTTGAGGTCAGTAAGATTTTAATACTCTTATTCAGCAAGAATGCAAACTGACCAAAAGTGACAGTAAAGACTTCAGAATTGTTACAAATTATTTATATTTTTAAATAAATGCTGTCCTTTTGAATTTCTATCAATCAAAGAATCCGGGGGGGGGGATTTGGGTTGGAGATAAAAAAATTAAACCTCCCAATTTACAACACAATTAAAAAGAAATGTTTCTTGAGAATCCAGTCAGATTTCAAATGGATCATATGACAATGAAGAATGGAGTAATGATGCTGAAAATTCAGCTTTGATCACAGGAATGAATTATATTTGAAAATATATAAAAAAATTCATTTAAATTGTAAAATATTTCACAATTCTACTGTATTATTGATTAAATAAATGGAGCCTTGGTCAACATAAGAGACTTCTTTTAAAAACATATAAAAACCTGACAGACTCCAAATTTATGATTGATGTACATGATCTCAATGAACGGTTCTCAACTGAACAGCAGAGAAAAAAAAAACAGAATAAACTAATTATCATATCATACATAATTAGGACAGAACTATATGATTATCCTTTTTTGCTGCTGACAGCAAAGGCTGTGCGTTCATTCAAACCATGAAGAAAAGTTTGCAGAGCAAAAGAAAATTCGGTATCACTATTTTGAAGTGTACATATTACTTACTCTAACAATTAAGTATGCATAATTACATGCAAGTAACCCTAAGCCAAACCCAAATCCTAACCCTAACCATGTAATAAGTACATGTAGTTAATTAATATTACTCAGTACTTACATGTATAATTAAAGACACCTTAAAATAAAGTGTAATGGAAAATTCAACCCAGACTGCCTTAAATACCAGTTCATATGCAACATTCCAAGCACATTGTGTTTCGTGAAGTGAGCTATCGACCACTGAGAGCATGAAACTATTAATCAAGAGACATTTAGAGAATACAATTCAATGGTATTGAATAAATTCTGGTCTGTTGAGTTCACACTAATATTAATAAATGCAGATATTTGACTTGAATAACATTTGCTCACTTTTGTACAATAAAAAATGTCAGTGTTTTGTGTTGGGTCCCCACTTTATGTCGGAAGCAGTGCTGTAGATGTTGCTGCAGTGATTACTGGGTGCAGGAGAGGGTCGGCTCGCCTCTCAGGACAGGCTGCTCTGAACAATTAGGTCTGTAGAGCTGCTGCAGAGGTCTTTTGTGAAGCAGCACTTTGAGTGAATGTGCACAAGCTGTCAGAAACCGCCCTCCGGATCCTGGGCTGTTACCTCCCGTGGGGAGATCAGTGACACCGGTTGCACACAGATTTCTGGGATAGGGCTTCAAATTCATCCCCGAAATCAAAGTTTAGGAAAGAAAAAAATTACTTGCAATGCGTAGATGCATTGGTAAAATACAGAGTAATTAAATACAGAATTGTTTAGCCATGCTTCAATTTAGTTGTTTCAAACTGGTTGGATTTACAGTGTCAGTGACACTTCATCATGCATTATACTGAAAAAAAAAAATCTTTCTCAGCATTTTTCAAGTACAAATATCTAAACACTCAAATCTAGATACATTCACCTGAGAAGCAAAATGACATAAGATTAGTCTTGTTTTCTGAAAAATATATAATAATTTTAGACTTTATGCTTAAAACAAGAAAAAAAGTTTTCTCTTTAAATTCGTTTTTTTCCTTACCCTATTTACACATGTTTGCCATTCATTTTAATACATTTTGTTTTCAGAAAACATGTCTTGTAAGTAATTTTGCTTTTGTAAGTAAACGTATCTTGATTTAAAACATTTAGATATTTACATATTTACATGTTAATGTAAATGTTAAAAAAATTAAACTGTAACTACAATTTAATTCAGTGATTGGCTTGAGATACACCAGATTTGAATATGCAAATGAGTGCTAGAGCAGAGTAGAAGATTTTCAGGGACAATTAAAAATTTTGCTAATTTCCCCCACACAAATTTCTCATTTGAGAAAATTTTGTATAATTTACATTTACATCTATTCATTCAGCAGACAATATTATCCAAAGTGACTTACAAATGAGAAACATCTCAAGCAATCGGTCATACAGCCAACAGTATTCATCAGTACACTATGTTAAGTATAATCAAGCTTGATACATATTATTTTTAAACATTTCAGTGACCACAGTTAATAAAGTTTTCTTTTGGCTGAGGAATAAGGGTGTTTTTTTTCATTAGGGTCACTGAAATATTTAATTCTATTACATTTTATAATTTTATTATACCAAAAGATTCATGCAAAACCTCAACAAATTGCGTCCTTGAAAATTTCCTATCTACATTTTTTTGTCATTGTATAGGTCTCACACTGCATGAGAATCTTAAATGCTTTTTTAATCTAATAAATTCTTGTTTTTTCCACTTAACAGATATAACATCAATGACACCAGATTATTGAAGCCTTTTTTTTCCCGATATAAAAGGCTCTGATTACACCATCACAACCTCTGTTCTTGTCTTCCAATACTCCTCACACCAAAAATAACCTGTTGTCTCCCATGTCACTTCCTCTGAGCGTCAAACACCCTAAGATGCTTGAGAGTGTGATCTAGATCACAGAGGTAATGGCAACGTCTCGATACATTAGGGGAGTTAAACGACTTGACTCTACTCATGGCTAATTGAAGGCTACAAATTATTTAGACACGTCTCCTCTCACTTCTTCAAGCACTCGTTCGCTCATCTGCCCTGTGTGACAGGACTTGTGCCAACATATCATGTAGATCTATCTTTGACATCACAAGAGTGCCGATATTAAGTGATTACTTTGTTCCAAACCATTTTGGTTGGCAGACAGTGCTGAGTAGATTACTTACACATACTAGCCTGTTACTGATAACAAATAACTTAATGAAAATTGTAGTCAATAATGTAATCTACAGTTGGTATAGAAAAGAATCACCCCTTTAAAAACAGGGGTGATTCTTTTGTTGCTTTGCAGCCTGAAATGAAGACTGACACAGTTTTTGTTTTATCCAGTATTTACTCAGTGCATCTTATAACATCCAAGAACCTGAATCAATAAGTTGGAAAAGGGATCAGCCAACTCCTAAAAATGACTTGTAAACTCAATCAGGTGTAGATTATAATCTTCTCAATGGCACACAAATCCATTTGACTTTCAACTGTGTTCAGCTGTGGTTATTTTCATCAGCTCAGAATGAAAAGAGCTTTCCTGGAGCATTTCAGTCCTTGGTTGTGCAACTGAAGCAAACAATCAACTATGGGTGGCAAGGCACTGTCAAAAGAACTCCGGGAGAAATTTGTGGACAGGAGATAGATGGAAAAAAAATCTTCAAAGGCTTTATCAATGTCTAGAAGCGTAGTGAAGTCTATTATGAAGACGTGGAAGGTATTATCAGTAACTTGTAAAAAAGTAACTGTAATCATATTATGAGCAATTTACAAAGTACTACATTTTTGGAATCTGATTGCATAATCTAGATGATCAGTCACTACCCAGCACTGTTGTCAGGAATACAGTGGACTGCAATGAAGGTTATTCTGCTCTGAAATCACATCGAACACAAGTGCAAATAGGCTGCATTTTCTTTCTTTAATGGGTCACCAACTGGTCTGGCTTCAGCTAAAGCAGTGGAAAAACTCTGGTGCATGTGCTCTCACTGTGTTGCGGCTGTAGATTCGCTGCAGTGTTCTTGAGCTCATGGGGTATGAAGCTCTTGTTTGACGAACAGATCACAGGTTCATTATATTGGCCCCAGGCTTGGGTTTAAGTCAGTGGGGGTCCAAGGGCCCCTTTTAAACAGTAAGAGATCCAGTTGTTGCTACGGAGATTGTAAACACAGCTGTGACTTTCCTGTGTATGCATGTGTATGCATGGCCAAACCGACTACACATCTTATTAAAGCAAGATCAACCTGTTTCATCAGAATCATGAATAAATTCTTTAACTTTTATGTAATTTTTTTTCTCCTTACTTTATCTCGTTGGCGAGATATAATAATGTAAGGGTGACAATAGATCTGCCCCTACAGGTCAAGCACGTCTGCTTAACCTTTCATCTGAGAAAGGCCACCTCACAAAGAGCTACAGGAAAATGATCTTGTCATTACCATGGTAACAGGCAGTTGGATACCAATCAGACTTGAGAGGGGGAGCATGTATTCAAAGTGCTACATAAATCTGAAATTGCTGTGCAATTTTCTCTGGCAATTATCCTAAAAAGGAGAGAGAGGACAAACTAAGAAGAAACAGGGGGGATACTCACATCCCTTCTATTTTGAGAGCTAACGACTAGGAGGACAAACTAAGATTATAAACTAATCCATTATACACTATTTAGTTTTATTTGTTATTAAAATTAATTCCGCCAGCTGCATCAAAAAATGTCACTGACCTACTGGTTTAAATCATTTTTCTAACCAAATGTATGATACAAAATTAAAGGAATAGTTCACCCCAAAAAAGAACATTTGCTGAAAATGTACTCATCCTCAGGCCTTCCAAGATATAAATGAGTTTTTTCTTCATCAAAAAAATGTATCATTACATAACTTGCTCACCAATGGATTCTCTGCAGTGAATGGGTGCCGTCAGAATGAGATTCCAAACATCTGATCAAAACATCACAATAATCCACAAATAATCCACACCACTCCAGTCCATCAATTAATGTCTTGTGAAGTGGAAAGCTGTTTGTAAGAAACAAATCCATCATTAAGACATTTTAACTTTAAACCATCACTTCCAATCAAAATATAAGTCCATCCCCTGTTGTCCTCTCACATCAAAATCCACTGATATATTTGTTTAAACATTGTTTTGGACTGTTTCTACTTCTAAACTGTGCTTGATCTGGACATATTTCTCTCCTGATTCAGACAAAATGACTTTTTTACATGAGAAAGCAATATTATAGATAAAGGACTCATCTTTTAGCCAGATTTTTTTTTTTTTGATTGTGTTGATGTTTTTATCAGCTGTTTGGACTCTCATTCTGATGGCACCCATTCACTGCAGAGGATCCATTGGTGAACAAGTGACGGAATTCTACATTTCTCCAAATCTGTTCCGAGAAAAAAAAACTCATCTACATCTTAGATGGCCTAAGTTGAGCTATTCCTTTAACAGTGTAAAGTTTCAGTATCTTATTATAGCCCTTGGTATATATTCTAAAAATGACTAAAATTTCAGACTAAATTGTTTGCCATTTAGTGGATGTCCCAATACTAGACTTGACCCATAGCTGACACTGACGTCCACCTTCTGCTATCAATGAATGTCTCACAAATGAGACCCAAGAGAGACATAATCCACTGAGCATCATAAAGGGTCATTGATTATCACTGAATGTGCCCTATGAGGGCGAGTCATGTTGACCTGGATTTAAACAATGGTTGACCCATCATTAACGTTGAGTGTGGAGCGGCTCTATGGTTCCCAGAGGACACAAAACAGTTCCTAGTGGACTGAGAATCATTGAACAAGCATTAAAATGACATCTATTTGCTCTTAAAACTACAGTAATTAAATAACCATAATTTATGAGTGTTTCTTCAACTATGGGCACTGGACAGACTTTTCATACTCTTAATAGTTTATTTTTGTCTACTAACAACGTCCAACTCTGTGTCTGTGTGTGTTTGTGGGCTAAATATGCACCATAGGAGAAATATGTAATTTTAGTAATTTTGTCATAAATATTTAGACAATATCTCAATTATGTTTTGTGTTTAATGGTATTTTGTGGTTGAAATGCAATTAAAAAAACAAAAACTTTTCTTGCTAAGGCTAATTTCATTGCTAGCATTTTGTGCATCTTAAATACACCCAATTAAACAGTATGTTCATGATTGTTGCATAATTTGACAAAACCGCAGCTTGAATAGAATATGAGAAATGATATTTACCTTGATTCTGATCTCAAGCATGGTGCTCAGTGACACTGTTGTTACCAAGTTTGAACTTCTGAAAAAACTTTATTAGCAGTAATACTGTTGACAGTGATGGAAACAGTCTCACAACCAAGAATACATAATTTGTTTTGTTTGATTTAAACACACATAATAATAAAAATATATATAGTGAAATTATTTATGATCATTTCACTCTTTGTATAGATTATTTTTTATGGATTTTCTGAATCTATTGACAAACTTGTTGTGGGACTAGAGTAAAACAATAAAATATATATATAAAATGCATTTGAAAAGTAGGAAAATTAAATGATGAAGGCAAAAATGTTCCTAGACTGTTTTAATGTGACCTTAATATAACAGATGAAACAATGAAATCTGTTAGTTTGAATAGAAATCATCACCTAAAAGTGTCAGAAGTTAAAGATTCACCACCTTTCAACAGATTGACATGAATGTTTCGTTTTCATATGGAAACCTGTTTTTCTGAAATATAAACTTAGAATTGCGAGATATCATTTTCTAATTTATTTTCTTACAATTCCAAGTTTTACATATTCACAAACTTAATTCTAAAATCAAGAAGTGTATGATGGTCACAGACTCTTTTTTTTAGCTTATATCATATCATGTTTGATATTTTCAGCTGATTAAAAAAAAAAAAAATTTTCAGCTGATTTTAGAACAAATTGTTTTCATTCGTCACACATCTTCTAGCAACAAGGCGCATGAGTTTGTTATGATCGGAACAACTTTAAAGTCTGGTAGAGTGTGCTCCTCAGTCGTTTGGTGTATGATTGCCCGTTTTTCCGTTTCGATTTTAAAAGTCATATAGTGTTTTCCAGTTGACATCACATTGGTTTTTTTATTTATTTTGCAATTCAGATTTTTTTTTCCACAGAATTAATCTTACAGTTATATATTTTGTTTTTCTTCTGTGGCACCAAAATTTTTTATTTATTGACATTAATTCTCGCAATTCTGACAATTCTTTTAGATATAAATTCAGAATTGTGAGAAGAAGAAAAAAGTCTGAGTTGTGAGATTAAAACTTGCATTTACATTTATTTATTATAATTTTTTACCCTGTGGCAGAAATAAGCTTCCATATTTTCAAACATGCAAAAATACGGATATAATTTGTGACAAATTATCTACTCATCAAAATACTACTTCTAACATTTGGTGGTTTTCTGTCCCATGGATGGAGGTAGTAGTTTTTAACACGACATAGGAGCAGCCGGCAGAGCCCTGTTATTGAGGGGTGGGGGGGAGGGGGGTGGACGACAAACTTGCTTAAAGTTCTCAAGGAATCATTTCTATTTCACACTCCACTTGGCTGCTGATTTGAGATTGTGTGTTAGCATAACAAAGCTGCAGAGCCTGTGAACTTGGGGGACCTTTCGACCCCGCCGCTCTGGCGGTGAATAGGCTTTGGCTCTGCCAATAGAGCCCCTCCCTACCTCTCCTGTTCGTGGCTAAATTGTTAATCAGGGTAATTTAATATAGTTTTCAATATGCCTCATCTCTCTTTGGGAGGGTATTCACAGTTTTCCTCTCCGCCCGAGCCGAAAACACCCCGTTCTTTCATGCAGCCCCAGACAGGCAGCTGCAGTCTGGCCTCCTCTGCGGGCTGAAGTGAGCCGGTATCATGCATTGCTGCGGTGAAGTGGGGAGCGAGTTGAGGTGGACGTGAATGTGGAAACCTCTTAGCCTTGTCTGACTCTAAGAATGGGGGAGAGACCCTAGTGGGGTTTGAGACCATGGCGGGACAATAGTCTGTCTCGCAGAGAGCCCGTCCCTCACACTGTCCATTGAGATGTCCAAATTTAATTTTCCCTGGATATGTTAAGCCATAGTTTAGCTTTCCCCATAGCTCATGGAAAAATATGAAATGTGCTGTAGTTTTTGTTTAGATAAATTATATACTCTTGCCAATTTAGCATTGAAATATATGTGTTTTTATTTTGCTTTCAAAAAGTTAATACACATCTTCATGTCGAAACTCTCTTTTAGGTATTTTAAAAACTGAATGTGTTTATTTAAATATTTTAAGACCCTATGAAATCAAAATTACAGTTTAGTACAAGCCTTTTTTAAGGCAATTTATGCTAGCTAAGAGCTGAAGTAAACTTGTAGCTGACATGCATATCTACTTACTCTTTAGGGGAAATGTATTGTCTGTAGGGGCATATACATATTTGTCCCAATAAAATGCTTTAGAATGAGTATGACACCTTCTTCTATATTTATTGCAACTTTATAGCATAGCAAGTAGCAAATCAAGGTTTGTTGGTGTGGTTTCAGTTATATTTCTTTGGTTTTGCCAGGATGTGACAATTGATGCATTTTATATATATATTACATACTGGGTACTGGGCGGGGCTACAGTAAGAGAATGTTTAGTGTATTTGTATTACTATTTGGAACATTTCTTGAACCTTTTTTCAAACCTGCAGTGTGATTGTTCAGTGTTAATATAGATTGGGTTTAATGATGGTTTCAATAGCCTATCAGCCTAAATTTGCTAACTGCTAACATTTGTACAGTTCATAGTCAGATTTTACACCAAGCTGATATAAATAAGCTATTTCATTTGGACTTTTCCTGAAAGCAAACAAATATGGTTAAATTTTAGCCAGATGAACATGTTTAAAAATATACTTATTGCAGTAATGCAGAAAGACAAATCATGCACACTTTTCTCCAGAGACGACTTATGTGCTGCCCACTGCATGGCTTCTCCATTTATAAGAGTTGTAAGCTAATTACTGGAGGTACATTGTTAACTTCTGCTGCTTATTTGAATATTATTGGCTTGTTTAGAGTTTAATGATAGTTAATATACGCTCTGCATAAAGAAACACTGCACAGTCTTTATGAAGAGACATTGTGGTTCTCCTCACCTCCAGGCTGTGGAGAAGACTGTGAATCAAGCTAATTCATTTCAGCGGCACCTCGTCTAACAAGGGCCTCCTGAGAGGATGAGAGGAGGCTGTTAACATGAGGACCAGCGTCCACTCACAACAACACATACTGACCAGACACTAGAGCTCTCAACTCAATGATGCTGATATTGGCTAATCATTAATAATGGTGTGTTAATTATGTATGTATTATGTTTTTTTTATTTATTTATTTTTTCATTTTAATTGTAATATATTGAATAGCTTCCACTATTGAATAGTGGTTTTCCAACATATTTAAATAAGAATGTAGACCCCCCCGCCCCTTAATTTCTACCATAACAAAGTCATGTTTCTAAAAGTTTATTGTAAATGATTATTTCATTTGCTGCACAATTTGAAGTTCATTTTTGAAGCTTCGAGAGCCCCAAAAATGTTTAGCAGATATATAAGTTTAAATTTTTTCTCTTCTGACAAAATAGAATCAATGGAATAAATATAACAATTTTCACCCAATCAAACACTCTCTAGAATGCTAATGCCCCTCCCACTAAAATAACCTCCATATGATTAGCAAAACAAAGCAGCAAAAGATGATTTTACCTGCTAATTATCCAAACTAAAGGCTTTTGTTTCTTTCAGTTTCCTTGGGTTTTATAACATACAGTATCGTGTAGTGAAGTATGAAAGCTATATTAATATCCTTGATTAATGCAAACTGCATGCTCTTATGATCTGTGACATTTGGGCTGTTGGGATGAAAGATTAACACACACACCTGAAAAGAAAGAAACTTGAACATATTTTGATCAACTATAAGTGTTTATTTACAAATCTGTAAGTCTTTATGTATCATCATAAAAATACATACATATGTAAAACATTAAATATAAGCATATGCATTATGTTAAATACACATTTCTCCAATTCCTCCAAACCTTTCATTTCTAAAAAGAAAATTGCTTGTGAATATATACAGTATATATATATTTTCTAAATGTTCATGTGTTCAGTCATATATATACACACACACACACACACACACACACATTTATATAGGCAAATTTGATTTATATTATATATTTTACCCTTTGATTGAATCATCTTAGCCATCTTCGTATGATGATATGTGAACTATGATTGATGTTACTTTCACCATCACTGATGTGAAATAAAAGTATCCAGATCATATCCTTCCCATGATTCCTCTAGCATCCTTCATTTGTCTGCTGACCCTAAAAAGACAAAAATAATGCACTATAACTGTAGAGTAACATACGACATACAAACAGTTTCAGAGTCAAAGTACATGCATCTGATTTTTGCTGACATTTGTCTGCATGAGTTGGCTCTTAAAGACTGTATGAGGTTAAATCCATGTAAATGATGAACACATGGTGATTAGTTCAGGAGGAAGTTTGGAAGAGGAAACTGAATTCCTGATATACTGTTATCCACTTCCACAGAAGACAAATACGAGCTTGACAGATCAGCAGAAACTCATTTTCTAATACCATTCTTTTGCACTTGTCTTATTTTTTTCTATTCTGAAAAATTGTGTCCATTTGGCCTTTGGCTATGGTGAACTTGCTATGTTCTCCCATTACTTTAGACGTGGGAATGAGATGCGGAGATGAGATGAGATTTCTGAGTGAAATTAAACCATCATTGATCATGATGAGGGAAAGCGATCGCTTTTAATTCTTACTTTAATTACGGTCAGGATATAAATGTATCAATATAGGCCTACTGTGCTTTTTCAGTTCAGCGGATCCTGTGCTCTGTCAGGTCTATGAGGCATCAGAGAAATATATTGCTCAGCCGAAGCCAACATGAGAAACTTTTACAGGTACAAATGCTATTTTAAGGGTTATGAATCTGAGAGTGTGTGTGCTCACAGAAGGAGTCAGTCTTGTTAACACATCGTGATTTCACACCTAACCACCACTATCCTTTCAGTGTGTGTGTGCAAGAGCAAGACACACAAATGTATTTGATGTAGTTGAGTCACAAATATCTCATAAATGTTATGAATATGAAGGGCTTATGGCCTCTTGATTCTTCTCAGATCATTGCATATTTGTCTGACTCATAACTTGACACACAAAAAAAAGTTTACGTTATCTTTTTAGAGACATATCTGAAATGTTTATTCCTATTAATAGTCTTAATTTAGAAAAAGTGAGATATGAGGAAATTGTATAAAAGTCAAAATATTCATTGTATGTTGCAATGAGATTATTAATTTATTACATAAATGATTATATAAATTCACCCTTAATAATCAAGTGTTAGTTTAGTATCATCGTGATACTATTATAGTTTTTATTAATATTTTGAATTAGTTTTTATTTTTATATTTTCCATTTTCATTTTAGCTTTAGTTAAATTTTTTGTCATTTGGCTGTGTTTTAGTCATTTTTCTTTTTAAGTTTTAGTTATTTTAATACATCAAGTTAAAGTAAATTAAAATGAGAAATGGTTTAAAAATTATATTTAATTTTATTTCAGTTAAAAAAAAATTATTTCAAGTAACAAAACAGTTTTTAATGGGTTTAAGTATTAAACTATAATAACCCTGATAATAAACAAAATGTATTAATAATACATATATATACTTTGATTTCTCTTATAATTAAAAAAAATAGTTTTAGTGTGTTGTTTTATAGCCTTTTTGATGTATGTATTTAAGTGATCATACATCAATTTGTGTTTTATTTCTCTGTTATTCTTCTAAATCCTTTGTGTGTGTCTGCTTCTCTTCTACACAACCCTGACACTGTAAGACTTATTTAATGTATCAATTATTCTTATGCTAATTAGGGTACAGTTTCCCAAGGTTAGCATCACAGATGGCAACAAAACCTCACACGCATCTCGTCTTCCTTTACTCTCTGTCAAACTGTCTCACAAAGCTTGTAAGAACTGAGCAACAATATTTGCATACTTTTGTCCACTCTAATCCAGCATATCGCATACAACCCTGGTGTAGTGTAACACCACCACCCCCTCCGATGGCACACACATAACAAAACACACACACTTGCCTTTCTTTTCATTGTGCTTTGCTAGGTTATGTCATTTTCTCAAGTCTGAATCCTCCATACAGCAGTCAAAACAGAGGCAGCTTGAGAAAGTGATGTCATAATTGATGTTTATCTCTCGGCTCATGCCAAGCGCCAGCCGTGAGGTCATGACAACAGGAAGTGTTGCCATAAAACTCAGAGAATAATGCAATCAAATATTTTAAATCAAATATTTAACAAATAAAGCTGGATGAATTTATATGACTATACATTTATTAAAACATAAATAAATATACATTTACTTAAAATAATTGCAATATATATTTCTGTTCTGTTTTAATATATGATAACATTAGTTCCCTATCTGTCGGTCACTACGAGTTATGTCGAACGACATATGGGGTCTCACTTGGGAGGCCAATCATCTCTGAATTTAAGAGAAAACGCCAATGAAAATTGGCTAGTGGATTAACACACCTGAGCCACTCCCCGTGCCAACGGGTATAAATAGGGAGACAGGTGCATCCACTCATTAGATTTTTGCTTCGGAGCCGAGTAGTCGATGAGAGCAGTCACTACAAAGCCATTCATCTTTGTTTTAAAGAAGCTGTTCCTGGTCCGTGTGACGGCGCAGTACAGCGGTGTCCCTGTGACGGCGAGTCCCCTGGGCGCTTCGGCTAAAAGAGACAGTTTTCTAAAAGAGCAAAATACGGGCGATTCGCGTCTTTTTCAAGATGCCGTTTCGTCCGTGTCCTTCTGGATGCGGTCGTTTACTGTCTTCGGTGGACGGTCACGAGCATTGTCTGCAGTGTCTGGGCGTCCAACACGCTGAGGCTGCGCTCGTGGATGATGCATGCGTCTACTGTGGGCGTATGAACATGGCAGCGCTGCGATCGCGTCTCTCACTCCTCAAGGGGAGTGCAGCAGACCCCTCTGTCGCCACCCGTCCCGGTTTCTCTGGCTCGAGCAGAGGACCGCCGGCTGGCGCTCTGGGAGATCTGAGGGTTACAGTGAGAGCTTCTCCGCCGGGCCACGCCCCATGGACCTCTCACTCCTCCCGCAGGAGGATCGCGCTCACTTCCATCTAGAGGGTCGGGGACCTCCAAGCATTTTCGGTAAGTGAAGAGTGCCTTGTGTTCGGGCCGGCCTACTCTCACGTTGTCCTGAGACCCCGGCCTGGATACCTGCCCAAGGTTCCCACCACTCCCTTCCGAGACCAGGTGGTGAACCTGCAAGCGCTGCCCCTGGAGGAGGCAGATCCAGCCTTGGCGTCGCTGTGTCCCGTAAGAGCGCTTCGCATATATGTGGACCGCACCCAGAGCTTTAGAGGCTCTGAGCAGCTCCTGGTCTGCTTTGGAGGTCAGCAGAAGGGGAAGGCTGTCTCTAAGCAGAGGTTGGCCCACTGGATAGTGGATGCCATCGCCTTGGCTTACCATTCCCAAGGCGAGCCGTGCCCCCTGGGGGTGAGGGCCCACTCCACACGGAGTGTGGCCTCCTCCTATGCACTGGCGCACGGCGCCTCTCTTTCAGACATCTGTCGAGCTGCGGGCTGGGCGACACCTAACACCTTTGCAAGGTTTTACAACCTCCGTGTGGAGCCAGTTTCTTCCCGTGTGTTGGGTAACAGGTAATTAGCGGGAAGGGCTGGCTGGGTGTCACGCTTGCTGCGCCATTCCCCCTAACACGGGGATGTGAGCGCCTTTCTTCTCCCAGTAGAGTTCCCCGGTTGGCGTACCCTGGTCGAGCATCCTCCAGCACCCTCGGCAGTCAGACTTGGCGGAGCAGTCTGTCGCCAGGCCCAGTACTGGCGTTAGCATTCCTGGAGTTCCGGTCAGCCCCTGTACTGGGCTAGGTGTTCATATGGCTTGGTTCCCTACGGGTAATCCCATATGTGTATTCTTCCACGGTAAGGTTTCCCTCTTGGCAAACTCGTTTCTTCCCTTGACAGACCCGTTCTGTCAGTCTCTTCTGGCAGCCGTTCCATCCCTACTCCAAGGTAGGACCTGCCTCAGAGACCCCTTCCATATGTAGTACTGCCCCCTGGGTCAGTCCATATCGGTATATCCACATGTCACCTCCCTACGGGTAGGATGTGGTCTCCGTAGCGACCTTTTCCTAGGCTCGCTTCCCCATTGTCTTGCCAGCTGAAAGAACAAATAGGGAAGATTTGAAGCAATCTTTCTCTGAAGGTTGAAATCCCTTCCATTAACTTTATGTGGGCGGAACAGCAGCGTGGTCTTCTCCAGCAGCGATGTACTCACCCTTTGGCCCCTTCGGTACCAAGGTCATTGAATTTGCGCAGGGGCTTTGGGAAGGTTACGACCTTAAGCGTAGCTTTTGTGGCACGCCAGGGCTTGTCGACAATTGCAGCGCCACAGGGTTGTGACGATGTTCAGGTTGTGGCGTTTTCCATAGGACCCCATATGTCGTTCGACATAACTCGTAGTGACCGACAGATAGGGAACGTCTCGGTTACGTACGTAACCCTCGTTCCCTGATGGAGGGAACGGAGACGTTATGTCCCCATGCCACAACCTTGAACCGTTCGCTGTTGCCGGGACACGTTCTCGGCTCCTCAGCGTAAAACCTAATGAGTGGATGCACCTGTCTCCCTATTTATACCCGTTGGCACGGGGAGTGGCTCAGGTGTGTTAATCCACTAGCCAATTTTCATTGGCGTTTTCTCTTAAATTCAGAGATGATTGGCCTCCCAAGTGAGACCCCATATGTCGTTCGACATAACGTCTCCTTTCCCTCCATCAGGGAACGAGGGTTACGTACGTAACCGAGACATTATGATATAGGTTTTATATTATATATATATTATATAAAACCTATATCATAACTAATGTTATTATATATTAAAACAGAACAGAAATGTTATAAACTATATACTAAACATTTCTGGTCCTATTATTAAGGATTTTTTTTTTTTTTAATCTATAAAAATGTAATACACACACACACACACACACACACACATATATATATATATATATATATATATATATATATATATACAGTACAGACCAAAAGTTTGGAAACATTACTATTTTTAATGTTTTTGAAAGAAGTTTCTTCTGCTCATCAAGCCTGCATTTATTTGATCAAAAATACAGAAAACAATGTAATATTGTGATATATTATTACAATTTAAAATAATTGTTTTTAAATTTATTATACTTTAAATTATCATTTATTTCTGTGATGCAAAGCTGAATTTTTAGGATCATTATCACATGATCCTTTAGAAATTATTCTAATATGATGATTCATTATCAAAGTTGGAAACAGTTCTGCTGCTTAATATTTTTTCAGACCATGGGATACTTTTTTAGGATACTTTGATGAATAAAAAAAAAAGAAGCTATGTTTTTAAAATATAAATATTTTGTAATAACAATATTAAATACTGGTCAGTAATTTGGGGTCAGTAATGTTTTTTTCTTTCTTTTTTTAAATAAAATCAATACTTTTATTCAGCAAGGATGTGTTAAATTGATAAAAAGTGATAGTAAAGAAAATATATTATTAAAATATATCTTATTAGAATTTTTTTTTTTTTAATAAATGCAGTTCTTTTTAACCTTTTATTCATCAAATATATGAGACAGCAGAACTGTTTCCAACACTCATAATAAATCAGAATATTAGAATGATTTCTAAATGATCATGTGATAGACTGGATGTTACACATGACACTGAAGGCTGGAGGAATGATGCTGAAAATTCAGCTTTGCATCACAGGAATAAAATATTTTTTTTGAAAGTATATTCAAATAGAAAACTATTATTTTAAGTTGTAATAATATTTCACAATATTACTGTTTTTTCTGTATTTTTGATCAAATAAATGCAGGCTTGATGAGCAGAAGAAACTTCTTTCAAAAAGATTAAAAATAGTAATGTTTCCAAACTTTTGGTCTGTACTGTATATACTGTATATATTTTAACAAAAAATGTACAGTTACAAAATGCTTCTTTTTTCTGCTTCTTTATTCTAAAGAAGAACTAGTTATTTTAAAAATGTAATCTATATATGAGCAGCAATTTTATTTCTTTTTATTATTTTATTTTTTAACTCGAGTGTTATTTGAGTAACTATTTTTATAATTATTTGAGTTATTGGAATTATTCTGAATCACATCAAAATCTAATTTTATTCTATTTACTTTTATAATGTTTCTAGTCTTGGTGCCTAGGAAAATTGATGGACAAACTTAACCAGACAGTAAATTACATTTTTAATCATATCACAAATTATTTAGTTTCTGGTCTTGTTGCTCATTATTCATAACATAAGCACACATTATTCTAAATTAGAGAGGTGCTTGTTTTCATAAACTAAAAAAACTGACTTTTAAAGTGATTCAGCAGTTCATATTATTTTAAAGAATAAAAGTAGACCCCTATAGCCCCAGTTTCCTTTCTCTGAGCCCTGTCCTGGTTTAATGGCTCAGGGAGGCGGATGCTATAGTTCCTCTTTTCCCATTTCACACACTAGCCGAATATTACCCCCACAGAACGATGAGTTTTCGATCCAATGTGCTTTCTGAGATAACAGAGATACTACTGACTGAAGCAATGGCATGAAAGAGTGTCCATTTTCCCACACACAAAATAGTAGATAAATGGTTTGCAGCGCTCATAAATTTCCCAGATTCTAAAATGAACAAAAGACCCCCATTTCCAGCACATACATACTCATTAAACACACATATAGAGGCCATGTCATGACTTAAGGAGGGATTTTATGCCTGCTGTGTCTTATTATGTAAAATTAGGTGGGGGAGAGAACAGGAAGATGAAAGGGTATGAGGGGGAAATTATCCTTGCGCCAAACTCATCCGCTGTCTAATTACATTTAGTAACATGCTTTCTTCATGGGAGAGTGCTACATGAACCTCTCTCTCTCTCTCTCTCTCTCTCTCTCTCTCTCTTGAGTGCTTAGAATAGGAACTACTGCATATGTGTGCCAAGGCTGGAACCCAGATTTGTCATCCAGAAGGATGAATCCATAATTCTCTGAATCAGGAGGTCACACACACACACACACACACACACACACACACACACACCCACACACACACACACACACACACACACACACACACACACACACACACACACAAGAAACACCATTAAAAATCCTCATGTAAAAAAAAAAAAAAAAAAAAAACAAGCCAAGAAATAGGCTAAAAACAGTAGCCAAATGTATCCATGACATTTCCATGCAATTTAAGCACTTACTGTTTTGCTAATTGTCATCATTTTGTCATGGGGACCTTTAATATTTGCATTATGTTCAATATTACCGTAACTAACAACTGAAAGTTATGAGTAATTCTGATATAACACAAATATGAATTATAAGCAAAGCAAAGGTTTTTAAGAAAGAATATGACGTGTGTGTCGCATTCTTTAACGTTCCGCCTGCATAGAATCTTTAAAATATGTCATGCAACATTTCAACAGCTCAAAATGTGAGGATGAACGAAATGATCTGTGATTGGTTGTTTGATACGTCGGTCACACAGCCTCATGGGAGGGCCTTGGCCAATCAAAGCTGCCATGAATTCCAGACCTTCAGACAACGCGAGACTACAGGTGTGCACACCCTGGCACACCTGTGGCTACGCCATTGCGCATGAATGACGGAACTAGACAGTCAAAATTATTAGGATTACTGTATGCTTACCATAATGAATCGGGGTGAGGCAAAAAAACAGCTTGGAAGACAGTTTTTTAGTGTAGCCTTCTTGCTCATTAATGACATTTGTTCATTTCTAACAAACAAACAAAACAAAACTCAAAGTGAAGCTTTAATTTTGATTCAGCAGTTAATTATGGTTTCATTATTAATACATTTTATAATTTATTGAATATATATTATTTGTAACTTTTTATTATTATGATTATTATTAAGTGCCACACACGGTTTATAGCTTTAATATGCCTATTTTCACCAGAAACAAAATAGGACGTATTTTGTGTAGACACCATCTGGATTTTATTGATATTGGTTACAGATTACCATAACTCCCATTCTAATAGATTTTCATGTCATTCTCTCCTGTTGTGAATCCCCCCCCTCCCCCACACACACACACTCCTCCAACAAGAGCCTTCCGTGAGATTTTGACGTGAAGATGTCATGACAAGCTTGGCCTTTCTCTCTTTCCTGCGGCTTGTGCGGCCCATGGCCAAAAGGTTTTGTGGCGGAGGGACTCTCCCCCTCCGCTCAGCTTTACCCCTCTGGTTCCCATCCGCTTCCGAAGCTCTTAACAGCCCGAGCCGAGAGCTCGTAACCCCCAGCACACCCTAATGAGAGACCCGGGGACAATGCTGGCATTGTTTGGTACATCAGCTCAAGAACAATGGATGTTTACCCAAGCAGTTGTCCGTCCCAAACTCTACCGTTGATTACTGTTGGGTCTCCTGATTAACTCTGCTCCTCGCCCCAGCACAATGGACCCTTTGACTCAGCCACTGTAAGCCCCCTCCAATTTGTCTTCCCCTCCTTTTTCTCTCCATCGACACTCTTAACACAGAACTCCATCATGGGACCTGAGAGAGAGCAGTGTCTCTGGTAAGGATGAAATATCGCTGCTTAATCGCCACTCACTTCAGCAGAGAGACATTAAGAGAGGAATGACCAGTAGGGACTCGAACTTATGTATTGTAAAAAAAAAAAAAAAAAAAACATCTCAAAATGATTTTAGCATTAAAATAAGAGATTCAAGTGAAAATGATTCTTAGTAATCTAATATATATTTAGCAGAGTGTTTAAAAGCTGAATATGGCTTGACCTGTCACACTTGCATTTGTATGTGTTTAGAAATAGGCTAAATTAATTAAAGTAATGTGATGTGACATTCAGCCAAGTATGGGGACCCATACTCAGAATTCGTGATTTGCATTTAACTCATCCAAAGCGCACACATACACAGCAGTGAACACACACCCAGAGCAGTGGGCATCATTTATGCTGCAGCGGCGGGGGAGCAGTTGGGGGTTCGGTGTCTTGCTCAAGGGCACCTCAGTTGCGGCCCGAGACTCGAACCCACAACCCTAGGGTTAGGGGTCATACTCTCTAATCACTAGACCAAGACTTTCCCTTCCACAACTTCCAGAACTTCCAAGTTTGACTATCTCTTCATGCATTAAATATAGTTCAGACCTTTTTACTGATCATAAAAGCTTGTAAAACTGCTGTTTGCCAACGCAAAATATATGCCACATGCTATTTAAATCATTCAAGTGCATGGAATTTAAATGCATGATACTGTTCAAAAGTTTGGGGTCAGTAAGATTTTTTAATTTTTTTGAAAGAAGTCTTTTATGCTCACCAAGACTGGATTTAATTAAACAAAAACGCTGTAAAAATAGTAATATTGTATTATTTAAAAGAAAATAAAATTTTAAAATGTGTTTTCTATTTTAATATATTTTAAAATGTACACTTTACTTTTTAAAGAACAGGATTTATTTGATATACAATTTGTAGCATTATATATTTCTTTTAATGCATCCTTGTTGACTAAAAGTATTGAAGTAAAAGTAAATTTTTTTATCACCCGATACTTTTGAAAATGTATATTTGAATACTGGATCCCATAGCATACATTGCAGCAACAGAAATTGTTGTGGAAATTTATATCATCAAATCTAAAAAAAAAAGACATGTTATAGCTATACTATAGCAAAACATAGACAAAATGGTTTCCATTAGCTTACACTTGTACGTATATTCATGCAGCCATGTGTTATCAATGATTTTGATACAAACTTTCACACAACACATTTCAGATGTAAATCCCTGTGCAAAATGGGTTTAAAGTAATCCTGGAATTATAGAGCATGTAAATTTAAGTCCAGCTTCACACACTCCTCCTCCTCCACAGCATCACTGCACATATCGTTTAAAACAGCCTTCAAACTTTGTGCAAAATGCATTAACACAGAGCAAACGAAAACATGAGATCTGTTGGGCTACAACTCAATGCATCTAAAACAGTCAGTCTGACAGTATGAATTCTTGCATCCAAGCTTTTCCCTTTCAATTTAATTTCTCATGCATATTTCATTATATCAGCTTATCAATCTATTTAAAACAACTCTGCAATTAATTTATGTGCTTTTCGAAATAACGTGCAGCTCTGCAGTGTGTGTTTCTATGGCCGTCAGCACTGCATCATGCACACACACACACAGCGCTGAACGTCTGCAGTCGGCCCATCTGCCCAGCAGAGCTGCTCAGCATCCAGGCTCCAATTTTCAGATGAGGCCCACACAGATTAATAAATCTTTAAAATGGTGCTGACTATAACGGCCTCATTCACACGCTCTCCTGACACTATGTGTCTGCTGCGAGCCCGGCATTAGACATGCAAGAATGTTAATGTCGACACGCATTATAAGAAGCTTGTGAGGCGTCTGTCTGCACGCTGGGCCTGTGCACATCTCGCCATATTGTGTCTGAGAGAGAAGCACGTCTTGTCTGGGGTATGAAAATCCACTTTTAATAGTGGGACAGACATGCCGATAAATTAATACTGTAGAACATGCGGCCTAAACATGAAGCATTTTGTACCTATTATTTTAAAACAAAACTCTGGTCTAAGAATTAAATATTAATGAAAAAATAATAATACATAGAAATATTAAAATATAAGTAATATAAATCAGTGTTAGTTTAATAACATTGAGAAACTATTATATTTTTATTAATATTTTGAATCTGTTTTAATTTTTTATTTTTTATTTTAGTTAAAGTTGTAGTCATTTTTCTGTGTTTTTGTCTATATACTGTAGTTTTTATTATTTTTTTATTTCAGTTTTAGTTCTAGTTATTTTAGTATATCGAGTTAAACTAAATTAAAATTAGACATATTGCCTTGGCAACTAGTTGAAATAAAAAAATATTTCGGTCAACATTTATTTATTTTTTTTAGTTTCTTTTCAGTTTTAGTTAACTATGATACAGAAATGATCTATCTTTTTGGGGAAAACTGTTATAAATATATGCTAATTTAAAGAAGAAGTTTTTTTTGTAAAAACATTAGTGCACAGGGAAAGACACCTGTTTTTCTTTTTTTGTTCTCTTTTCTGGTTCATTCAAAGCATTTTGTCTCCTGCTTAACCCAGCACTTTAAGTACACAGTGAGGGGGATGATTGCATCACAAAGGAAAGCACCAAGTCCATACCCCTATTTTGGCTTTGCAATTTGCATGTATTTGCATGGTTTTATTATGCACATGCCTTTTGTTCCCTGGGTGGGAACCATGAAAAAAAAAAAAAAAAAATGAAGCCTGTGCAAATCCACCTCACACACTCAAAATACACATTTATGGTTGGATAGGAAGATTTTGATGAAATCTGGACTGCTAATATTTACACAGCGGTGCATGTTTAGCAACAATCAACAAATTAGCTGCAAAAAAAAATATTAATATATTTATTTTTGGATTGTTTTGTTGTTGCTTATTGATATTTGCATTTTGTTTTATTCTATTATTAACACTATTTCTGTGCAAACAAACACACACACACAAAACGGTTTCAGCTTCATGCAGACCCACTGTTTTGTAATTATAATCTAAATATCGCATCATTAGTGTTTGCTATCACAGAGAACTTCAATGGGAGTCTAATGTAACAGTCCAATTCATCCGACTTGATTTGAAGAAATAGGTCATGGGTTTAATGTTGCCTTTGGCCTGGTTTTCTAAACCACCCTGATTCAGACACACACACACACACATACCGTGATTGCTGAGTCTTCTGGCTCAGTAAACATTTCTTCTAATCAAAGTCATTTTTGCAGTGCAATAAAGTCTTTTTTGAACACATCATTGGCATTAACACTGCACCATATCATTAAAATAATAATCACAGCCCATGAGCTTGTGTCTCCCACCTTTAACCCCTACTCAACCACTCTTTGCACCAATATTATTTTTTTCTATTTATTTTTCCACTCATGTTTTTGGTCATTTGCATGCATATCTTTGTGCTTTTGGATTTGTATGCAGTGGTAAAACAAATCTCAGATGTGCATGTGTCTATGAATGGTCCGCAGAGGATGTTCACATCCCTTTTTCTGGTCTCTGGCTCTCCACTCACCTCATGTTGCATCAGCCTCATGAGGCAGCACTGCCTCCACTTCCTCCTGCGGGCGACTCCGAGCTCCAGCTGCCTCTAACACACGCAGAGAAACACAAAGATTTCACATTACACCCACAATAAAGGCACATACTATTCTGTTAGATTTACTACATAATGGTGAGCTCAGAGGTACATATAATGTTCAGATTTTCATTTGCCATACAATTTTTAATTGGATTCAAACAACACATTCTATCAGTTTATGTATCCCTGGGGAATTGACCCCATGACCTGCTGGTTGGGCTACATTTGTATTTACACCATACAGGCTATATTTAATGCCAATTCATCCAATCACTTTTAGTGGACATTATATGATTATAGTTGAAAAGAAATAACAAAGGCCACAGCAAAATCTATGCACTTAAAATGTAAAAAACACCTCAACTTAATTTTTAAGCTTAAGAACTCATAAAACATACTCATTTTCACTGTAGAAAAGCAGAACTATAACGTCTTCATCCAGGTGGTTCTATACATGCAACGAGACTTTGTATAATGGTGAGCTGAATGTCGCAAATTAAGAAGTACATATAATTTCTAGATTTGCATTTTCGATACATTTTTCCAAACCAACTTTTTGCATTCAAACAATATTTTTTTTTTAGTTCATGCAAACCTGGGGAATCAAACCCATGACCTACTGGTCAAGCTACATTTTATTTACGCCACACCAGGCAACTTTTAATGCCATTTTACGCTGTAACTTTTAATGGATAGTATAGTCAGAAAGGAAAAATAAATGCCACTATCAAAATCTGTTAATGCTCAAGCCACAGATGTGACTCGAAAAGTGATCAAAATTCCTCCCTTGTATCAATTCACTATAAAATGTTTTCAATTGTTTTATAGTGCATGAGTATCAATGGCTCCTATTATTGCATGAATATCTTAAATGTGTAAATTATTAACAGCGTTTCTCATGTCTGTCATCTATCTGAACCTGTTCTTTTCATATTTCATACATACGATTGATGTGACTCTAAAAGTGATCAAAATTCCTCTCCTCGGTATCACTGTACTATGAAATGTTAAACATGTTTGAAATGCGTGCACTGTTCTGATATTTATACATTTAAAATGTATTTAGTGTGAATATAAGCTAAAGAAGTCATAAAACACATTTGTTGAAAAGAAGAACTATGTTTTCATGCCACAAGAGCCAATATAATGGTGAGCTCAATGTCTCGTATTCAGAGGTACAGTACATATAATATCTAATTTTACATATAATGTCTAAATTTACAGTTGTCATACATTTTTATCCAAATTTAGAATGGAATTAAATAACACATTTTATCAATTCATATTCCTGAGGAATCGAACCCATGACCTTCTGTTTGAGTACCAGGGAAATTTGTATGGAATTTTATGCAATAACTTTTAATGGACAGTATTTGATTATAGTCTAAAAGAAATAATAGAGGCCACAAGCAAAATCTGTGCATTTATTTCACAAGTGCACAAGTATCAATGGCACCTATTATTGCATGAATATCTTAAATCTGAATGAATTATTTACAGCGTTTCTCAAGTCTGCCATCTAGCTGTACTTCTTCTGTTCGTAATTCATGCATGCTACTAATGTGACTCCAAAAGGAATCAAAATCCTTCTCTTTCATATCACTATACTATAAAATGTTAAGCGTGTTTAAAATGTGTGCACTGTTCTGATATGTATGCAAATATACAAGTAATGTGTACGCAAAAGAAGTCATAAAACACGTATTTGTTTTCGCTGTAGAAAAGCAGAACTATCTTCATCCATTTGGTCTTTTTAAGTGATTTATACTGTACATGCGACGTTGAATCAAAACACAAGATGCCAAAGGCTCTCCTGAGAATCTCCAGGCATTGTGATTACCACCAATCATATGCTGGAACTCAGGGTGCTAAATCAATGAAAATGGTGCTAATTAGAAAACTGGTATTCATGGTAACGGGCAGCCATTGTGCTGTGACATATGCAAAGTGTGCGACGTGTGTGTGTGTGAGTGTGTGCCAGCAGACATTTTGGGATTGCCCTTTCAGTCTCCACTGCCAAAGCCATAAGATGGTGGCAAACAGGAAGCATCGCTTCCACAATGGACAATGACGTGTTCGGAGGTGCCCATGAACCGCTGACAGTTAATCGAGGGATGTACTGTATGTAATATCATTTTCAAATTACATCTTTTCAGCATCACACAAATCGATGCTTTTATTTCTTTCCCTGAAGTAAAAAAAAGCTTTATTTTAATATTTGATTCTCAAATGAATTTTGGTTTTGTCAGAATACAGAAACATATCTTGATAGTTTTATAATTTTTTTTATAATTACAGATCCTTTGTGTTTTCATTTCATGATTTCATGCTAGCAATAATTCCATGGTTACTAATAATTCCAAGCAAACAGGTTTTAACAACCCTGAACACTATGGAAATATATTTGATTTTTCCCCCTAAGTTATGTTTTGTTTTTTAGCTCGGGTCTTCAGTGTGACCTCAAGTGGTGACCCGTCTGACCTCTGATGTCCTCTGTCCCAAAGGAATAAAAGTTCAGAGGTTTTTATTCGGTCTTGCTATCAATGCATCCGTCTGTTTGCCCTCAACTGAAGGAAAAGTGTCTCCTCGTGTCTCTCCATCAAAATCCCAGAGTCTCGTATTAATGAGCCGGCTCAACGTTTATGAAGTACAAAGTCATCAGCTGTTGTCGTAAAATATTAGAAGATTATCACAGGATATCAGTATTGGAAATTTAGTCTCAGTATATTTGTAGCCCATTCATTCATTCATTCAAGAAATTCAGCTTGTTTTAGCTGTGAAATACAGCTGAACTTTATAAACAACTGCTATGGATCAGTATTAATATCCTTCAGTGTTGATGCCAGAATATGTTCTCATTATAAATTGCTCGGGAAAGATCTAAGATAAAAATATCTCTGTGACTAAAGCACAGTAACACAAGGTGATTCTCATTACACTTATTGCTGCTGTAGACACACTGGCACCTCCAACTCATAGTCGGCTCGCCTCATCATCTCCATGGAAACCCCAATCAGCTCAAGAGCTCATCACACATGACAGATTTACCAAAAGTGGGCGGGCACATCATAACTGCAGTATGATTAGCAGATATTCTTGTGCTCTTTCTCACTCTCTTTCGGTAATAAATTATTTATGGTTTCTTTATTCAGTTGAAATAGAAAGTTGCTATAATTTTGGTAATTATATTCCTTATTTTTCAGTAAAATATTATTTAACAAAAGTCATTTTATGTTCTCCTCACCCCAAAACAATGAATAATAATAAATCAAAATAGGTATCCATTAAAAAATAAAATGCAATATGTGTGATCTAAAGAATGATTTGGATGATATATTTCAAATAATTTCTTTGAAATTGTATATTGTGTTCAGGCAAATGTTCTGACCACCAAAGTTTCATGTTTCCTTATTATTTTCTTGTGAGGCAAACAGGTTTTAACAACCCTGAACACTATGGAAATATATTTGATTTTCCCCCCTAAGTTATGTTTTGTTTTTTTAGCTCGAGTCCTCAGTGTGACCTCAAGTGGTGACCCATCTGACCTCTGATGTCCTCTGTCCCAAAGGAAAAAAAAAAAAGGTCAGAGGTCAGCTTTTGCTTCATGGTCAAATTCAAGTTCAAGCAGACCATCAAAACTGATTCCATATGATAAAATACACATTACAGTAACAAATATAATGTCAATATCATTACACAACACCCAGAAACCCAGAAATGTAGCAGAAAACACTACGATAACACAAATAAAAAATAAAAATTGAATAAAACCTAAATAAATGTGATGGTTTGCCCTGGAAATTCCCCTTTCTGCATTGATTATGAATTATGAAGTGATTCATTCTTTTTAATTATAAAACATAATCTTAAAATACATTTCATATACATTATCTCCAAAAACTATAATTCATACTACTTATAAATACATATTATTAAATATAAGTATATGCATCACTTTGTTAAATTTACTCCAAAAACTATGAGGTAATTCAAATGTGTGTGTATATATATATATATATATATATATATATATATATATATATATATATATATATATGCACTTTTAAAATCTTTTAAAATATTAATGTATGGTCCCTTATAAGATAGCTGTGTGAAACGTTATTTTAAAAAAAATTATAATATATTCCAGAACATTTGGAATTCCTAACATTTCTATAGTATTAACAGGACTAAATGCCAATGTGAATAATGAATTATATTAAATTAAAGATATTAAATGAATATAAAAGCAGGAGCTATGTTAAGGCTTTGGTGATAGAAAGTATATTTTTAAAAAGGAAAGAAAGAAAGAAAGAAAGAAAGAAAGAAAGAAAGAAAGAAAGAAAGAAAGAAAGAAAGAAGAACAACATGGTAACAATATTCCTAATGTACATGTATAGGCATCTGCTTGATGTGTGAGAGAGCGACACTAAATCAGTTGTCAGCTCTTGGGGCCTCCACGTCGGCCTAGTCGTGAATAGTTTACGAGTCGTGTGTGGATGTGTAAGTACAGCATCAGGTTAAACATTCCCGTCACACACAGGCTCTCCAGCATCCTCCATTCACCCCATCTCCGCTGTTCCACCCTCCACAGAGATGCAGATGAGCAGGGCGCACTTGGGCCCCCCCTCACAGGGCTGTCTGTCATATTCTGCCCCAGACAAGACATTGCCCACTTGCCCTCGAGCGTGGGAATGGGGGTCCAAGGGCGTTCACATCATCTCCCCCACGTGCGCTCGACCGCATCAATTAAGGATGAGTTTCTTTGCCAATTCCTTCCTCCAGCCCATTATGTCCCAATTATTTCATTTGAGGAGCTTGAATAAGTCCAGAGTCAACGATACTCGGACGCACGTGGGTTCCAATGAGCTGACAACTACAACAAACTTACGCCTTTGTCTCCTATGTGCTTAGCATTCATCCTTTCATCCAAAAGCTTTCATTTTATTCCTATATATGAAACAAACCATCCTGAAGCGTTTGCACGTACAACAATGCATCCAATGCCTATATTTCACCGATATATTTAATGCTCCACGTTGAGATGCTGATAGAAGCGGTTCTTACTTTCGGTTATCTAGCTTTATGACGACCAGCACACTCATACAGCTAGATAACCAAAGATAACAACACGCCTCCAACGTGATGTGTCACACCACAACAAGTGCATTAAGCCCATTTGCCCCAATTACTCCAAGTCAGCAGATGCGAGTGATTGGTTGAACCCCAAAACAAAACAAAAAAAAACAAAAAAAAGAAAGAGAGAGAGAGAAAAAAAGAAAGTTCCTTTCAAATTAGATCGATCCCATCCAACTTGGCTATCGCGCGTAATTGTTGAACTTCTTAATTCTTGACTCGAACGATTTAGGTAAACCTACAGTAGCCTACATGACGCGAGCCTGCTACATCCATCCATAGCAGCGATGATTCGTTTATTCCAGTCGGAGCTCGGCTTGGCTGGATTTACAGTGCGGTACGCATGAAATCCTGCGTATCCAGGCAAGAGAATAAACGGGCACGCAGCAAAAAACGCAAGACAGCATCGGAGCTGGGGAGTCAACACATGCGTACTTGGGTTTCAGTCGCGTATCATGCGTAAAATGCGCGCAGGTTTGATCTGGAGGCATTTTCGCTCCTCTTGCTCGGGGTAACACCATGACGTCCTTATGGCACACGGATGACAGGACTGACGCACTCAATGGGCTCCATCTCTAGTGCCCAAAATACGCACAAACCTCGTGAGGTCAGAGGTCTCGAGGTCGCGCCAAATTTAATTTGGAATTAAGAGTCCATTTGGAAACACACGCGGCGACGCGCACCGACTTGTCCATTTTCTGCAGTGCAATTATGAATATAGACCAGGATCAGAAATGAATAACCAGGGATTGGTGTAAAAAAAAAGGGTAGGCTACATGAATTGACCCGACATATTTAATAATGTCTGCTTTTCTAACATTTTAACTATTTTATAGAATATTCTAAACTACTCTTTTTATTTAGATAAATATTTGTACGCATAAAGGTAATAAATGTCCCTGAAAATCACCTACAGATAGTAAATATTGCCCATTCATTTATGATCATTTTATAGAGCTCATCATTTCCGTTCTATTGGGTTAATTTTAGACACAAGAGTGAAACTTCTAGTTTGTTTGTTCAACAAAAGTTTTCAGAAACAGCATGTGCGGCATTCTTGGGACGCTTTTAAGGCTCTGCACTGCAATTATGAATTGTAATTAATCAATATGACAAGAATACGTGTCTCTTACATGTCAAAAATAATTTACTGATCTGTTGCAATGTAAATAGGCCTGCAAACATTTCAATATCATAATGCACAAGCATTTTCATTCTTCAGTTTGCCTTATTATAGATTCTCAAATAAATAATGTAAGCAGATGCACAACATTTCCTAACCATTATTTCACAACTAATTAAAAGCAATATCTGTATGTAAATAATCTAATTCTTGCTCTTTTACATATTTATTCAGTTAATCTTAGACAACACATAATCGACACATACAGACACACACATATAAATGTTTTTCATACTCCATTAGAAAATGTAAATGACCATACAAATGCCCTTATAAAAGATTTTCCCTAAATACTAAATGAGAGAAAATATCTGTTATCAGAATAAATATCTGTTATCTTTTATAGCAGCTCTTAATTTAACCACCCTGAAGCAATTAACCACTTAGGGTTTTCGGCGTGACGTCACACAGAGGACAATTAACACTTATTGATCCGTTATCTTTGCTAAACAGTCAGTGACTCGGAGGTCAGTAAAGCATGCGTTAATAAAGTCTTTCAGTTAGCAATGCTTGTTTTAAAAAAGGCGTTTGCTTTGGTAATATTTAAAAATGACATAAAATAATCATATTTCATAAGCAAAATATTATTTTAGAAGATAATAAAACATTTTGAATTGGCTGATTTATCCACATTTTTCTTTTCTTTTTTTCTGAAATGGACACCCGAGAAAATAAAACAGGCCAAAGGTTTTAAAAAGGATTATTTTTTATTTTATGAAAATGCAATAATTCTACACGAGATTAAAGCTACGGATTTCAAGTGGCCTATTTTTGCTAAATTAGAAGCTTGAAGTAGGCTACTTACATTCTCCTTGGACTCTCCCCATGGCACTGAAAAACCGGTCATCTGGATGTGAAACGGATAAACGAACATCCTCCATTAGAAATCACATCCACGAAATCCTTCCACGACTAGTTTGCTGAAGATGCACGAGGCATCGTCGTTTGAAAGCATCTTATTCCATCCCCAGGATGAGCAGGTGTGAGGGAAGAACAGAACTTCATCACATGGCTGCCTGAGCTCGAGAGCGAATGGAAAGTACGGCGCGAGCCCTGCAAGTTGTGAGGGGGGGGGGGGGGGGTTGTTTGCCGATTTCTGATCCACCCCTTCTACCTCTGCATTATACGTGCGATGAAATTAATATTTCATTCAATTGCCCAAACTTGCTCAGAATTTGCATTAGGAGTTTCTGTTGCACGAAGCTCTTCAGTGTACAAAAATATCCAAATGGTGTGACCAGGTGTGACATACCTGAATCCTGATGGGTGAAAAACGATGTGTTTTTCCAACTTGTCTTCATGCCCATGTGTTGTCTTTCATGCGTAGGCCTATCTACTGGCATTTTCAACAGTTCTGCTAATGTTATTCATTTCCCAATCATTAAGAGTGCCGTTTTTCTACTTATAATTATTATTTTAATTATTTTCTTATTAATAATGTCTATTATTTTGAGACTAAATTGATGCAGGGCTTGAGGGGGTCACGTTCAATGACGTCGTCTTGTTTGTTACGTGCAGCCATATTTAGATACAGCAAGAAAATTAGTGATGCTGAATATGCAAATCAAGCCATAATGACTGCAACATTCAGACGAAACAATGTCTCGTGCAACAAACCCGTCATTTTCTAGGAAAGATGATGGTCTACGAGTTTATTTCTGAAGCAAACATATTTTGGATGTTGATGTCGTTATTGGAAGAAAGAAATCAGAGCATGTGAGAAATGAACGCCTGTGATAATCAGCTGCTTGATGTGTCTTTGTGTTTGTCACCAGGCAGAACAGCGGGCTCATTTGCTTCAGGAGCTCCTCTGTATTCTTTTAGAATTTCAAACCTTTTTTTCTTTCTTCTTCTTCTTCTTTAGCAGGTGAGTATCTTGATTCGTCTAGAGCTGTTCGTCAGAATATTAAACATTCAGTTTTTCCATTGTGGATTATTATCATAAAGGATTTTTGTCTTGATTGAACAGTTTAGTTTTAAAGATAACAGTCGAGTTTTATTAAAACACAATGTGTATATTATATGCTGCAACGTCAGGCAGTTTTGCAACTAGAACACTTACATGTAACTGTTCTAGTTGTGTACTTTTATGAATTCAGACTAAAGGAAATCATTTCCTTAATCTTACTATTTAAATATAGGATGTATTCTAGATAACTAACAATAATCCTAAACATTCATTTCATTTTCAAATCCATTGTTTGGAGTGAGCATGACTCCGGCAGCTCCAGGCGTCAGATGTGTGTTTGACTGCGGTCAGATGTCTTGAGTTCATGCTGGCTGTCTCAGTCTGTCCATCATGGGGACACAAGATCAAATCGCAAACATCTTTGAATGTTTCTCATAATGTAAAATGGTATTGATCACGATAAAAAAAAAAAGAAAAAAAAAGGAAAATGTGAGTCTAAAAGTAAATCATGTTTTTAAGAATGCATTTAAAATATCTAAAATTTAAACATCTGTAGGCCTATAACAAAACAGTTATGCTACAATAGGTAAGACCATTTAGATCGACCATTTAGTTTTCTGTTATTGATTTACATTATTAGTAGCCTACGTTCATGAAAATAAAACAGCGACACACACACGTACAAACACTCATGATGGTTTTGCTCAGATTAAAATAACGGTGAAAATATCTTCTTTAAAACGTAGAATGTGACATATCCACTATTTACAAAGGTAAAGACCTTTGTAGTCACTGATGAACTCGAAGAAATCATACTCTCAGTGGTTTTAATGCAACACATTTGGATGCGAAATCTGTGCTTACCCTAATCATTTTATTGAATATTATCTTTTTTATTTAAAAATCTATTTCTTATTAGTTAATGCATTTTAGAACAGGCTATTCGTTATCTCAATTTGAGTTTTTATATTTCGACAGTTGTCTATTCTGTAAAGGAACCCATGAGTGTGTGTGTGTGTGTGTGTGTGTGTGTGAGAGAGATGCGGCTTGAGTGTGTTATTATACTACAGCGACACCTGGCGGCCGCTTCAGTTCAACAGCAGCAGGAATTTCACAGATTTATTCGATTTATATGATCGTTGATGTACTACTATAATGCACATTTTTCAGACAGATACAAGCTTATTTTATACCATATATTAAAGAGCAGCTTGATATATTTTTAGCTGCAATTATTCATTTACATTAATAAAGTTTATGTTTTTCCACTAGCTAAACAAGAGATTAAATATAGGCCTATCTGTTCGTACTTCATTTCTATGTATTTGAGTATTCCAGAAATAAAGATGATGAAGAAATTACTGGCTGTTGGGCATTATCAGAAATGTGTTATTTCGGTAGGCTATTTAAGGAATGATTTCTGTTTTGTCGTTTTTGATGGCAATTTTAATGGCATAAATAGTTATTTAAACGGCATTAAGGTGAATTGACCTTATTAATAATTAATTTCCTCGTGCTTTCGAGTTTTCTTTTCTAGCTTTATTTCAGCTCACACGTACAGTATGTGTGATAATTAATTGCGTCTGTTTTAATTTCACGGGAGATTTGTCTGAGAGTATTGTGCTCTTATGAACTGTGATGACGATATCTTTCCAAATCCGAATGATATTTGTAATATTATAAAAACAACAGCTCACAGCTAGTATATTCTAATTTAAAACAATACTATATTTTACTGCTTCAGATGCAAATGGGCTATTCTCTTAATTTAACCGGTTGTATTTCGAGAAGAAAAAATAATTGTCCTCGTATATGATGATTAATTGTCTGATAATCACGACACTTTAACTCATTTAAAAGGTGTTGAAAGTCATTTCGAGTCTTACAACAATAAAGATGTGTAAAAAAAAATTATAAATGTTTTCGAAAATGTATTCGTCCTTGCAAAATGATCGATGTAACTGCATATTTAGCAAAAAATAAAGGTGGGAATTATTCCATCAAAGCAAACACAGAATCACAGTTTACCAGAACCTTCCACCAAATTTCAGCTATGAGCCTGTATTTTCATAAATGCTTTTCTATAAATATTTCATAAGCAGTTTACTGTAGACTTCTGTTTTAAATATGAAATTGAAGATCTCAGCTTAGGCTGTGTAATGAACTCGTCTGGACCATGGTCTTTGAAAATTTCACGACTGTTTAAATCAAGATTTATTCCTTTTAGTTTTGACGTTGAAGCTGCGAATGTATTTTGATACAAAAACTACAAACACCCACAATCTCACTCAAAAGCTCACTCAAAGTAACGTTAATAGAACGTTCGATCCAAGTCATCTCTTTCATAGTGCTCTCTAAACGTCATTCATTTTAAGAGTTTCGTCTGATACGTTTTTGGTTCCTCTTATACGGGTTTTAAATGCTCTTTTAAAACGTTTAGGGAACACTCAAATGTAACGTTACCATAATGTTTGCAAAATTATACAATCTTATTGTTCCCTTAAGATTGTAAAACCAATAAATATAACATTTAATAAAAAAAATTTGTTTCACAAGATAATATGATGCAAATGATCTGCTACTACTAATCAGATTCTAGCAAGCTAAAAAAAAAATAATAATAAAGTCTGCGAAGTCCTTATTCTGTTGAACTAAAGAAACGAAAAGAAAAGAAAAGCCTGAATTGTTTATATGGCTTCTTTTGAAACTTTGTATTCATCAAAAAATCATGAAACCTTATAAGGTTTCCACAAAAATAAGCAGCAGCACAACTGTAAGTCAGTATATCTGAATGATTTCTGAAGATTGGAGGAATGATGCTGAAAATTCAGCTTTGCATCACAGGAATGAATTACCTTTTAAAATATATTCAAATAGAAAGGTCATTTTAAATTGTAATATTATTTCACAATATTACTGTTTTTTACTGTATTTTTGATCAAATACATGCTGTCTTGGTGAGAATAAGAGACATATTCAATGTTCATAACATGATGAATTAAAGAAACAGCCAATAAAAAAAAAAAAAAAAAAGAATTGTAAAAAGCCTGAAGTGAAATTGTATATATGGCTTTATTTTTGGAGCTCACACTGCTTTACCTTTCTGTTCAACATCGGCAAAGCTTGAAATCACATTCTGACTCATGCGGTCAACAGGTAGCAACAAATGCTCTGCATTTTTATGAAAATATAAGCAAAATGTATTGTACATCTCTTCCACCGGGGATAGGCAATACATGGCCAGGAGAACTTTAACGTTGTTAACACAGCTCTGAAATATCAACAACATTTACAAGAGAATTTGTGTATTTAGAACACTTCCCGATTCCATTTAGAACTCTAAACGGCGTACATTCCTCAGCCCCGGGTACGTGTTAGTCTTAAAATGGTGCGTGATGGCTTTCTCCCTCACTCCGTTAATCGTAAATAAGCCTGCAAATCCTGGCAGACTCATTTACCCAAAAGCCTAATTGTTATCTATTTACATAAATACGTTGAACCTGCAACACAACAACGTCTGTGATAACATACATTTGCAAGTGAGCATTGACGGTGAGCATAAAGGCCCCGGTCTGCACGGAAATATTACTTGTACGAGCCCTGAGACACGTCAATGCCTCTATTAATAGTTTAATAGCATAATATATTACTGAAACTAGAAAGTAGCTTTAACAAACAAGAGTACCAGACTTCTCTTTTTAATCCTGTATGCATGTATACACTGCATAAATTGCATGTATCCTATTTTATTTTATTTTTTTAGTTTTTCCCACACGTGGCACAAGCGATGCACGTCCCATGCCCCCAACCCCAAATCACAAACACACCCACCCACCCCTTTTTCATATATATATATATATATATATATATATATATATAAATTGTAATACTTGATGTAGCACTCACACTCTGCAGAAACAAATATAATAATACTAAAGTGAAATCTTTGCATAGAAAAGCCGTCCGGAATCACGAGGCCCAGCCCTCGGACAGACGCATGCGCTTGACGGACGGGCTATGCCGCTCGTCCTGAGAGGGTCTCAGCAGTCCCATGGGCGAGTGGAAGTCGGTGCGGTGCTCCTCACGGTCGCTGCCCTCGTACGAGCTGCCGCAGCTGCTCAGGCTGTCAACCGGAGAGCGGCCCGCGTCCTGCCGCAGCTGACCCGGCTGAGATGCCGGTAGAGGCGGTGGAGGGGGCGGAGGCTGAGCATAGCCGCCCGGGGTGCCTCCGGCCCGGTCTCGGGGAGGAGAGACGGGTTCAGACTTGATGTGCATGCTCTGATTGGACGGCAGCGAGAGGGTGGAGCTCTGACATAATTGTGTGCTGGAGCAGTTCCTGCGGGCAGAGAGGAAAGACATAGTAAAGGGCCGAGGAAAAAAAACATCCACAAAAATTATGAATTTCCCACAGTTTTTGAGAGATTAACCAAAAGGCCCGTGTTTTAATGATACTTCCGCACTTTTCAATGAACGGGTGAGGGTGATGCTGCTCACCCTAGATGTCCAAGACCAGAATGCTGCATGTTTTGCTGCCAGCCAGTCATCGAACCCAGATGAAAAGAAGCCGAGCTGTTAAAACCAGACAGAGAGGACAAGTCTCCACTGCTGAGAGAATATTCTAGAAGAGGAGAGAAAGATCTCTGTTCAACTCACTGCATATAGACTGCTTTGAATCTTCTGGTTACTGCAACAGTAAGATGCTCAAAGAATATTGAGTCAATGGTGCCACCTGGTGGTGCAATCAAGATTCTTCATATTGTTCAGATTAACGGAGCAATATAAAATAAATGTATATATGTGCCTGCATAAATAATACAGAATTATAAAGAAATGACAGTTGTAAAAATATAAATAAAATATACATGATAATATATACAATCAAAATTAAAAAATGAAATAAAAATATATACTACCATTCAAAACGTTGGGGGAAGTCAAATTTTTTGTTTTGTTTTTTATTTGTTTTCCTGTTTTTGCATAAATGCATGAATGTTAATGTTTTATTTTTTTCTCTTTTTTTCTGTTTTAGGCAGACATTCATTTTATTCAGTAAGAGTGCATTAAATTTATAACATTTATAATGTAAAAAAATATTTCTATTAATAAGAAATGTTTCTTAAGCAGCAAATCACTTTATTAGAATGGTTTCTGAAGGGTCATGTGACACTAAAGAGTGGAGTAATGATGCTGAAAATTCAGCTGCGCATCACAGGAATAAATTACATTTTAAAATATATTGCAATAGAAAACATTTTTGTTAAATGGTGAAAAATAGTTCACAATATTACTGTTTTTACAGTATTTTTCATCAAATGAATGCAGCCAAACTACTGAGCGTTTGCATTAGCATTATTTCAAATTAAATGGAAGGTGTGTTGTTAACTTTGCCATATTACATTATATAATATTTTCTGAACTGTCCTTAGCTCTCACCTGTACCATATGAGGTAGAGATGGCTGATGGGTAGCCGCCCATTCCCTGCCCTGGCAGAGTGGGCGTGGCTACAGATACCACCGGTGTGCTCAGAGACTGGGCCGACTGTGAGTTGTTTATTCTCTGATTCTGTGGGAAAGAAATATATTTAAAACAACAGCAACGAAATTAAATCAATCTTGGCAAATAGTAAACATGCAGGTGGTGTCATCTGCTCCATCTAACTGCTTAATAGATCATGTGACCAATAACAGGTAATTACCCTCCACCCAGCAATCATCTAACATCCAGCCACCACTGCTGGAGTTCCACTGTTGCTATGGGAACGGCTTAAGCAGTCCCCTTGGCAACAGAGGAATGAGACTGTTCTGTGTGCATTTGACATAAAAACTTGTTTCTTTTTATTATTTTGAACGTCAGTGTTTGATTATCGTGTTTCACTGCAGTTTTAATACTACTTACCAGCAACATGTCAATATCCTCCGACTGGTGAGCAGTTAAAAAGAATACAACGCTAATTAGTTCTAAAAAGATCGAACTTTATGGCATATATCTGATGGTCTGAATTGGTTTTATATGGGCAATGCTGTTCAAAGCCCAACCTAACTGCAGCTGAATTCGACATCCAGTGGTGGTATCTGGTGTGTTGTAATGGTTGTGTAAACTTACGATGGAGGGCATGGTGTGCTTTGAGCCGGGAGGGATCAGGACGCGCAGGTCAGGCTTGCGGTTGCTCATGTTCATGGTCATGGGTGGAGGCGATTTGGCCTGCATGTTCTTGCTCATGCTCCCCGGAGAGACCAGCAGACCAGGAGAGTTGCGGTGGTTTCCATAACCGTTTCCTATGGGACAGTCAGAGAGGACGTGTCAGTCTAACACTAGTGACCATACGGGACACATTTACTCTATTATATTACTATAGTAAGTGCAGGCAAACCATGTCAGAGCGATTTTTACATTTCATAAATACAATATAGAAAGAGCTATAATCAAAACACTAATGGAGACTGATGGCAATATATTTAAGTTCTGTTTAATTACTTACAGAATAGAAAAAACATAAATATTTAAACATCAACAAATGATGATTGTATATCCACCCATGTTTGCATAATTGACAATTTAAGCAAATAAATGTAATCTTTACACAATGTTTTGTTCTAAGTAACAGATAAACTCTTTTTTCATTCTTTACTAATTTTGTGAAAAATAAATAAATAAATAAAAAGTGAGAGTAAAGACTGCAATAATAATAATAAAAACTTTTCTGTATACTAATAATTAAGTTAACAAACTCTTACTTTACAATGATAACTGTAAATGTTAGTTCATATTTTGTTTATATATTTTATATTATATTGTAATTTAACTTTTGAAGATTCATTTCTGTGGTGTTATAAAACATCTTTAATAATAATCAGAAAAAAAGAGCATGTGAACTACTTCCTGTTCGAAGAGCTCATAAAAAAAAAGTCCTTGAACCTTAAAACGACTTGATGAATGTGGCAGCTGTCACAGATTTTGATAAATCTGTCCAAAATGTAATATATATATATATATTCTATCTGTGGTTGTTTTCAATATATTTTATATTTCCACATGCTTTCTAAGAATTAAGCTACAATATTAGATCTGTGGTCTTTTTCAAGGCGTGAGTAACAACTGACAAAAAATTATTGGAAGAAAAAAGGGAAAATGTTGCCAAACGTACAATTGTACTTTTACTAGAACATTTTCACAACAGTTAGCAAAGAATCACTTTTAGATGTTTTGATGTTTCTCGAGACTTGCATATAGGGGGGCAAAAAAAGTTAAGACAATTTAGACTTCTAGTTTTCAACATTTGCATTTCATTTGGTCTGTTTGTGTCTTCTGCACCAAACCAGTGCTGGTGTTGACAGCTAGCGAGGTGTGACAATGTCCATTTTCTATGAGCTTCGCTAAAACTATTTCATGCATGTTTTGGCTCGAATGTAAGTGGCTTTTAATCATTTTCATGAATGAACTGTGTTCACCAACGAATGGTACATCATTTAGACTTTTTTGGAGCTTTTTTTAGTTTAGAAACAGAGCCTAAAATCTTGACGTTCCATGAATATGTTGTGTTATGTTTCCTCTCACCTAACGAAGGTGTTGATGGCTTCATCACATTAGAATTCACCATAGGAAGTTTTTTATGAAACAGTTCTTTAAATATACTATTTAAGACCTTTCACCGCAACATCCTACAGCGGTGCGCTGGATAAATATCCGGGGAGGAACTAGCCAAGCAAAAGGAAGCTTTGAATTGAAACCAAGTGGCTCCGTCTGTCTACTGAGACAGCAAACACACACGTATGGTAAATATACATGACTCTCACCAGCACTGGTGCCCACTCCGCTGCTGAGCTCTGGACCCATAAGGCCACCTGAGGATAGGACAGAGAAGACATTAAACAAGACTGACACTCAAAACACGTACGCCACGCCTGACTGACGCCTCCTTCCTGCGGCCAGACGGGCCGCTCGAGATATATGTACAAGAGCCAGTGTGAAAAAAACCCATCTGTAAGTCTATCCGAACCCACAAACCCAGTCCGGCCCTATGGAGAAGATGCAACCATCCAAGAAAAACCTTTGAAAAGTCTGCGCGGTTTCAGACGTCACGGTCTCTGCCAAGACTCATATTTAACTTTGCTCCTGTAATACGAAGCAAATTGTTCCAGGAGGGCCAGGGATAATGACAGGACAGACGCTGCGGTCAGAAGGACTCTGACCAGAGCACAAAATAGATCTTTTAGACAATAATAACAAGCCCACAGTAGGATTACACTTCCCACACGTATTTCACCACAGACTGCCTTTTTGTACCACTTTGTTCATTTTCTCTTTCTATTTAGCTTCTAAACACACATATCTGGATGTTTCTTTTGGCACGTTAGACTTTTAGAAATGAAACTCCTTCAAGACTTTTCACGCTGTCACACTTGTCTACTAATATCCAAAGGTGCATAAATGTGTTTCACAAGAGAATATTGTAGTTTTTTCATCACTGAAGCAAATGCCATTTCCACCACATCTCAGAATCTAAAAATCTCCAAACACATTTTTGGAATAAAATGGCATCCTTTTTTCATTTAAACTTCCTACTTATTTATACTTCGGTTTCAGTGTGACTTTATATATATATTTATTTGTATTTATTAAAAAAATATAGACTAGACAAGTACACAAATGTTTGATAAACTTTCATTAATTGAAAAATGGTTGTGGTTGAAATAACACAAGTACTTTTCACATAATAAATGTTTTCACTCTTTGTTTAGATTATTGTAGCTAATTTAATGTAATAAATCTCAAATAATTTTATCAATTGAATAAATTATTATTATTTAGTGATTCATGTATTTAGTAAAATGACATAAAAAATGTAAAATACATTTTTTTTATAAAATCACACTTCGTTTAAATTACAATTATGATTGTTTAATATGTGTTAATAGTTGAAATTCAGTTTGTTTAAGCTATATTAAAATATAATAAATATAAAAAAAATACAAATAAATTTGAAAAAGAAAATACTTGTCACATTTAATACCTATATTTAATTTGATTTTAACTCGGTAATTAAATAAATAATCTTTTGGATGGATTTCCACACGTTAAAATTGAATCTATACATCAAAGGTGTCTCTAATGTAAAGATGAAGGCATAACATTCAAATAACATAAACTTTGAAAAAGAAGCTAAAATCTGTATATCTTTGTAAAAATCAATCCCTGTGACACCCGTATATACACGTGCTCAGAGTACGGATAATGTGTTTTGATAAATCCTAAGCTGACCAAACTTCCTCTCGATGAAGCCTAGACCACAAACTCTGAACGGGAGTTAAAAGGAAAATATGGTCATCTTTATTTGCCCGCTGACAACCGGGAGTTCCTTTACAAGCAGCCAAAACTCCCATCGAGACAGACACTTTTTTCGGCTCTGGGACAGCCTCAGGAGTTCTGCTGAGTACACAGTGTTTATATTAAAGGCCCGGCACAGCTGAATATGGCTGAAAGAAATATTTGAGTGTATGTAATGATCTGTATGCGGTGTTTGAATTCATGCGAGGCGTGTTTTCATAGCCTCGGTGGAGCTGTTGGTGGTCCTCAGTGGGGCTGCTCTCTAATGATGTCAATAAAGTGTGGAAATTAACATTATTTGAAACTATGCTCAGATCCGGAGTCCCTGGCAAAGTGGAGAGCCCGGTGCGGGTCAGTACCTGTGTTTCCTGCACTCGGGGGCCGGTGGGTCACTCCAGGGGACATGCTGTTCCTCTGGAGGGAGGGGTGAGCCAGCGGCAGCATGTTGGGGTTGCCCAGGGATGCTCCCGGGTGGCTGTAGATCAGGCTGTTGGGGTTGCTCACAGGGATTGAGATGGGCATGTCATAATTAGACTGGGGCATGGCCTATAAAACAAAATGCATGGAAATCAATCAACCTTATTAAACAGAATTTTTTTATTCAAAAAAGATACAACGCTGAAAAAAAATGTGTGGATAGCCAAATCTGTGTGATGGCTTTTTTGAGATTTCAAATTTGTTCAACCACCAGTTCTGACATCTGAAAAGTTGACTATACTTACACACAGTCTCTGCCTGCTGATCATCAGATCAATGTCCTCGTTGATTTTACGATATTTGTCCTCAGACTCTGGACTGTGGCCTGAATCTTCAGCATCAATATCAGGACTGTCACAGCCATTTAGACCCTTCTTCCTCAGAGTCTGAAACAAATACACAAACATTTTTACACTGTAAAAATATTTAAAAAATCTGGAGATTAATATATATATATACTTCTATAGATTACACATCAAGACAGAAACATGTTCACAGATGAAAAAGGAAAAGGCATGTTCTGGGCTTAAATGAAATCAAATTCTAAAATCCATCCTTTGTTGAAAATCTGAGTCAGTAATGTATCCACACGCATCTTCCTGTTTCTTAATCCAAACTGATTTATTCAGGTTTCCAAAAGAAACAACAGAAGCACGAAAAAAAAAAAAACTGTAGAAAAATCATGTGTCAATACAGTGCAGAAATATTATATTAAAAACAAAAATGATGAAATAAACACAGAAAAATATACTACTACTACACATAAAATAAGCAAATATGGTTTGAACATTATGGCCAATACAAGAATAATACTAAAAATACAATATAAATCAATCATTCATATATATATATATATATATATATATATATATATATCAACAATCTGTTGCTCAATATATAAATACTTTTTTTTTTTTTTTTAACTGATATAGAAGTCTAAATGATCTTCTGTGGTATTTTTTTTTCTAAATGATTTTCCATGGTAATTGACAATATGCCACAGATGCTGTTAAATGGTCTTGTATTCAACCACAAACATCCGTTTAAGACTGGAGAAATTTCCTGTTTGACCACATGAGGGCCATATTTGAAAACAAATAAAGCTTTTCCTGCTTGTGAAACATGAGCCTTTGATTCCTCAGAAGAGCCTAATTCTTTCATCTGAAGCCTTCGAGAATCTAGTTTGAGCAAACACTGACTTAAAATGGAATAAGACCATACACGAATCACTTTGCTGTCATTAACAGAGCTATTAGTGTGCTTAGGCAAAACAACACCATTACTATTAGTCACACTAAAAGCTAAATGTTTGATCTTACGTGTTTACTGGGCATGCCAGAATAATGCACCTCTTTGTGTATTGTCCGTGTTTTTGTGAGTTATATTCAAGGTAAAAGCTGACTTAAAGTGACATACAGCAATGCAGTTTGGCTTATCTTTCTGCTGGGTCTCAGCATTTCGCTCACTGGTAAACAGTCACATCGCTGAACCACAGCAATTCCACTCATTCAAGACATCTCCACCTGTCAGGGCCCTTGCACCTGTCCAACAAATCTCCTTGGCTCAAGAGGAAGGGGAGGAGCCGGGCCACAGCCAATCATGGCCTCAAACCCCAAGGATGGCCGTAGAAGGCTATTTTTTGCCCCAGTGCCACCCAGCAGCCTCCCAGCAACCCTACACCCCCAGTACCCCCCCGTCATCATGCCGTCTGCGGGTCACTGACACCTCCAGCTCACGGTCTGACCCTGCTCTGTGCTTTTAGCAACACGGCTGGATCCCAAAGCCTGACATCAGCAGACTAAACATTCAGACCGGTACGGACCACTCCTGACCAACAGGGGGAGGGTCGTGCTCAGCCGAGCATTCCTGTTCAGTTCATCACACACCAAAGACAGGACTACGACCAGAGCGTGACACAACTTTAAGATCTCAATTTTTTCTTCTAGATGACAGTCACAGTACACAAAGAATTTAAAAGTGGAGACCTTTGGTCTCCATTTACTCGTACTGTATGGAAAGCACTATTTTAGTCTTATATACATGTATATACTATTATGTTTTTTAGAGGGAAGAGGAGAGAAGAAAGAAGCAGAGAGACAGTCATCAGCGCCTCCTTCTGCTCTTAGTCATGTCAACTCTATGGAGACTTGCTCCTAATTAAACCAGCGCTGCATCACTCTCCCACATGACAAAGACAGCCCCAGTCTGTCCGCATGTAGACATGGCGTCCCAAATAGCATGCTAGTCGGTAACCTTCAGCAAAGAAATGATGTTGTGCATGAAGTAGCAGGTGGTAACGTGTGGAAACAGCTGACTGAAGCTGTTTGCTGGACAGCAGCTGACTGACTGAGTGACTGAGGGTGTCACTTCACCTTGTACCCTCCTCTGAAGTCCACATGGGTGGTCTCGTCTCACCTCAAAGCAGGCTCATTACAGTCCACTGTGTCAGGAAACACTTTAAACAAGGGCAAAGTCTTGAGAAACTGCAGTCGAATGGCACACACACCATCCCAGAGGAAAATTATATTACTCATAGTTTGCTCAATCATCGCTCAGGAGACAATTGTTAATATACGATACAGCATTTTTATATTGCTTTTTGGTTTCATAGCTTAATAGAGACTTTAAGAATTTCATTTAAGAATCAACACTCTCAGACGTTTCTCATAAAATGCCTTCGCATACAGTATATATAAAAATAAAAACAAATGAGACAACTGACATATATTTAGAATGTATTGAGGTTGCTCCTTTAAGTATCAACTTCCACTCAGGTGTTTCTCTTTAAATGCCTAAAGAGAAAGCAAAAAACAAACTAAAAAGATAATTATTCTCTTTACAGTAAAAGTATATTGCTCATAGGTTGCTCTTTCATAGCTCAAGAGACTTAATGGAGTTCTCAATTACAGTATATTTCCTTTAAGCACCAAGTTTTTCTAAGGTGTTTCTTATCAAATGCCTTTGAAAAAAAGAAATATATTCGTAATTGCTGAACTACAATAAGAGTATATCGCTCATAGGTTGCTCTTTCATTGCTCAAGAGACTCATATCTAATTTAAAAATAAGATGTTTCTCCTAAATGCCTAAAAAGAAATAAATATCATATTGGAAAAAAATGAGACGATTCTTGACACAATGGAAGTATGTATTGCTCAAAAGGTGTTCTTTCACTGCGCTCATGTCTCATTTAAGAATTAGATGTTTTTCTTGAGGAACATAAAAATAGGATTTGTAAAAATACAGAAAGAGTATAGAGATGAACAATATGTGATGCAAAAATCTCTAGCTCCATTGCTGTCTCAAAATGTAAACTTTAAAGGAGATGTGTGACTTGTCTTTCCTTTAAGGAACATGCACGCCCGCCAAGGTGCCACTGCATTTTGCCCATCAACAGCAACACAAACCACATCCAAGACACCCAAAAAAGCAAATCAAGCAAATCAAACTGAGAGAATGTGACCACAAAAAGACAGCGCAGTTCAAAGAGATGTCGCCTTATTGTCTCATTTTGTCAGTAGGGATATTCGACTATGAACTTCTTCCACATCTTCAGACGTGCATGTGTGCGTGTCAAGTTCGCCTGTGTGGAAAGTTGTTGATTTAAGCAGTGAGTCACAAAAACATATGCACAGACAAGTGCATCATAACAGAAATGCATGTTGAAGTGAAAGGAAACTGCAAATTATCAGTTCACAGAAAAAGTCCAAATAAGACTTGATTTGAGCTGCCTAAACACTGGTATATCAAGCTCGGTTTATCAAAAGCAGATGGGTCTGGATGGAAAAACGAAAGCCGTACTGATTCCAACAGTAAAAGAGGTGGTATCCTATTGAGAGTCATATGGGTGAGCCAGTGGGGACGCCCCTGTTCCTGTGGCAGGTCGCATGGCCAATGCGTGGCACTGTCTGGCCCACCTCCAGGGCTCTTTCCACCAGCTGCTCCGACCACAGCAGCTGGGCAATGTTTGGAAAATGCCACACTGGGGACCTCTGGGTAATTTACCTTCTTTGATGCTCTCAGTACCCTATAATAACGAATCAAAGGCCCTCTCTTTTACTGCCATGAGCTGAGCACTGCGTGTTTGGTATTAAACACACTTGAGAGCATAATTACGACAGTAACTGGCCCGGTGGATATCCAATCCGACCACGAGGAAGCGGAAGAGTATCCCAAAACTGAGTTGGGTTTGAAAAAAGTGAACATCCTGTGCTCCCTGGTGTTCTTGGGTGGCTTGACTGTCAGCTCTCGGAAAACGACACCTTGCGACTTCTTTGCAGCTGATGTGAGGCAAGAATTCCACACCAGTATCGTTCCCGGGAAGAAGCAGGCCCACATTTATGAATTTTAATGAATTCCCTCTGGGCCCTTCCTGTAAATAATTTCATATTATCACACAAAATCTATCATCTCTTTACATTTGTAGTGATTTGACCGCTCAGAAGCAGGCTGCATTGCATTTTCATTGCAGCATCTATAGAGGTCAGTACAGTTATTCATGTTAAATTATTACTGATCAAGTCCTTCTGAACACAAAGTCCCTCACTGTTGCCCAATAATGGGCTCATGTGGGCCCCAATCATTCACTGTCACAAAACTGAACTTTACTTGACATGTTGCATGCCACAATAACGGTCAACCTTACTTGCCACGCCATATACGATCAGTTGCAACACCAGTGAGAAATAAAGCATTCCTTCCTCGCTGTCAATTAACAGCTTTTGACTCTGGAATTCATCAAGGGTAGCATACCTGGAAATGGGCTTCAAAAAAGTTATTTTTACTAGCTAACAATTAGCACTCTCAGAAAGAATAGTCTCGGTAAAATTTAAGCATTTTGTGCTGCACTGGCTCGCTGTGGTCTTTGAAAACCTGACTCACGCAACAAGGTTCAGATTAATTGTAGAATGTAAAACCGCCCTCTGATGTTGTTCAATCGAGGATGAAGAAAACAGGGCAGTAAATACTGCGTTTCAAACTCTAAGCATGAGCGGATCAGAACAATGATCCAAATGTGGGCTGAGGTCAATGCATGCTCAAATTTCACACAGTGTTTTCAAGTTTACATAGCTGAACAGATGGTAGATATGAGCCGACAGAAACATTCTGGGAAGTGCAGAGGAGCATGCCCTTTAGAAATCATGTAATCAAAAGAACTCTTCTTTCCTCTCTTAAAAGTGTGAAAACACCACCCTAACAATTTTGATTTAAGCTTTATTGAAGTATGCAGCCATCTGTGGTCAGTTTTTCTCGGAGAGAAAATGGAGTGGGGGAAAAAAACAAGCGTGGCTGTCCTCTCTCTCTCTCCAGTACTTCACGCCTATTCTTCTCCATTTTCCTTGGCACGACTGCCGGGCTGGAGCTATTTTTAGCTGTGCTGCTTTCTATTTTTAGAAAACTAACGGTTTTCAGGCATTTAATGGGGAAGGACCACATAAAAACACAAAGGGTTGGATTGGGGAAGAGGTCTGGCACACAAATTGGGCGTCTGCTCCTTATTTCCAATGCTATGAGAACTTCTGCTCTCTGCCCAGGACAGAGGACACAAAAGGGGCAGAGAGGTAAAGAATGTGAAAGTCCTCCATCTTAAAAATAACCACGAGTCTCAGGCCAAAAGCGCAAAATACAACATGCTGTTACTAAGTGAAGCAGTAAAGTAATGTTAACCTGTTTGTGAAAAAGGAGGGGTTAAGGAATGCAAAACAAAGATGTCTCTCTTTTAGGGAAATTCCTGAAGGGATGAGTGTGCCGCTGATTTCTTTTGGGAAAAACATACTAAAATTTGTTTATTTATCATATAAAATACTTATATACACATACATATCAAACTCAGATCAGATCAGAAACTGTCTGTAATAGCATAAAAGTCTAGTTCCTGGCATCCTCTTGATGTTGTGACTGCAATGTGACAGTGTTAACACAGAGCAGTATAAACCCAGCAAATCTGATTCACAGATTTAATCTGTCAATCGTCATCAAGGTTCAATGGAAGATCAAGAGCCATCGTGCGTGCATGCAACACACACCTTTGAATACACAAGGGAACTGTTGCTGCAGCAAACAATCCCATCAAAACATTTCTTAACATCAATTTAAACAAGGACTAACAAACTGCACAATGGAATGTGAAGCAATGACTTTGAGGCAAACCTTCTCAAATGGAGAACTGAGAATGAACTGGGAATGGGGGAAAAAATAAAGCACTTAAGAATGCATTGACATGCAAATACATGAAGACAAATTATCTAAATTAGGAGAGTAGAAAAACGTTTGAGGCAAATGTGCCTGAAATGTGGCCAGTTTATAAAAGTAGGTTGACAATGTTTTCTACGTTATATTTGAAATCAGACCGATGTGCCAAGCACTTGAGGCATGTTTTCTCAGAGGTTTGTGTGGGTGAAATTGGAGTAGGGGAAGGTTGTCACCTCCAATGCCTTCCAGCACAAAACCAAACATAAGAGGTCAACTACCATACGCACAGAGCTTTGCTCAATCTCATTAGCTGGCTATGTAGTCATTAACAACGTGACCTGTGGAAATAATTAACATTTTCCATCCTTTGTGCCAGAGGTCTCTTTGACAATTCTCCGTAGAGAGGAAATCTAAAGGTGTGGGGTCTGAAAAGCGTGCCTTTCGGGGTGACGACATAGGGTTATAGTGCATGCTGTCAGTTTTTAGGATTAAAAGGAGCATTTTCAGATTACACTAATCAAGGAAATGGGATTATCCTGGCTCCTTACTGGCTTGGCAGGGTGTCCAAGAGATTTGCCTCGTGGAAACTTGATGTTTCTTCTCTCATGAGGCAAGCCATGCTGTTTTCCCTCTCAGCCTCATAAAAAACCCAGCAGAATCCCAGCTAAGTCTGACCCCAGGGCTTTGCTTGTAATGCATGTGTCAACGTTGCAAATGGCCTGTCGAACGATGTTACACTAGACTGAACAGTCAAAGTATAATAATAGTTTTGAATTTGCAGCTTGTTATGTGCAAGTGAAGTGAGTTGTAAAACAATAACCAGCTCATGCTCGAACGCACAAAGATAAAGAGATCCCTCACTACAATTGAGCTCCTAAAAACGCCCCTTTCAGCATCTATACTGTTATTCCCCATCCTTATGGCGTATTTTTCTTCATCCTTTACTTAGTAAGAGAAGAGAGTTTGTTTGTGTGGCACCACCAGGCCCCTATGCAGTTCAGTCGGGTGTTTTCACTGGAAAAGGGACTTTTCCAGGGGAAATATTTTTCCCACTGCTCCCGATGGGAGCGCCATGGCCTTTCATGCATGTGGGGTGGGAACCTTCAAGTTCTCTCTTCCCAAAGTCAGGCTTGACAGGTGGTTTGGAAGAGCTGAAAGCAGTTTTGCAGTTGCTCTTTGGTCTTTCAGTGGTAGCTTCAGCAGAAGACGCTGAAGTCTTGGATTAGCGGACAAGGAAACCCTTATCCCTTATCTTGTGACCTTTTTAGGAGCTCACATGTCACAAAAGGTGGCACATGCCATGTCCTTTTAAACCGGTTGCGTAACATGGTCCTGACGTGATACAGTAAAGCCTCGTCCCTGTCCTTTAGCCTGATCTGTTCTTATAGAGCACAATGGCATGTGCCAAACATCCTTTCCAAGGACTATAACAGCATGTTCCTTAACAAATCAGCACCAGACATGAGCCAGGTGTCAAATCCTACAACTTACGTACTCTACCAAAATGATCCCTAGCTGATCTCTCGGTGAGGCATCTGATTCAAATTCACTGAATTTATATGCCAAAAACCTTGACTGTGATCTCTAAATTGTGCTTATTGTCAAGGGGAACTCACCTCCACTATGTCTGAATTAGTCCGACTCTCATGGGGCTCATTGTACTCAGTGTATTTGAGCAGAACTTTGTCCATGTCGGTGCTGGCGTACTGGAACAGTTTATTAGTGGTGTTGAAGATGATGAGGGCGATCTCACAGTCACACAGAACGCTCAGCTCATAGGCCTTCTTCATTAGGCCAAACTTTCTCTTTGTAAACGTAACCTGATAAAAAAAGAACAAGGAGAGGGTTAAATTGGGGTACATTTGATACCTCTTGTCCAATGTCATAGACAAAACAAGTTACTAGCTGGTTAATGATAGCATTAGGGTTTACATCGTAGGTTGCTGGTTTGTTGTCCACCTTGTTGAAAAGATCAACAGAAATGGTAAATGCTTTTATCCATAGTGACTTACACTGGTACACAGTTCATGGTATACAGTTTATCAGTTCATGCATACCCTGGGAATCGAACCCATGACCTTGCCATTGCTAATGCCATGCTCTTCTGCTTGTTCTACAGGAATGTTTATAATATGTATCCAACTTATCTACAAGATTTCTCATCAGATTCACCAGGCAGCAATATTTTTTCCACAGGCAAGTTAGCTAACTGCTAATAGCATTTCTGTCACTCCTCCAACAGATCAGTATTTTCTTGTGAGCTGATAAAATAAAATATTAACTTTATTACCATGTTTTTCAAATGCATTTCCAGTTTTTTTTTAATTGGCAATTGCACGACTTGAGTAAAAGGCCCCATCAAAATGAAATTGATTGCTAGAGTGTACATGGTCCCATCCATCCAAAACCAAATTGTTTGACATGGTACTCTGGTTAGAGAGCTATCAGAGCTCTGCATGCCCTGCTAAATTTAGACTGGGGAGTTCAAGGTGAAATTCTGCCCAACACGCTTCACAAATTGACAGCCCCTGGGTGGCAGGGTTCATAGGATTGCTTTGGCTAATGATGACCCAGCATCACCTAGGCACGCCGGCAGCATTGTGCACGTTCCATTTGGAAAGGACAGTCTCTCAAAGACACCATTTAAACCCTCACAGAAAAAACCCTCCATCTGTGATGAAATGGCAATGAAATTGAGTGAGAAACAGCCGCACAAAACCCAAAGAACTCTCTTGGGCATCTGCCCATCAAATATTCAAACTTATAAAATTCTGCTATCAAAATGAGATTGTTAAGAGTTGGCTTGTAGATGTGGAGACTTAACGGAGTTCTCAGTTAGGTCTCATTAAAGCAGCATATGTATCTCCAGAGGAAGAATGAAGAAACAAATTCGAAACAACTGAAGAGAAAAATCCTAAAATAATTTCAAGGTATACATTTTATAATTTCATGCATTCCCTGGGACTCGAACCCATGAATTTGGCGTTGCTTTACTGTTTGAGACCAAGCTATTTCTCTCAAATGTCTCCTCAAGAGAAATAATAACACCAAGCAAACTTGCATGCAAGAGTATAGATATATAAAATTAAGATTTATCATATAGTTCAGCTCATTTGGTTAAACTCTTGATTACTGCATTCTTTTTTTAACAGTTTCGAAAAGCAGAATGTTCTCCATGTGATCTCATTTCTTTCAAAGAGAAATAAAAGACATACTCAAAAATAATTTATTTCCTAAAAGAGTGTATACTTCAAGCATGCATGCATGTTAATGCACACCAGACATGCATGTGAAGCTCTAATCTTCATGGTGTTGGTGGTATTTTGCTGATCCCTGTGCGTGAGTTCGGACGTCATGCTCTCTGTCACAAACAAACTCCAGCAGGGTGATCTTCTCACTCCTACCACTCAGCACGCTGATGCTCTCACCTCCACATGATTTAGATTATGCTCACACTCACACATACATGCACATGCACCAGGACCGACAGATGTCTTACACATGCTCACTGATCCCACACACATATGGGCAAAAAAACGTTCGCCTTTCACATGCTGCACGCATTTAGTGCCATGTTCAGCCTGTCTTTACCTTAGATGTCTGAGTCACAAAGACTATTTTTTTCATTTTCCTATATGCTTTCCTATATGCTTTCTGATGCTAAACTGCACTTTGAGGCTGCAGCTAACTTTACTCGACCGTGCTTTCCCTGTAAAGAAGCATGTAAGTTTATTTGCTGCGAGTTAAGACGTCTCACAGAATATGCACAGAGAACTTCACCACAACACGGGAAAGGGTGGGCGCTAAGAGGGGGTTAATCATGCCACTGCACTGGGGGTCAGGAAGCACATTTGAGTGCATTTCCTGTCATAACAGGAAGGGTCCAATGGCTTCCCCTCCACAATGGCTTTGCCTCGGCTTCCGGCCCTATGCTGGTCATTGATGGGGGGGTGGAGACAGTTGGGGGGGAGGAAACATAGATGATAGGCAGCCATTTATCCTGTGCCCTGAGCTGCTGTCCACTTGAACACAAAAGCATTGTTCAGAAGCAAAGAAAACACGTAAAGCAACAGGCTGAACACTTAACCTTTTTTCTAAGCACTTTACTGACAAAACCTATGAGAATAATGTCCAATAATTTAAAAGGTTCCTTTTTTTGTGCTGTATAGGGTTCTTGAGTTGGCTGAAGATCTTGATGTTATACTATAGGCCCTTCAGGTCAGCAATTTGGTTTCTGGGGGATTTTAAAGATCTTGTACAGTATATACACTACAGTCAATTTTTATTTTTTATTTTTTTGAAGAAGAAATTAATATTTTTATTTAGCAAGGATGCATTAAATTGATCAAAGGTGACAATAAGCATAACTATTTTCAACATCCCTAATAATAATAATAAGAAGAAGAAGAAATGTTCCTTGACCATAAATCAGGATATCTGATGAAAATTCTGCATTGGAATGCACAGGAATACATTACATGTTAAAATATATTCAAATAGATTAAAAAAAAAAATGTTTTAAATTGTAGAAAATACTTCACAGTATTACTTATGTTTTAAAACTTGAACCAAGATCAAAATTTGAATGGTAATGTAGATGCATACCTTTATTTTTAAGAGTGTAGATCTAAAAAATTCAATTAAAAATGTTAAGCTATCAATCAGAATTTAATTGTGAATGCCAATTTTGAATAGAGATAAAACATGATGCAGAAATTAAAATTTATATGTAATACCTGTCACGTTAACTCAAAAAGCAAGAGTTTCTAGATCAATAGACTCAATAACTTAATTTCCCAGAATTCATCACATGTATTAAATCTCTTTGAACTGCAATTCAGTAAATTCACCATCCTGTCATTCCAATTTAAATTCCAGCTTGAGTTTTACTGAGTTCATACTGGCTGAAACCTGAAGACGGTGAGTTCAATTCTCATGGATACTTGACGGTTATTAGCTTATTAAAAACCAGTGCTCTGGTGGTATGACCTGCAGCTATCAGTGTTAGCCATGAAATTGAATAGTTCCCGCTCCAAACCATGACTTCATGTTTGGCCCTGCGTATGAGTTCCTGCACAGCAGATGCCCAGATTTATAGGGTAAATATAAATACTTTTTTTTTTTTAATTCAGGAACTAATTTAATTTACAAAGTTCTGAATGAAATAAACTATGTAAACCCATGCCACAAAGTCACAACATTAGGCATGACAAGGAAAAGCTGGTTCGATCAGAAAGGTAAGAGGCTAAAGTGCTTCATAAGTGTTGTCAGATGTGGCTTCAGATCCTGCCTTTCTAATAGTCCGGGTGAGTAATAGTTTGGAAACCGCTGGTTGTGGTGAATGACACACCCGCTGGTAGAGGCATAAATTTTTCAAGCCTAAATTATTCAGACTCTCCACGTCATATCCTCTAAGACGGAGGCAATACATTTAATATTGCAATTAAAGAAGTATTAAAAACAGCAATCATGATGATTTAGGACAATCATATTTCACATTCACACACAAAAACACAAAGCACATGTGCAAAAATGAAAGCAGGCAGTCTGAAGTGAGAATCTAGCTTGTGAGTGTCTTGTGACGCTGTCCTCAGAAGCTGCCTGCACTTCCTTAAGCGATGCATACTATTGGTGTATGGGTGTGTGTGTGTGGGTTTGAGAGAGAGAGAGTGCTTAAGATTTGTTGCATTTCACTGATATGACGCCACATCGCCATTCTTTCCATCAAGATAACATCTCTTTTTACCTGTCTGTTACGTTCGTCCATTATCCTCGCAATCTGAATCTTTTTCCTCCCCATTATTTGGTATTGCTGGTTTTCCTTCCAATTCCAAAAGTACTGTACACACTTGTCTTCCTTCTCTTGCTCTCGCTCCGATCCTCAACGCAGTCTATCCTTTTTGCTCGTTCCTCTTATTTCAAAGACTTCGGCATTCGTTCCTGAACAGACAAGACAGAGAAAGAGACAGATTTTATCAGACAGATGTGTTATATCGCTCAGTCTATGATGGTGGGAAAAACAAGAAGAGTCTAGGAGTTTTGGATAAAAGAACTGATTTATAAATCATGTTTAACATAGATAGATAGATAGATAGATAGATAGATAGATAGATAGATAGATAGATAGATAGATAGATAGATAGATAAATAGATAGATAGATAGATAGATAGATAGATAGATAGATAGATAGATAGATAGATAGATAAATGCACTTGAGAAATGAAAAATGTGTTTCAAAGAATATATCTTGAATTCATTTTTTTAAAGCATAACATTTGTGATGCTTAAATATAAGTTAAATGTATTAATTATATTTTTAAACTTTAACTTCCTTAATCTATAAATAAGGTCCAAGTCAATAGTAATATTTTAAGAAGCGTTATTACTTATACATGTATATTATAATTAGGTTTTCATTTGTGATACAGGGCTTGTGTTAACCCTACAAGCTCACACAGATGGCTGTGTTTACAATGCAAATAAGAGAAAGCAAAGAGCTTTGGGGAGCAGAGGTGAAATGCTCACACTCACAACGAGACAGAGGGAAAACAACAACTTGGCAATGCATGCATCATGTGACCTTTTGATTATGCTTCAAATCGACTGATAAAAGCCAGAGAGATGTGAAGGATTTTTGATGGAGGGATGGAAAAAGCAGATGATACATCAGAAGAGGAAGTTACAGGATTGTTGTGACAGCTTTTCATTTGAATTTGAAAAGCATACCAAATGATAAAAGCCTCAGCGAGCTCCGCTCGGATAATAAAAATGAAAACTTACAGTAAATTCAAGACAGCGGGGATCAAATACTAAGTGTCTTTTGGATGTGTAAAAACTAAATTCAAAGTCCCATTAAACACTATTGCCTACTCAAGATCTAACTTAGCTTATAGCGGGATGGACGGTGAGCAACACCTTACATAACTTTAAGCTGTTCAGGACATGTAATCCATTAAACCCGGAGTTCCCTTTAGCCACTGGGCCAATGATGTCCAGCTCACCCATCTCCAACTAACTGATCAGTCTGGTTATGTGTAGCGGTTTCATTTCAGGATGAACCGTTCAAGCTGAAGTTATTCAAGGACATCTTGTACATGCTGTGGAGTACATTGTTGTCTTGTTTGATGATAGTCATGTATGCAGTTCAGCAGCTATTTTTAAGCACATCAAGTATCCAAATTATTTTTATGTTATGGTCAATAACCAGATTTGCAAATTATAAGAAAATCTCTTTAAAATATTATAAATATGCAATTGACAAGATGTTAACTGTTTAGTACATACGCAACCTGAAATATAAAAAATCAATGTTTAAAAAAAAATTAAAATTAAAATCAAATTATTTGATCACATAAAATTATACAATTATTTTATTAAATTATAATATAAATTAAAATAATTATAATATGTTGTTTAACTATTGCAATAAAATAAAATGAAATAACAATTAAATTAAATTAAATTTAAAAAGTCCTAACATAATTTACATAATGGCAATAATTCATCAGATGGACGTTAATATTTATTTAAAATATTAATGTTTATATTTATTTATTTTTTAAATAAACTTTATATCATTTTTTATAATATGTTTTTCTGAACATTTTAGATAGAACAATAGAACAATATTAGAACAATTACTTGAATGAAAAAGAAAAGAAAAGAAAAGAAAAGAAAGAGTCCTAACATCCTGCTGTCAACATTGGGCCAAAGCCAAGAGAATAAACAGGGAATAGCCAGGTAAATGTACTGAAATTGTGAACAAGCTCTCAGCAAAAACCCCACAGGAACTGGACATGCCCAGGCAAAATGGCTTAGAGGTCAGAGATGTTAGTGCGTTTACTCATGTGACGGAAACATAAAGACGGAGTGAGACAGGCGTGGGAGGAGCCGCTGTGTTACTTGAGTAGGAGGGAGGATGGCCCAGTGCCAAGAAACCAGAAGCAGGGATCTCCAGAGAGTAATGTGCAACATTAAGTCACTTTGTTAATCTGCCTCTCTGCTTCTCCCGAGGGCAGCAGGAGAGGACAGATATCTTCTCCTCGTCCTGTGAAGAGCGGCATGGTGCCACTGAAATAAAACAGTGCTGCGATAACACCTAGATATGACTGAGACAGCCTCCTGAGGGGTCATTAGACCCAGGACAACTTCCAGCTAGCAGCTAGTGCTTTGCAAATTAGCTGTGGTAAAAGGGCAACCTGAAGGGGAATGTGATGCTCATGCCTACATAAGTACATTTTGAACAAATCCTGTGTTCAACTGTGCAATCGATGAATATGTATTAAAAATGCCTCAAGAGTAGTAGATTAGCAGTTAGCACAAATGCTAAACACAATGCCGCACATACCTTGCAGTTAGTGCAAATTCAAACCCATTTTAGATTCATTTTAGATCCATCATGTCCTGTTCTTTCTCTACAACACCTGTCAACAAGATTTTGTCATTTTCGGAAGAAAAAGTGCTTGGTAATAGACTCACTGCCACAATCCTAATTTCTTTTTAGCATAATGCTAAGTGGTTGCTAGAGCATTCTAAGTAAACAATTACCATACTTTTTGGAAATGTGAAAAAAATGTGAAAAAATTGCATTGTTGAGAGAGAAAAAACACTAAGTCGCAACAGTGTCACATTTTTTTGTTACATTCAGAATAAACTATAAACATTTTAGATTTTAGTTTCCCTCACTCCATAACAGATCATTTAAATTTAGAAGCAATCAGAACCTAACAGGAATGAAAAATATGTATAAAACCAACATAATTGATTATAAGCAACATACAGTAACCAACACCAAGTCTAAACAATTTATTTAAGAAAAACTGAAACTATCTGTATGTGGGAAATGTGCTATACAAATAAACACAGGCTCACATATCTCATATTCTGCACTAATGTTATGCGTGCTTGATGTTCATTGCAATATATAAGATGCAGCATGTTTTATATTATTGAAAAAGCAACTTGTATTCAGGAAAATACTGCACTGTTTTTGTTTTTAACACTTAAAAAACATGATATTCTGATCCCTAAATATGGCCTCACTAGAGGAAAAAAATAAGTATAAACAATTTTCACTCAGAAATGGCTTGTAAATTTGATAAACAATTACAATGTGATGGCAATTAATTAACTGAATTAAATATAAAATTTGGAAGTAGAAAAACTAAAAAGTATTTTCTTGTTCAACATTCTCTAATAAAATCTTTATATATAACTTCAAAACATATATATATATATATATATATATATATATATATATATATATATATATATATATATATATATATATATATATATATTGCAGTGTAGGTCCCACAAGAGTTATCACTCATAGTATGAAAACATTTCAGTGGAAGTCAATGGCTACATTTAATTGTTTGGTTACCAAAATTCTTCAGTGCCCAACAGAACATATACAGGTTTGAAGCAACTCAAAACGATAATAAAGGCCTCAAATAAAGACTGCTAATAAAGACCTCAAAAAGACAGAAATAAACAAAGAAAACCCCTAAAAAAACAGCATTTAAAGACAGCCTTTGGAATAAATTGGCTAATGTCAGTTAACAACTGAGATTGGAGCCTGTACAACTTCATTATCACCATCTTTCAGGGCATCTGAAATGCTGAAGACGTGCCAGGCACTGGAGGAACTTGTCGAGGCACGTTGGAGCAGATACTCAGAGCTCTTGGCAGACCCCAGAGGTGTCAGACAGCTGACTCTGACTCGAAGGATGAAGCATCTCTCTGAAAACAACACCCATCAGCTCGCACAAATGGATATAATGACAGGAAATCTTCGCAGACGCCTCACAAGGAAGTGACATCATTGAGAAGAAACAATAAAAGATGCCTCTTCCCATAAACTGCTCCACAATGCAGACAATGGGAAGTACCAACAAGTCTCATGCATGGTTCAAAAGGGCTTGATTAGCTTTTCTATGATAAAACTAATATTAAAACTAATAATATTCCCATTGCATATTGGATTTAAACCAATCACATTCAATGTGAAGTACAGTGAACCAATCACATTCAATGGGAAGTCGTGGCCTAATGGTTAGAGAGTCGGACTCCCAATCGAAAGGTTGTGAGTTCGAGTCCCGGGCCGGCAGGAATTGTGGGTGGGGGGAGTGCATGTACAGTTCTCTCTCCACCTTCAATACCACGACTTAGGTGCCTTTGAGCAAGACATCGAACCCCCAACTGCTCCCCGGGCGCCACAGCATAAATGGCTGCCCACTGCTCCGGGTGTATGCTCACAGTGTGTGTGTGTGTTCACTGCTCTGTGTGTGTGTGCATTTCGGATGGGTTAAATGCAGAGCACAAATTCTGAGTATGGGTCACCATACTTGGCTGAATGTCACTTCACTTCACCTCACTTCACTTCAGAATCATTTTTGTGAATATTGCAAGTCAAGGCAAACTACATGCCGGTTGCTATGGTGTTGCTTTGCAGTTGCTAAAGTGTTCTGAGAGATTTTAGCATACTATGCAATGCATTACATTACTAGTAATTTCTAGGGTGATCCTTGTGGTTGCTAGAGCATTTCTGTGCAGTTGCAAAGGTTAAGCACACTGCTAGAGTATGTCATTGCTAGGGTGCTGCTATACTTTCACTAAAATGTTCTAAGTGATTTTAAGCACAATGCTACAGTATCCCGAGAGTGTTGTAGTGCAGTAACAAAGGTGTACTGAGTGGTTTTAAGCACAATGCTGCAGTATGTGGTTGCTAAGGAGTTGTTACACAGTTGTTATGGTGTTCTGAGTGGATTTAGGCACAATGCTACAGTATGTCATTGCTAGGGTGCTGCTATTTGTTTGCTAAAGTGTTCTGAGCGGTTTTAAGAAGAATGTTAGAGTATGTGGTTGCAAAGGTGTTTTATGTAGTTGCTAAGGTCTTTGAGTGAATTTTAGCACAATGCTATGTGGCTGCTAAGGTTTTTTAGCACATTGTCTGATTTATTGTCATATGTCTTAGAAAGTAATAGCACACTCATGATTTCATTTGTGAATGTAGCACTAACCATGTTTAATACTTTAGTTTAGGGGGTTATCCAGGGATAAACAGTAGTTATAGAGCCTAAGCAAACACTGCCAATCAACCAACCTCAACAACCCAGTGGCCTTTAAATGCATGCTTAAAATGTACAAGAACAAGTTCCTGTAGCTCAATTGGTAGAGCACTGCGCTGTCAAGTGCAAGGTTAGGGGTTCGAATCCCTGGGAACACATGATAGGTAAAAATTGATAGCCTGAATGCACTGTAAGTTGCTTTGGATAGAAGCGTCTGCTAAATGCATAAATTTAATTTTAAATTTTAACATACGTTCTGCAAGCTATCCCCCAGCTGTATCTCATGGAGAGGACTGTTACATCTCTTTGCTGTCTATCAAGGGAGCATGCCTCGGCTCAGAGCAGCGGCCGCCAAGAGACTGTATCAATCAGTGCTGGAATGGGGACAAGTCACTCTCCACCCCACCCTTACGGCTCGCCTCAAAACTTCCCAAGGACAAAGAGGAGAAAGTGTCTGTCTTTCTCAATGAGAGCACACGAGCTGTGGAGGTTAATCATACCATAGAACGAGTCCAGCTCCCAGACGCCCCGCTACATTCCCAAATCCTGAACCCGCGGCTCCTAGTGGAGCACTGTGTGTGAACAGCCGTGGGCCATGTGAGTCCAGGTTGATGCTGTACACTTCGTGTAAGATTAGAGAGATCTGACTTTGGCTCACACTCCAAAAAAAAATGCATTCTGTTAATCATATATATATAAATATATATATATATATATATATATATATATATATATATATATATATATATATATGTATGTATGTATGTACGTATGTATGTAGGTATTTTTACCCCTTTTTATTTCAGCTAATTGCCAGTGCAACATTTCTCATTTTTGTTTAGTTTAACTTGGTGCTAAAATAAAATAAAAAAAACTAAATAAACTAAAAATGAACAAAAACTATATAGACATAATTTTTAAAAGCTACTATGAAATTTTTTGTAGGTTTTTTTTTCGTGGTAAAAATTAAAGTGAAAATAACAAAACTAGCAGTATATCAATGAAACTAAAATAAAATCTGCTTTTAATTAAGTTTACTGGCACATATACAACATTTATAACATAAACCTCAGAATTATATTACATTTATGCTTTAAACAAAAGAAAAGAAAAACATATTAGAAAAATACACTAATTCTAGACATTTTCTCAGAAATCACGTTTAGCCTAGCCTGGTATGCTACACTTCCTTATATGTCCAAATCAATGGAAAATCTCTAATTATTTCTTAGTTCTTTGCAGGACTTTCAGTGACCTGATTACAAAAACTAATCTTGCAATCACTGTCAGCTACGATCGTGCTATTAGCAGCAAATAACTCTAAAAACTATGACAGCAAGCGCAAAAGGCATTTTGGTGCGTTGCTCATAGTTGGTTGCTCATTTCCATGGCTTCCTTTTGCTGTGGAGATGTGTGTAACACAGCTGTGTTCTCAAAGTGTGTGTGCGCCGCGTTTGCGCTTCACCGCTAACCGATACACACTGCCAACTGAAACTCTGTGGCCATTCAAAGCCACATGCTAAGATATCACTTCTGTTTTCTGTTACATTATTTTAAAAGCAGTACATTCATGACATTAATACTCTGCTGCTCAATATGTCCTCTTTTAAATCTAAACCTTAGCTAAACTCAAAAATATATATTCTGATCTAATTTTTGCACAGTATACACTATTAAAAAATGAAAACACACAGTTGTTAGCATAACAAGTTAACTCTACCTGATTTGATGAATACATTTAGGAAAGATTAATGAAAGATTTTGGTAATCATAAGAAATTCTTTCTTTGATCTGAATAAGATGGGCTGTACTAGTTATAATAAATAAATAAATATATATATAATAGATATAAGAAATTGATAACTAAAATTATGCAATTTTAGCATATAAATGTATAAATATTTGTCCACAGATTGCCAATACTAACCAATCAGAATCATGTATTCCAGAAAGTGACAGTAAAGAAATTTAGAACATTACAATACATGATCATCGATTTCAAATAAATGTTCTATTCAAAGAATCCTGAAAAAGGGATCATGGTTTCTAAAAACATATTAAGCAGCATAATTGATTTTAACCTATTTAAAAAATCTTTAAGGCCCCAAACATTTGAATACTAGTTTACATTTTTAACAACATTAGGAAAATATATCAGTAACAATATATAATATAAGTTGAATTTTTAAGGCAAAGCAGACTGTATATTATTTGCCGAGAGTAAATGCATACTTTCTTTCTGTTAGCAGTTCATGACTAAGACACGGACCTGTGATCGATATCCTTAAGTGTTTTTGTCAGGCTGCCCGAAGTGGAGAACAGATCTTGGCAGTTGGTTGGCTCTGACATCAGAGTGAGTCTCACAGTGTAGACTGATCTCTCTGCTCCTGGCACTCAGAGCCGCTGGCAGCATGTATGGGACAGAAGTTAAGTGACCTGAAGAAATCAGGTGGCCGTTTCTACCTCTGATCTTTTGAATTACACCTTGAAGATTAATATTTCATTTTGGTGGTTTGCCTAAATCCTTAACCTTAAGTACGAGCACCAGTAATAGTGATGCTATTCTGTCCCTCTTATTTTGCAACATGGAAGTAAGCTATATTTTGTGAATGTGCGAGACTTGCGTGAAACATTATATATTACTACAACAAGAGATGATAATGTAAACAATGTTTGTTATGATTATAAGTGACTTTTTGCAACTATTTAATTGCGACAATTTCAGCACACACTAAAATATAATGCCGAGAGAATTCTCGGCACATAGAAACTTAAGGATTTATCTCATGAAATGTTTCTTAAAAACTTCTTTCTTAAGATTTTCATGAATCTGGCCCCTGAAGTTTACAGGCTGGATATGTGTCACTAGATATGTTTATCTCACATAGTATCTGCATCATAAGAATTGGATTTGATCTTGCAGTGGGGTCTGGAGGTCTAGGTGTGGGTGTTTACAGCAGTATGGGAACGATTTCATGGGGAGGAAGTGACGTGGAAACTCGGGAGTATTGTAAACCAAACCAGGATGACGGCAGGTATTCAGCCTGGCGGCCCCCTCAAACTCCCCCTCATAGACTTCCTCTACCAAATATACTGTACGCAGCAGAACCAAAAATTAAATTATGAACTTTTTAACTTGAACAACAAAAGCAGTGGCTCATCACAACTGAAACAAACATTGTTTACAAGTGTCAAATCAGAGGTGTTGTGGGATATGCAACTCCAAAAAACCAACATATTTTATTTAATTTACAGCTCTCAATGCTTTCTGTGACTTCAAATGCAGAATAGAGATGCTGATACTCATTTTGAAAGTAAACCTCATTGTGGGAATTGGTGAAAAAATTCTGACACATAATGAAAGAACAAAATTACATGATGTGAGCAACATGGTCAAGCCTAAAAAAGACCACAAACATGCAAGTTTCCAACAACCAAACATGGATTGCACCTCTTTAATTTTGGGGATGGAGAAAAGTTGAGGTTTTTGGCTGAGGTCAGTGCTATATTTAAACAGTGTGGCATGAGATATTCACCATATAGCACAGCCTAGATTGCCTTAAAGAGATAGTTCACCAAAAATTAGAGTTCTTTCATTATTTACTCACCCTCATGTCGAGCCAAACCTTTTCAAAGGAACAGAAAAGTAGATATTTTGAAGAACACTAGACCCCATTGACTTTCATTCTATGCTGTGTTCTACTGAAAGTTTGAACCAACCATGGATTTTGGGTGAAATTTACCTTGCTTTTCAGGAGATACTACAACTTTTAATTCAAATATTGTTTTATTAAACTAATATAGTTATATACTAACTCTTCTCTAGCCCTTGATAGATATGGTTAAAACTTCCATGTAGCTGTTAAACATGTATTTTAGCACTTCTGGAATGCTGTATTGACCAATCAGCATCCAGAAGCAAAGCTATTAAATTTATAGACACAAAGAATGGCTTCAACTCCTGCTGTCAAGCTTTGGCGGCAACCGTCCTTCATCAGCTGGACTTCTGTAAGACCTCAGCAGGTCAAGAATGTCCATGTGGCCTTTGAGAGGCACCTGGCTTGGGATTCTTGCACCATTTGAAATCTGTCAGTGTACAGATGTCATAACAACCCATTCCAAAAGGTAGACAAACAGAACCAGAAGCCCAATGAAACGGTTGACTATCCCGTTAATGGGAATATCTGGACAGGATTCCAGTGCTGTGTTACAGTGGATGCAGTATCTGTTACCTCAGAGCTGACGAGTCACATCTTAAATACTTTACCTAACCTCACATTAAACTATGAACACATGATCCACTAAAAATATCCCCAGACGCACGTGTCGAGCAAGGGAGGGTGCTGCTGATTAACGCTATATACGGCCTGCCGTACAAAGAGTTCTCTGTGCGAAACCTCCTCACTGGAGGATGTAATGCAGTGAATTGAGCATTTTACACCAGTGACAAAGATAGATTACATGACAGGGGAAAATATTTGAAGTTTTTTTTGTGTGTGTGTGTGTGTGTGTGGCAAAATCAAGCTGTGCTGAAAAACTGCTTTGAGAGCAAGATCAGCAAAGCCACAGACCAGGAGAGCTTAGGTTTCATTTATGAGCTTTTCTATGGTTAAAAACCAAGTTGAGTGCAAAAATAATGAACCCTCGATTTCTTAATTTACAATGAATCCATAAGAATCTGTGTTTTAGAAATATTTAATATTTTAAAAATGTTTTAGTCATATTTATACACTGTATATTAACATACAGGTATATTATATTTACACTTTTTGAATGCAAACCTTATTTTAGTGTTATATAATGCATATAAAATAAAATAAAAAAATAATATAAAAATCGATACATTTAAATGTGTAAATAATTTAAGTGTATGTACTGTATATAATCTTTGTTAAATAGATTTTAAAAATTAAAATATTATTAAATATTTAAAAAAAAAAATTATTAAAAAATATTACGTATTATATAACATTTATACATTTCATATAATTTCCATAATATTTTAATTGGAATATTTATATCACACTTTATATGTAAAAAATAAATGTAGTTTATAATGTTTATAAATTGTTTAAATATACAGTATACTAAAAAGTTTAGAAATGTGTCATTATAATATTTGTGTTTGCATAAGTAAACCTGGCAAATGATTACCATTTCTTTCTAATGTCTTTATTCAGGAGGTATAAACAGCACAGCTGTTTTTTCAAGAACGATGATGATGACATACTTTTGAGGTTTAGCTGCATTTCACTCAGTGGCTAATGAAGTAAACCAAAGGAAAGTGCCACGGAGGTCTAACCAGCACCCAGACCACCCAGCAGGATAACCTACACAACTCATACACTGACTGCACTCGGCTACATATATGCTGCTACTAGCTGTTAACACCACAATTATAACTCCATCCCATCAAGCACTTCATGAAACTGCTGGTTTTTCCTTAATACGACAAACCGATGAAGCTCCTGAACTAGCTTTAAAATCATCACCAGGCCTCTCGCAACATCTCAATTGAGAGGTTTTTGTGTGATTAGCTTTTCCAAATGATAAAATACATCAGCGTTAGCTTTACTTACGATATTTATTCATTAACATCTCACCATCAAGTGCACATGCCTGTTGTTGTCATAATTTATTGCTGTTAAGTTGTCATCATTCACCAGTAACTAATGCAATCACACGTCAGGTTTATGGTTTCCTGATGGCAATAAACAGATGAAGTGTGTGCCATACTTTGAGGGGCACATTGCAGAGTCTCAGCATATGGCACACTTTTCCTCTTTGTGTACAAGCATTTCAACTCATCTGAAGCTTCTCTGGATCAAAAATATTGTGTATTTGTTCTAACTTGCCACTCTTTCAATACTAACAATGTGCATACTATAACACTCTCACAAAAACGCCACAATGAATGTTATTAAGTATAGGGAGGAGCACTAGGCTTTCCTGGATCACATTTTGCCCTTTGGTCATTATTATTGTACAAGCACCAGCGGAGAGCACTTCTCTTATCTAAACGCCTGGGAACCTCATCCTGGATATTCCAGGTTATAACTGTAAAGCCATTAGTTTCAGTAAGCACTGCCATATAAAATAACTTGTTTACAGTTCTTCAATTACCACAGCGAAGTATAAATAGAGATGCTATTCACATAATTACACCATTTTGGAAAAGTTGTTTGTTTAGTATTAAATAAAGCAAGCCAGACAACATTTAATATATGAAAAAATAAAAATACAAAACTAGTATTGCCAATGCATATATATGGATTCTAAAATCACAGTTACTTTATTATACTGTTCCATACTACAGTAGTATATATATATATATATATATATATAGAGAGAGAGAGAGAGAGAGAGAGAGAGAGAGAGAGAGTGTATTCTATTACTTTTCAACTATACGATTCTACTATATAATATTATATGACAAACTATTTTATATATATATATATGACTAATATCACTTGTAAATGATTCTATTCTATGATTTTTTTTATCACTTTTTAAACTATATTATGGTATATAATAATATCTGACTTCAACTACACTAGTATTGCTTGTAAAACCATTCTTTTCTAGACTAGTGTGTAACATTTTCTATTCTATTACTTTTTAAACTGTACTATTCTAGTATTATATTACTTCTACTATTATAGTATACTACTGAATACTTGCACTGTTCTATATTACACTAGTATATACTATTCTACTGTTTGTTAAATCTATTACTGTGGTATTCGACGCCAACTTGTCGCACTATTTTATTAACCACAAAGCGTCCAGTTGTGACAGTTCAACTTACTTTGTAATACATGAGGGTCAGCTCCAGAAAGCATGCATGCGCTGGTGTTAATGGTCAGTCACGCACAGGTCCAGAACTCTTCACGCGCTTTTCAAATCCAGAACCGCGTTAAAGCGCTTCATGTGCGCGTCAGTGTGAGAATGATCGCTGAACTCCGCGTCTCTCATTGGTTTTGACACATGCAGCGATGGAAGCAAAAGCGTTTTTTAAATAACAAGAAAAGACAACTGAAGATGTCCAGAGTTATCCTGGGTGGATCAGTGATCTCCTCTAGTTTACTGACACGATCCTCACGAGCGTCTGTTCGTCACACAGAAGAGAAGAGAATCATTCTGTCTCGCTCTCTCTTTGCAAAGAGGGCGGGTCTTACGCGTACAGTAACTCGACGCGACGCGTCATAAAAGAACGCTCTTTTACTTAGGCTACTTTTATCACCAAAGCGTCAGTTGCGTTTTAATTATTGCACTCAATGTTCACTGTGTCCAGTTATTTCAAGGGAAACTTAACGTAGCTTACTTAAAGTTACCAATTTTTCTGTGACTATCTTATATTTTTAGTAAATTAAATAAATACATTTTAAATAGCTAATGAAATATTATATCATGATATTCAATAATGAATATTGTTACAACCAATACTCTAACTGTTATAGCTTATATTTATAAGTTCATACAATTACTATTATTGGTTAATTTTACGGTATAATTTTATAGTAAATATCTATTAAATCGAATAATAAAACTAAATGACAAAATTAATTAAACATACAATGTCTAATTATTGTTTACTATATAATTTAAACATACAGCCAAATATTAAATATGTTGAATAATTCATATAAAAAAATAAACAAGACAAATGTAATTTACTGGCTTTTATTATTATTATTCTTACCAATCACTTGCTCATAACCTTCTGTTTCAACTTTATCTTCTCCCTCTGAATCTTCACTGCTTTTGTGTCTCCATCAAATGGGTTTTTAAGGCTTTCAGGTCCTTCGTTTGGCACCTAGAAAAATAAAATATACATCAAATCATATGAATTAGTTATTAGTCTTGGGAATAATCACTGAACATCGGAAATACACACGAAAGTGCATCAGTGCCTCTCTGTGTCTCTCTGACTCATCAGCACACACTAGTGGCGGGTTGGAGTATTACACCTCAATGAATCCAGACGCGCCACACATCCTTTCAATAACCATAACAGCTCGATCAGAGGGCTTATGTATTTGTTCATTCAGCTGAAACCAGGTCTGTTTAATGCTTTTGAAAGTTTATCTCGATAACTGATTATTAGGGAGAGAGCGGAAACAGTGTTTAACCACTCTTGTCCAAGAAAAGCTATGTGCGTGTTTTAATAGACACAGAACACTGAAACCCTTTACCTTTCCAACACTTTTCCTGGCAGGCCACTAAAACTGACACTCACAAAGGAACATGGGCACTCTGAGGGGGGGCATGTTTTTCATTGGAGCTGCCAAGTGCGGGTAAGGGTAAAACCTCCATGTGAAGTTTAGCAACTCTGAGCGTGATCTTAAGTGTCTTTGAAGCCTTAGTGGTGGTTATTAGGATTTTGCAGTTGTTTGTGTTTTCTAAGGCCATGTACACACTGCAGCTAAATTCGGTTGTCAATCAAATTTTAGTGCATAGGCTAACCCTGTTCTATACACACACCGTTCAGTCATTTACGGGAGTGACAACCGCATTCTACAATTCCCGAAAAATTCAGGTAAGAACCGCATCTATAGAAACCACATTTACTCTTTTACGCAGTGTGTACGGAACCGAAGTGAATAATTAGTTAATGACTTATTTAAACGCGTTATCACAAGGGGTAGCCTACATTAGTGTTGCCATATCTTGCTTTAAAACCTGCAAATAAGAACAAGCCCATAATCAACTTAATTCAAAACGCATTAATTTGGAAATAAGTAACATGCCAAAATAGGCCTATCGCGATGTGCACCTGCCTACTTTAGGCTAGGCTATTAACTCTATAAAATGGATCGCTCTATGAGCCAAGCCCAAACACACGTAAATGATTTTCTTATAGCTAATAAGTGGACATGGCAACACTTAAACGAGCGCGCTCTATAAACCTTCCAAACATAAACAAAATACGCCGGCTCTGTCGATGGTGGTTTAGTTAAAATCGTCTAACGTAACGCGTTACTTTGGGAAAAAAAGCGGATACCAAATGCACGAGTAGTCAACACGTTGCTATTGTTACCATGATGTCAGTCATGGTCCTTTTAAGAGTAAGTTATGTTTCTAAAAATTCACTCCCGTATGCGTGTCACTGAAACGTAAGTGTGTACGTAGACTAAGATCAACACATTTCCATTAATGCTTGATAAAAATCAGATGATAATCAAATATGAAAATGAGTTGGCTTAATTCAGAAGAGATGCATCATGCATTTTACTTGCTCATAACAAAAGACAGACAGCTACTGCCGAGACAAAACATTAGATAATCTGTCTTGAAGCACACTTAAAGTTCTGTGTAAAGCAAATAACATATTTAAATAAAAATGACAAATATTTTTCCTTTTTTTTTGGACAAAGTTAATATTTTTGAAGGTGTATTTCTGTATTAATTAAATAGCAGATTGAAGGAAGAACTCGCACAATTTGGGAATGACTGATGGTCAGTAGATATTGACCAAATGTTTATTTTTACTAAAACTATTTATTTAATATGAAGTTTCATGATAAGTACCAGTCTTTTTGCTCAATCCATTTGGTTGTAACTGTGCTGCAAAATTATTTAATGCCATCCCAGAGGACTTGTTAGTAAGAATCTCAGGCTATTCGTGTCTAACCCATTCACAGAAGGCTTATGTAATTGTTTGCATGTGTCGCTGAGCCCACCGCTCAGGGCTAGACACCTGTAATCCACAACTCATAATACAGAAAACATGCTATCTATTGTTGTAGCTCACACTCTAGTTTCACTGGGGGAGTCCTAGCGTGCAAAACTCACTTTAAAATCATGCTACATTATGCTGCTCACCTGACAAGCTCTCAGGCATTGATGTCTTTAAACCTGCCCTAAAGGCACATCAACCCAGATTATGTTACATAAACTGATCTCTATACTTATTGGTTTTAAATATATATATATCTCATATTACACTAAATTATGCCCAAAATGTAACATTATATTCATGATTTTGCATAAAACCTATGTACAAAAGCATTTTTATATTTTCAAATTCAGTATCAAAGAAAAAGAAAAATGTATAATTAAATTACAAATTGAGAGTCCACAATCTACAAAAAAAAAAAAACTATAAGAAAACATTTTTGGTGTTTACAACAAAGAAAAGCAATGTTTTAATATATTTATAAATTATATATCATTTTAGTATTTTGTATATATATTGAGTGTATATACACACACACTCTCTCACACATATTATACATCTTCTTAGTGTAAAAGTAGTAAGAATTATAAGATATTTTTTTTTTGGTGTTTATCAAATTAATATTCATATATATTTTATTTTTTTATTATTATTTATTTTTGTTCCTGTAGCTCAATTGGTAGAGCACTGCGCTGTCAAGCGCAAGGATGGGGATTCGAATCCCCGGAAACACAAGATAGGTAAAAATTGATAGCCTGAATGTACTGTAAGTCGCTTTGGATAAAAGCGTCTGCTAAATGCATAAATTAAATTTTAATCTAATTTAATTTATATTTAGGCTATACATTATATAATTGTGTATTGTGTATGTATTATGTATATTTTTATATGAATCTATTATATACACACATACGTAAATATCCACAGCCAAAATTTGACCCCCCCCCCAATTAAACCCTGTCACTGTTTTTCAAATAATTTTGTTAATTTTGTTTATAAAAAAAGTAATGTTTAATTTAAGCAATTGATGTCTCAGTTGCATTGAATGATGCCTTTTTACTTTACTCTTTTACCTCTTTTATCCAAAGTTTTTAACAAATATAGCAATGTAATTAGAATACAAAATTCTATTAAAATACGCAAGCTTAATACACCTACTATAGAGTCAAACCAGAAATGTATGCAGTAAAAGCTAAGCACGATACAGCTGAACATGCAAATCTTGCTGCATTGACGTTCAACATCCAAAGTGGGTCATTTTGCGCTTCCTCCTCAAACACATTCAGCTTTTTTAGAGCATCAACCATCGGGACAGCCAAAGAGTCTAAACTGTATAAACACTGGCACAAACATTCACACTCAGTACATAAGGATAATATTATCACGACGTCTTGTTTTGAAACCAAAGCTGTAAGAGGAGAAGGCTGCAGTGGTTGTGGGCAGGAATCGGTGGTTTTGTGGGCACCTCAAATGCCCTTGATGTGTCTTTCATTATCTCAAACACTCTTGATGGGTACCCTACAGCTGTGGCATTCATAGAGAAAGAAACAAGAGGATCTAGCACCAGTAAAGAACATTCACTTGGGCATATGTGCACACTAATTCAGTCCTAATTTTAACACCTTTATCATTTTGTTTCAATATTATGTACACTTGTATCAAACACACAAACTAGAAATATATTTGACATATAAAATATTCTGCTTATAAACAACATGCAAATAAAACAAAGATTACCTAAACTGGTGTTCCCTGTCGAAATTGACTGACCTTTTAAAAATGGTTTGTAAATCTCTTAGAAAAAAAGTTGACAAAATGATTGAATCTAAAATTTGGTATGTATTATCACCAAAGCTTGGATTCAATCTTTTGTCAGCTTGTTTTCTTAAAGTTAGCACAGGTTTCGTATTTCTGTTTGGTTATTTTCTAACTGGTTGATTGTCGGCCTCATTGATCTGAGCTTATGCGCCTCAGTTTCAAAAGTTAAAAATTAAAAAAACATTCTTTGTGGATAATTATGGCAATGTAAGCACTCAAAAACTGAGGTGTATAAGCACAGTTCAATGAGGCAGACGATCAATCAGTTCAAAAAAGAAATACAAAACCTGTGCTAATTAAAAGAAAACAAGTTGATAAAAAGATTGAAACCAATGTTTGGTAATAATATAGCATAATGAGAGATGTACAACAATTTTTGGTAGGAAAGTATTTTTTTTTTGACTGCATTTTTGGGAAAAAGTCCAAAAAATCCTCCATAACATGTGGGTTAAACATATAGTGGCTTGATGAAGTGCTCAAACTATCCGACAAAGAAAGCAACATTCACATCAAAGCTTTTTGTGTCATGAAAGGAGCCGTAAACAAGCTTGACACAATATTAGTCAACGGCGAAACCTCTCCTGCATTCATCTCTTAGACAAACATGTCTATTTACGAAGGCAAACCACGTCCTGAAAAAAAGCCTACCTCTCTAAATTGGTATCTTTCTATTTCTATTCTCAGGTCTGCATTCCCCAAACGAGATGTGTTGAAACACCGTGCCATGCTAGCACACACACTTTAATGACTTATGTTTGTGTCATTTTTTCGGCAACGTCAAGCAATTGTTTCATTTGGGCAGTTTTTGGTCACTTACCAGTCCGAGAATTTTCTTCTCCAGGAAGCTCAACCCTCCAGCACCTGCTGTGGGCTAGTCTTTGTAAAAATAAGAAAAAAAAAAGATTGTTAATATGTCAAAAGAGGCTGAAGAAAACCAAGCCAGACCAGCTGGCTTTGAAGAGAAACCCAAAATTGGGTTGCGTTTAGTTCAGATCTTGATCCACATTGAAGGGGAGATGGCATCCTAGCCCCAACCGCACCCAACAAGGACATACACACTCACACACACACACACACTCACACATAGACACTTGGGTACGACCTGCACTGTATGCGTGATGGTTCAGCGCGAGCGTCTGGCTGGGCCCCTCTCAGCTGCTGCCGTCAGTCTTGTGTATATTTAGATGAAAGTATCACTGACATGCAGGCCTCTGTTGGCCTTGGCACAAGTGCCCAGGATTATTGCCCCTTACAGAAAGATATGGCAGCTTTTCATGCAGATTAATTGAATTTAGTTGAAATTCAATTTGTATTTGACAGGTCAAGAGTATACTGTACTTGGTGGAGTGACATCTCTGTAGCCAAAGAGGTAAATCTCACAGCAGTGTTTTTTTAAGTTAAAATAATTTTGTTTTTGTCAGTGTGTATATATATATATATATATTTAATTTCTGTATTTGTTAAGTTTTAGCTATTAGTTTCAGGGTGTTTTTTTAGTACTCATGAAATAAAAAAATTAGAAATGTCTTGGCAACTAGCTGAAATAGAATATATATTTTTATTATTTTATTTCAGTTAATGTTTATTTTATTTAATAATCCCCATCTCACGGAAACATGCCCAGGTTTAAATTAATCCACAAATTTAAAAGGAAAATAAAATATTCATATTTTACAATGTACAGAATACAGTACAATGTACAAATACAGAAAAAGAGGTCTGTTTTAGGAATATCTTTTTTTTTTTTTTTTTGCAATTATGACTTATCTTTCAGGACAAATTCTCATTATCAACATGTATCTGGACATTTTACTTTTAATATTTGATTTCTATTTCCATTATTCTCAGTGTTGTTCGATTAAATACTCATTACAGTAACAGTAAATTTTAAGTTGATCTGTAATTTACTTAAATTTTTATAAATATATACATTTACTATTACTAAATTATTCTAAATAAAGCAATTGCTAGCATGATGTATAAATACAATTTCAATATCATTTTCTTATTTTACATTATGGTAAAATAAAAAGTTTTTTTTTTTGCAATATACAATTAAAAAAATTGAGAGTCAAAAATATAAATAAAAAAATAATGTCACAATAAAAAATTAATTTTATTAGAAGATTTTACACTTACAATACACACACACACACACGCACACACACACACACACACACACATATATATATACATATATATATATATATATATATATATATATATTCTCTTTTAATTTTGTGGTGAAATATGACTAGTTCTTGACTGGTTTCCAGAGACAATCCAAACATGACTCATTCAGTACTGTAGACTGATTAAAAATAGCATGCATTATTTCCGCAGCATTGCTTTGAACATAATGTCATAATCACCATCAATGTAAAGTTTGCATTCACATCTCTTGCAACGGGATACACTGGGAAAGAGGAACCTAGTGATCACATGACTCTTATGGAACATATCCCTGGTCACCATGTGGTAATGGGAGGGCCCTTCTGGTCTGTCCTGGTATGCACGTCGACCAGTCCCAGAGAGACACTGAACCTCCAGCAGGAACCAAAGATAACAAACATTTGCCCACGCAGTTGCCATCTTAACATGGATGGGTGAAAATCTATAAACCTGTTGCAGGCTTTTGGGAAATGACAGGTAAAACAAATTCATCTGAGATTTACTGGAATGCAGTCCGATTTGATCAATAAGTTGACTATGATCTGAAAACACCAAATGCCACGCAGTCGCCCAACACTGGATGGATTGGTTTTGGACTGGTCACAACCTATAGTCCAACAGACAGATAAACAAACTCGCATGGAATATAGAGAAACTCAATTGTCTGTCTCCACAGCAGAAGTTCCAGTAAAACATGTCTGAAGCGGTTATGGGGGAGGCTCAAGTGCTCTGGCAACAAAACCTGTGTCTCGTTGGCCTTGTGCTCCCTCCGCTCAGCACTAGGAGTGGCGTGTGGCACCGGTGGCAAGGCCTAATGACAGAGCACCCGAGCCAGAGAGATCTTGTGGGAACACCATGTCCGGCACACCCAGGAGGGGCTCCAACATTGTGACACATTTATAGGGAAGCTGTTCCCAACACAAACCTTTTGTTGTTTTTGTTGTTGGCGGTGCAATCATGAGTCAGTATTTCACCCCTGCACTTCTATCCGCCGACTTATCGCTCAAAAGCTTTTTGTTTTGTTACGGCAGGATGGATGGTGCAAATTAAAAAAGCCCACATATTCGAGTTATTATCTTAACGAGTAAGCTGACAGATTTGCATGTGAATTTCTGCTCTAGTCGGCACAGAAAAAAGGGTTGCATAAGAGACAGTTTTATTCAAAAAGTGAAAGAGTTTTTTTTTGTTGTTGTTGTTGTTGTTCTTTTGGCTTTTCATTGAGGTGCCTCTGTGTAGGAGAACAACCGTGCAGTTTCCCCGACATGTTGTGGTCTGAGCTGACTTTAGCCTGTCAGGGCCTTGAGACACACACACACACAAAGTCTCACTGTGTGTTTTAAAACCAGATGTAGTGGAGCAGTGCAGATACAATGAGTGGCGTGGGCCTTATTTACATTTTTGACCTCTAAAAAATAAGGGAAATGCTACTGGAGATACTGTATAAAAACAACAGTACCGAAACTAAATGCATGCGGCAGGAAAAGTGTACGGTGAGAAAGTGTTGGTTTGCGGGGGCTGGGAGAAGAACCGTGTTCTGAGAAGTTCTATCTCCAAAGATAATATTTTTGAAAGGTCTTTACACACACATCTGGTTCTTTTCAAGGGTGACTTATTGGTAGTGCCGTAGCTTTTTTTTTTTTTCGCCCTGCACCTCTTCTACGGTGCTCTTCCAAGCATATCCCAGCGGCCCGGCTGAAAATGCTAATGTTCCCGCCACTTAGTCAAGTCAGGCTCTTGGGAAGTGTTCTGAGGATGGGCCTCTCAGCTCTTTCCTCCGCAGGATGAAGTGATGATATCTGAGGGCAGATCAATGAGACATTAATGCAAAAACTACATTGTAGATTCAATTATAGTAGCCTCTAGTGAGTTCGCATTAACCGCTCACCTGTTTCCTCTACTGTTTGTAGACAATAAAATGGTTTTGATATTTGGGTCATTCTATAAAACAGGTGCCTAAATATATATCTATAAGTATATATTATTTTTGTTATTACAATTTTAAATGACAGGTTTCTATTTTGATATATTTTCTTCTTTTGGAACGATGCTCCTAAAAAGTATATATTATGTATTTTTATTAATTATATTTTATGTATTTTGTGTGTGTGTGATATATATATATGTATCCCAAATTGCTGTCATGCAACCAATGTGGTGAACAAATAAACTACAACAAATAAAAGGCACAAACATTGAGACTAGTGTCTATATTTACCTAGAAGAGCCTCATTCCTGGTTCTCAATAGCTTTTTGTTCACAGTTCATTTGGAGACATCAGCTGAATACTCATATTCATGGTATAAAATGATCCACTGTCAGTTCAGCCCATCGTTTTCAGATCCCAGACAACTTGTGCTTTTCTTTCCTTTCTACGTGTTTGCACAGCTCGAAATTATGGAACCGCTGCTAACAGGATGTGTGCATTCCTGAGGTACTTTGTGAGTATTTCGATTGCAACAAATGTCCTGGATTTCATGGGTTTTTCATGGTACATTTACTGTGTCATTTATAAAAGCCGCTCTCTAGTAATATGCTAAATCTAACCGTGCTGAAAGAATATATGTGCCAGATCGTAATTTGATTCGAATTAAATTTTTCTAATGGCATCCTCCAGAAAGTGCTAAGTAAACATTCGCTCATTCCCATCACTTTTCCACCAAGTGGTTTTGACAGGATCTTAAACATCTGGACAGTGTTCATCATATGAAACACACACAATTCTTTCTTCGGCGCTGTGTAAACTGTGGCCTAAAGTAAGTCCGCCGGGAACCCACCAGGTAATCAAAACAAATGCAAAACATTTTCTTTATGAAACAGAACCTTATCTTTTCCGGCTCATGGATGCCAGTGCATTTCATGCAGAAAATCCTAAAATGAAAGAGAATTTGCATCAGCCTCAATCAAATTCAAACATTGTTTTAAGGACATACTGCAGTGAAAATGGATTTCCACTGGTCTTAATTAGCACACAAGACACCTTTTTGTAGGAAATCACTGTGGATTGACGTTGCATGGATAAATCAGGGGGTGTGGGACAATACATGATGTCTGGCCATCCTGCAGTGGAGCCATTACCCAGGCCCTGAGGGATCACAGCTAGGGGTCGCGGCCCCTGATGACCCCTAGATGACGGGCAGGACTCTATCCATGAGGCCGCAAGACAGCAGGAAGTACTTGCTAATGTGGTTCTGATTAGAGCCCTTATCTCCAGCCCCACCAATTAATGGTTCAATTATCTGACGGGAAGAAACAATCCTCAGACAAAAGTGTAAAAGTTCCCGAGGAAAATTCTGACACCATTTACAAAGCTGTATGAATTTAATTCCACCATGGAACATAAAAAGTTAATTTTTGAAGAATATTCTTACTTCTAATTTGTATGAAAATGACAGTAAATGACCAACAGTTAAACAATATAAAAGTATCTTAAAAGTTCATACATACAGAAATGAGCAGCCAGGATTTTCTTAAGAATTTCACAATTGATGTTCCACTGAAAAACAAAAAAAAATTATGTAATGAATACAATCTGATGACCATTTCTGTGTAATTATAAACCATTTAAAATAGAAATAAAATATTTTTTACATTTGCAAACCTTCCAAAACCTCATTCACTGGAGATATGTAATCATGAAAATTAGTTCAACTATTCAAATGGAAAACAATTTGACAATTACTGAACACAAATAGTCTCATATTAATAAATCAGAGTGTCCACATACAATTACGCACTGTAAATACCCTACAGTATAAAAAAAGAGAGAGAGAGAGTACTATTTATTGTAAAAACCCAGCAGCTGTGGTTGCCGAAAGTTTAGGAAATATGGTAGTAAAAATTTAAATACATTTATAGAAATATAAAAATTATATTATTTCATTAACTGAAATAATGTTGCTACCGGTATATCAAATTCAAATTACTAAAATATTTTTTTATTATTATTCTTTATAATACACTTTTTATATATATAATTCACTTCCAAAAACTTTACATTTAACTGTATTTTATTGTAAAAAAACCAGACCTGTTGCAGTTTTTAGAGTAAGAGAACATACTGTTAACAAATTAGCAGATTTTTAACAGATTTTTAGCAATAATTACAGTCTTATTTGTCACATCCAATTTATTCGGCAACAAAAAGTAACCGTATATAAAGATAAGTGATCAACATGACCTCCAGCATTAGAGGGACCACTTCGTGCTGAATCAAACTGCTTTTTAAGTGTAAGACTAGCAGTTTTATCATTTTATCATGGATGTTTTGACTCTCCAAACCTGGTTTCAGTCTACCTCTAGCGAGTGCTAATTCTCAGCAAGCAGCTTCTGCACAGAATCTGTAATAATGGTGCATGATGGGAACTGGCAGACACTAATATCTCTGCACTTAGGAGCTTGTCTTTGCTGTTCAGCGGATTGAGTTACTGTGAAAGCCATGATGGAGTGTAAAGTAATCTCTTGCTGTAGAGTTGCCGCGCATGCCTGGAGTCTGTCGCATGTTTCTGAGATTCCTTATCTGCTGTGCGGGGGGCTTCACCTGCTGCGCTTAGATGCCCTGGAGACTTTAACACAGCTCACTAGCATTTCCCAGACAACCTTCAACCTCTAACAAACATCCTTCTCAACATACACTCTGAAAAATAAAGGTTCCAAGAACCTTCAACATCAATGGAACATTTGGAAAAACGTTCTTCAGATTATTAAAAATAATCACTTAAAGTCACTTAAAGTATATAATATAATCACTTAAAGTTTCTCAAACCAAACAGTGACCTTCTATTACATTACTGCAAAAAAAAACACCTTTTGGAACATTTATGTTTCAGAGCGTAAACTTTATTTGCATCTTTGGTTCCAACATCCATGGAAACTTTCCATTGTTCGAAAGGTTCTTTAGATGTTCTTTACACTGTGAAAAACTGGTTCTTTTTATCTAACTGTATACTGAAAGGTTCTTTGCGGAACTCAAAGTTGTTCTTGTATGGCATCTAAAAAAATGAAGGTTCTTTATTGGCATCAGTGGTTCCATTAAGAGCCTTTAACATCCTTTGCTCAAAAGGTTCTTTAAAATGGAAAGGGATTTTCACAATGTGAGAAAATGGTTCTTTTAGAACTGTTTACTGAAAGGTTCTTTGAAGAACCCGAAATGGTTCTTCTATGGCATCGCCAGAAAAGCTCCTTTTTTAAACTTTATTTTTAAGAGTATTGTTATGAGAACTCCCATTTAAAAATTATAAGAAAAAATATGCTTTTAAAAACTGATCACTGAAAGCTTCTTTGTGGAACTAAACATTTCTACCATGGATGTCCTTTCGGAACCTTTATTTTTAGGAGTGTAACGTCTATATTTGAAACAATATGCATCCAATTTTTGCATCAAAAATTTCCGGAATGTTTAAGCTTCGGAAGTACTACATCTTGTAACTATTTGCTGTAGAGAACAAACAAAACCACATTTCACCGATGTCATTCTGGAACACATCCCATAAGGTACGTATGGTTTGTTTCGCTCATGCGTATGAGTCTCAGATTCAAAAGAGGAAGGATATATTCCACCACGATCCAAAGAAGCAGCGCACAAATGAATGGAGCCGTGCCACGGTGCGGAAAAGATGCATGTCCAGCCTCATGCTTCACGTCAGGGCCTCCGCCAAAGCAAACTGTGGTCGGAAGAATCCTTTAATAGTGCATGATCTGTGTCACCTGAGACTGGAATCATCCGAAACTAAGAAACCACACAGCCACAGTCATCGACGTGGATATTTGCAGCAGCCGAGCCTCTCTAATGAACAACTCTCACCACAGAGCACACCGAAGGGCCCCCGCTGCATCAGAATCTACTTTAGCCCTATACTTTCATATTTAGACTTGACAGGTTGAAATATAGATGGTTATGACAAATGCACTGGAGTTTTTTCACAGATTCTTAGATTTCAGTTTGCAGTTTCCCTTATTTATCTCCATCATGACCGTCATGTGACAGTCGAGCACATGAAACCCACTCGCACATTGAAGAGAACGGTGACAGAATTTTCCAACTGTGACTGATGCAATCTCATGGTGACAAAGTCTGTCCAGAACATTTCCCATTCTACCATCCACAGGATACTGAGCGATAGTGTTTGTCCTGATAGCAGAATGTTGGTATTTAAAACAGGTAGTGAAATTTCAGTTATCGCTAAAATAATTGGGTATTAAAGGAACAGATAACCTCATATCATCCAAACCTTATGATTTTCTTTTCCCCTCTTGTGGAGCAAAAAACAAGACATTTTGAACAAACATTATTTTCATACAGGCTGCCATTTTAATTTTTATTAATCTTTTTCTTTCTTTTTTTTTAACTTTAAAATTTTCTTTTTATTAAATTTTTTTGTCATTAACAAAATGTGCTGTCATTTTATTTTAAATACTACTTTTTAGATCATGAAATTATGAAAAATAATGAAAATTAGAAATGCTAACTGAAATAAGCTTTGTTTTCCTATCTAATATTTATAGTTTATTTTATTTCAGCTTTATTTATAATAACAGAAATGTTTAATAGTTTTAGTTAACAACTGTAAACCTGACTGTATGGACCAAAAAATTATATGCGGGACTGTTTAAAAAACCTGTTTAAAAACAATTATTATTTAGCAATACTAACAATAATACCACTGATTGTATGGAGAGAGAGAGAGAGAGAGAGAGAGAGAGAGATGACACACCTTTATTAAAGAAAATAATTAATAATGTTAATATACATGTGATATTATTAATAGAAAATTCTAATTAAAATGCCTACCAATAAAATATGGGGAGCGTTTAGGAAATCTGTTTGAAAACAATTATTGTTTTGCTATAATTAAAATTATTGTTGGCAATTTTCCTAACTAAATGTCTATTAAATATTAGACATAGATTAATACATCAATATTAAAATTCTGGGAAATACAGATAATTATTTTCCTAACCAATAAATAGTCAATATTAAAAATCTATGGTATTGTGTGTAAATATTTTAATAATGAATTAAAATGCTTTAAAAAAAATTATCTTTAGTGTGCGCTAAATGGCATCAAGAGTAATCTAAAAGCAAAGAATTGGAGAAATGCACAATGAAATGTATAACATCAACCGATACTCATATGATATAATATATAACATATGATAGAATATCTGATAACCAATATTGCACTGATATGTTATGCATCCCTACTTTGAACTCGTATCATTTAGTATTATCATTAGTATTTTAGTGTCAGCATCCCTTCTGAGCACACAAAACTAAAGCCAACATCACACATATACAAGCCACAGAAGGTTGTGTGTTTTCAGATCTGCCAAGAAAAAGGAAGTTGTCATTTGGTGTTTTCACCAAACCTCTGCTGCATCCAGTTCAGACCAACTGTTGGCAAAAAGACCAAAAGAAAGGCAAAAGAAAAGGCTGGTTAGCGTCACACAGGAGCAGGGTCATCCATTAGGAGGACCGCACAGAGCTCCAGACACTTCTCCAGTGAGATAGACTCTATCAGAGTGAGTGACAGGTGCTGGTTTTTCGTCCCATCTCATTCTGTGATAGTGTAGACGAACAAGCCTCCTGACACGTTCCAACTGTTAATCATCTGACGGCTTGATTTCCTCTCACAGAGTACAGATGGCTTCCTTAATGGCTCTGTGCTCGCCTGTTACGTCTTTAGTTCTCAGCATATCTCAGCACAGACGTTTTCATGAGATCTGTGCCAGATTCGTCCCAGAAAAGCAAAACTGGGAAATTGCACTTATAATACTGTACAAAATACACATTGATGTGACAGTGGTGGGACAGAAAATATAAAGCAGTTATGTTTAAATCAATAAAATAAGGCACTATCCTTCAAAAGTTTGGGGTATGCAAGATTATAATTGTTTTTTTTTTTTTTGGAGAGAAATTAATACTTTTATTCAGCAAGGATTCATTCAATTGATAAAAAAAACTTCTATTTCAATTAAATGCTGAACTCTCTATTCATCAGAAAATCCTAAAATAAAATGTATTATGGTTTCCACAAAATATGAAGCAGCACAACTATTTTTAAGATTGATAATAATCAGAATTTATTTTTTTTATTTTTATTTCTTGAGCAGCAAATCAACATATTAGAATGATTTTTGAAGGATCATGTGACACTGAAGACTGATGCTGAAAATTCTGCTTTAACAATATATTCAATTAGAGAACTTTTATTTTGAACTGTAATAAAATATCTCAGTATTACTGTTTTTACCGTATTTTATTTCTTAAATAAATGCAGCCTCGGTGAGCAACTGACCAATCCAAAGTATTCAAAATGTTCCAAAATAAAGGATAACATATGACAGACATTTTCCATTGTCATTATGTCAGCTAGCATTTGTCAAAATGCATTCACAGTTCCTCTGGAAGAATTAAGCTAATGCCAATGTCAGTCCATTATGAAGTTTATACTGGCCTCAGCTGTTTGCAATGCATTCATGTAAGAATCCTGCAAGTACAGGCTAGTATGTCAGCAATGTGAAGCAGGACTTTGAAGTGTCAGCCTGGGTCAACAGAAACAACAGGTACTGTAGTACCAAACCTCAGAAACAGGTGGTGCACTCATGTCTGAGCCAATACGTGCTGGTGGCCCAATGAAATGTTTCCACTCGAGGACTGGATCATTGTGATCAGCGGCATTCAATGTGATCATCAAAGCATATAGTAAAAAAAAAAAAAAATATATATATATATATATATATATATGTTTTTTTTGGAAAACATAAATCAGTTAAAGGTACAATTTGTAAGATATTTGAAGTAAAATATCCAAAAACCACTAGGCTAGTGTTATATATTTTGTCCAGCTGATTACTAACAATATCTCTATTGTTTTCAACTACTTGTAAATCATGAGAGAATTCCCATTCTAAACAGTGACACAGGGCAGTGCAGTCACCTGTCAATGATGTTAGTTCCCTTTGTTACCGCCTTTACTGACGTAGAAACTACATGACAACAGTGTCCTGGACAAATGCGGAAGTAGCTTCATGACAAACTTCAACTAGAAAGAGATGCCAATCTCGCTTGTGTTTAACTCGACAGGTGAGTTGTTTTGATTTGTATCTTTACAGAAAACGTATGCTATTATAACGATCAACAAGATTAGTATTATGGGGCATACATGCCAAATGCGGGGCATCCCGTCTCTAGACCTAATCTAATCTACTTGCGCAAATCGTTGAACTCGCGTTAAATCCATGATTTATCTTTCCGTCTGATTGATGGCCGTCAGCGTTTGGGTAGAAGACAACAAATCCCATCATTCCTTATCAACTTATTTGTATTTTTCTATTCTTTTGTTATGTGTTTTATGTTCTGTCGCTGTCATTCTGTTGCACTGCGGAGCTTCTGTCACGAAAACAAATTCCTCGTATGTGTAAACATACCTGGCAATAAAGCTCATTCTGATTTTGATTCTGATTCTGATTCCACGCTCATTCTTAGCATCATCAAACCACGCGATTGTTATTGTTTTTGTAGTGCCCTCTAGTGGCAGGTCCTACAACCTGTACCTTTAAGTTTGAAAAACAGTGTTATTTTTGTGATTTTTACTTTTTTACTAGGGTTTTTTTAACAAAACAACTTGTTAACATTAGTTAACATGAGCTATGAGCAATACTGTATATTTTTACAGCATTTATTAATATTTGTTAATGTCAGTTAATACAAATACTGAATATACATTAACTAATGATAACAGATACAACTTTTGATTTAGAAAAACGTATTAGAAAATGTAAAAATTAATATTAAAGATTAATATTTTTTTATTTTTATATATTTTAATAACTTTTTACTTCAATAAGTACTTATTTTTAAGCTAAACTAAATGAAAATAAGAAACACTTTCTTCGCGACTAGTTTAAAATAAGTTTCCGATTTTTTTTTTTTTTTTCAGTTAACAGTTTTTTGAAGTAACAAAAATGTTTCTAGTTTTAGTTAACTACTGTAAAAAAAATTTTTACATTTTATTATAACAGATTTTTGAAGTACGTTTTACAAGAAAATACTATTTCAGTTTTTTCTACTTAAAATTAGATTTTTAATTGTGTTACTTGTAAGTTCTTTGTAATTAGTTGTGAAACTCACTAACAATTTCTGGCTAAAAATCGTTTCCACACAGCAAAATCTTTTTCAGGATGGATTAATAAGGTTATATATAAAATATTTGGGGCCAAGGGTTTAAAAAAATCCCTAGCCCCAAGTATAAAAAATAACAATAGTGTTGAAAGCATTAGCAAGTCTCAAAAATACACTTTATCAGACCGTTCCCAAACAATTGCACCTGATATTCACACAGATATGGTTTGCATCTTTAAACACTGGAAATGGAAAGGAAACTGCTCTTTACATCTTTCGGAGAGCAGGCGACAGTCCTTGGCATGTCAAAGGGCCAAGTGTTCACATATGGTCACATAGCTGAGCTAATGGCTGACAGGCCTCAGCAAGGGCATTAAAGTGACCCTGCCCCAGGACAACACACAAACATACACACGTAAACAAAGATGCAGAAATCTGTAAACATACAATTAGGCCATTAATGTTGCACAGGACTACTTCTTCTTGTGTTTACATTTGACATCTTGGCCACGATGATGAGTACAAAACTTAATTGAGTTGAATAACGACTCAGTTGCCTTCTGTAGAGCTGCTTACATATTTGAAGAAGTTTGCATCACTGATTCTTTTATTTTGCTGTTTATTACAGTGAAGCTGCCTTGAATACAATCTATATTGTATTAAGCACTACATAAATAAAATTGCTTTAGGATTTACTTGGAAATAATTTTCGCAATTGCATAGAAACGGCAAGTGACACATTCTATTTTAAATGTGAAATTTTGAACTAATAAAGACTGAAATAATATTTTATTTTAAAAAGTACTCTAAAAAAATCATTAATATCTATATATATATTACTATAGATAAATTATATATCTATATATTACAGTTTATTAGTTTTAATTGCTAAACCAGTATCACCAAATATAGTATGTTTCAATAGACAAGGATGGCCAAGGAATTAATATATTCACTGTAAAAATTCAACATGTAGTAGTAGCTAAAATAAAACATTTTTAGTAGAAATCAATATAACATCTATAAACATGTTGCTAACAAAAGTGGCTTTATTGACCTTACTCATGCATTTGTTCAAAAACCCGTCCAAATGTTGTCCCAACTTTCCAAAGTGGGTTATCTGAACAAACAATTTAATGTTAATGGACGTTCTCAGCATGCTTGAAATAATTATATTGTATCTTATTATTAAACATGATCATTGCTGTGCATTTTACTGCCTTATTTTATGCTGCTGCTGTCACTGTTTGTTAGCTGTCAGAGGGTTCCTATTTTTACTGAATTAACATTTGTTGATCTCACAATGTTTTAGATTCGTGTGTTGAGGTCTCAATGCAACTCCGCCATCTAATACTGAATATTTAGCTACAAGGTAACAACGTGCTACAGATACCATATTTTTTGTAGGCCAAAAACCAGAAAAGCACTTCTGATTCCAACATCCTGAAATTTGTGTGGATAAAATACATAATACACCATGTGATTTTAAAGCTTTTACTTGTCTTGAAAAAGGCTAAATGGCTAATGCTAGGTTGTGAGTTAAACATCATAATGCCGAACAAGTAAACTCATCTATTCACTAGCCGCTTTCACAGCCTCGTTGAGTTTATAATCACACTCTTGCAAACTATTTTTAACTTAAACATTCAGGCAAATTGTTTTTAAAGTAATGACTGAAAGAGTTGAGTTTCACTTCTGGTGACTTTATTCAGATTTCAAAATCCATAATCCAAGTCGTGTTCATTTGTGGAGATTACCATGATGAACAAAACATGAAAGAATCATGAACTGTTGTTGGTCACGGAGCTTAATTTCTGCAGTAATCCAAAAGCCAATGGAAATATCTTGAGTTTTCGTCGAGGGAACCAGAGTGATGCAAGCAAACTTCTGGGTCTGCCTAAAGAAATGCTTCAACACTGCAGTACACTATATTCAAAAAACTATATTATGAAAATCAAACATAATGATGAAAGAATGATGTTTGTAGCTCCTTGCATTGCTAAACAATCTTTAGCAGTTCAGCAACCCAATCAAAAGTTTTTACGTTTTCAGTTTTAGTCAACAAATTGACTAAAACAGGAGGCATATCATCTCAAAAGCTAACAAACCTGTGGGAAACCCTTCACGTATCTGACAGTGTGAGAATGTTAGCACACAGATTTGAAGCAGACAGCTTACAATGGCCCTTATCTGTATTTGAGTGTTTACGGTAGATAGGTTTGCCCTCAGTGACAGCCACCAGACAGTCATGATGTTCAGATAGAAAGTCTTGAGATAGTTAACTAATAGACTGCTTCAGACAGATAAGTTCAACAGAGATTCAGTGACGTTTTTCAACATATTAGACTATTTGAATGTGCTATGGGAACGGCATTGTTTAGTTTGCGTTCCAAGCATGACCACATCATAATCAGCTTGTGTCATCAAGCTTTGCCTGAATTCGTTTTTTGTCACCAGCGTGCAACATTTGTTTGCTTTTTAACTGTTAACTATTTAAATCTCTGTCACGGTAAGGGCAAGATTTGAATAATTCAAATAGGTTTGTACAGTATGCTTAGATGATGGGAGAAGGACACAGAAAGGTTTTCATCTGAGATGGAACATTTTCATTTCGAGCCGTTGCGGCCTGGTGTACAGTATTTTCTTTTGTTTTGCATGTTCCGCTCTAAAATTGGAAGTCAAAGAATAAGTAATTATCTCTCTAAATTGAACCATTTCGCAAAGAACATTGAAACTTGCCGTTTTATATGCTGTTTGTGTCACATAATGGCTTTTCCCATCAGTTCCAGACTGTGCTGGTTAATTTGGGAAGAGGTCCTGTTCCCTCCCAGAGCACAATTTAATGAGGGATAGCATCCAACTGAGAGAACTTACATTTATTTATATATTCAATATCTATTATTGTATTTTTCTTAAAATATTTGTTTGTGTATGCACTTGACACTGATGAATAAATAATAAAGGAAATTCTTGAAATCAAATAAAAGCTTAAATTAATTCATATATATAATATTCATATATAATTTTATACGTATGTATAATTGGTTGTTAATATACATAATAAAAATTACTAAAATAATTAGTACAATAACAACCACACAGCAACACCCTAGCAACCATCCAAATCATATCACATTTCAAAAAAATGTGAAATTAAATCGACAAGTGCAAAACTTTAGTCAAATGTGATTCTAAGTTGGATCCATAAAATTGAGATTCTACACTGAAGCACTTTACTAAAATAAACTACAGGGTCTTCATGTCTCTTTATTAACCTGTCTGTGACCGTTTAAAGTTCATTTTGCTCAAAACAGAGAGCGCTTAATTTTTTGTTACTCCCAGATGACCAAATCAGCCATATGAGGGTGAAGAGAATTATGACCAGTTTTACAGTGCTTAGTTAGTTACTCCTTTCTGTAGAACTGAATGGAGGGCAGTGTTGTGAGAACAGTGTTGCAAATGTGAAATTTAAGTACAGCCTCAGGCAATGGAGGTTTTTTTCCAGCGCTGCGTCAGTGAACTGATCTTTGCATTCCCAGTCTTATCTGTAAATCTTTACATAGCTGTAAACCACAACCCAGACACAAATGTGAACACGGTTTATATGGTGGAACCCTTGTTCTGCGGGACACATGGTCAAGAGGAAAGAATGGATCTGAATAAAGGGTGACCTCTACTGAAAGACAGCAAGGGTCGCAACTGGAGTGATATACAGTGACCCCAAAAAGTATTTGGACACTTAAGTCACATAACATATAAATGTCATTACATTATAAAAAATCAATTTTTAAATTCATTTTAAACATTGGTCAGGATTTAAACTTAAAATTAATGTCTTACGTGAAATATTAGATATTTTGTAATCTCATGCAATGACATTACAATTTTTACGTGTTCACAATGAAAACTATTTATTTAAATATTAGTGTTTTAACTGTTTTTAATCAAATAAATGCAGCTTTGGTGAGCATAAGAAACTTCTTTCAAAAACATATTAAAAACTCTTACAGATGGCTAACTTTTGAACAGTAGTGTATGTCCAAGAACTTTTGGAGTTAATTGTGTTCACATTCAATTCATCAGGTCATCATAGTACCTTCACTCAAAGTACTATGCATATGGAATATGTTATTCACAGACATCTGAAACATCAGATGTTAGACAACTGTTCAAAAGTAAAAAAAAAAAAAAAAAAAATCAATACATTTATTCAGCAAGGATGCATTAAATTAAATAAAAAATTAAATAAAAGTGATATACATTTATAATGTGACAAAATATTATTCTTTTAAATAAATGCTGTTTTTTTCTTCTTTTTTTAAATGGAACCTTGTTTCTGCCACAGGATAAAAGGAAATATTTTTTCTCACAATACAGAAAAAAAAAGTCTGATTTGTGAGAGGTTATCTCACAATTGCAAAATATATATATACAGTATATATATATTTTATTCAATGGCAGAAACCAAAAGCATAGGCTACTTGCGAGATGTAAATTCGATTGTGAGCAAAGACAGAACTTTGAGTTGATAATGTGATAAAAGTTCCTGAATTGTGAGATCAGAAAATCTATTACTTTTTAATTTTTATTATTATAATTTAATTTTATATATATTATAATCCTGTGGCAGAAACAAGCTCCCATACTTTTGATTAACAAAAATGTATAAATGTTTGCACAATCATACTAAACAGCATAACTGTTTTCAACATTTTTTATTAATAAGAAATGTTACTTGAGCAGCAAATCATCATATTAGAATGATTTCTGAAGAATCAGGTGACACTGAAAACTGGAGGAACGATGCTGAAAATTCTGAGGAATATCACAGGAATAAATTATATTTTAAAATATTATCACAATGAGAACTATTTAAATTGTGTTTTTTGTTCTGTCGCTGTTATGTTGCACTGCGGAGCTCTGTCACGAAAACAAATTCCCTCGTATGTGTGAACATACCTGGCAATAAAGCTCATTCTGATTCTGATTCTGATTCTGAAATATTAGTGTTTTTACTGTTTTTAATCAAATAAGTGCAGCTTTGGTGAGCATAACAGACTTCTTTCAAAAACATATTAAAAACTGATGGCTAACTTCTGAACAGTAGTGTATGATTCCAAGTACTTTTGGAGTTCATTGTGTTCACATTCAATTCATCAGGTCATTTAGGCTTATAATGCAAAAGAAAACAATTCTGATTGTCAGTAAAACACCCATTTTAGCTAGAGTAGCCAAATTTCCATGATCAAAAAAGTAGATTCCGTGGAACAGATTCCACGTTGGCCATTTCAGATTAGCAGACAATAGTATGGCAGAGTTCATATGAGTTAAAGCATTCCAAAAGTCCCATATCCCATTTCCCCAGTGGGAGTGTTGTTATTCTGCTGATGGGACGGCTGCCTTTTCTGTAGCTGAAAAGTTTGTGAAACAGAGCCGACTCCTTTGGCTCCTCACAGCAAGACTGCAGTCTATAGTGGGTGGTGATTGTTCTTAAGACAATACGTCTTTTTAAAGGGTGCCACCGCGATGGCAAGTATATATATGAAATATTGTTATCCTGGCTCAGAGAAATCAGAGCGGTCAGGCTGTCTAACCACAGTCACGCAGTGGCGCCACAATCTCGTGGACAGCTTCCACGCTTGTGCCGCTCAAAAAACGCTGCTCGCTGGCAACTAGAATGCAAACGTAATTCAATGTTATAGTTAATATATACTGTAATTAATGTTATTACATTTTATACGTTAAAATAAAAAAAAAATGTATAGAGAAAATACAAATATAATTTAAGTACAATACATTTATGCTGTAATTTTAATATTATAATTAATATACAGTACAGACCAAAAGTTTGGACACACCTTCTCATTCAAAGAGTTTTCTTTATTTTCATGACTATGAAAATTGTAGATTCACACTGAAGGCATCAAAACTATGAATTAACACATGTGGAATTATATACATAACAAAAAAGTGTGAAAAAACTGAAAATATGTCATTGTAGGTTCTTCAAAGTAGCCACCTTTTGCTTTGATTACTGCTTTGCACACTCTTGGCCTTCTCTTGATGAGCTTCAAGAGGTAGTCACCTGAAATGGTCTTCCAACAGTCTTGAAGGAGATCCCCGAGAGATGCTTAGCACTTGTTGGCCCTTTTGCCTGCGGTCCAGCTCACCCCTAAACCATCTGGATTGGGTTCAGGTCCGGTGACTGTGGAGGCCAGGTCATCTGGCGCAGCACCCCATCACTCTCCTTCTTGGTCAAATAGCCCTTGATGCCTTCAGTGTGACTCTACAATTTTCATAGTCATGAAAATAAAGAAAACTCTTTGAATGAGAAGGTGTGTCCAAACTTTTGGTCTGTACTGTACAACTACTATATCATTTTGATTTTATATATATATATATATATATATATATATATACATATATAATACACACTGTATACTAAACATTTAAACATAAATTGTATAATAATTTGGGTTATTTTAGATCATTTTTTATTATATTTATTTTATTATGGGCAAAGATTTGGAATTAATTGGATTGTGAAAAGTGGTTGTACAGTTAGCCTCCAAGGAAAGTAGTCTTTAGAGGGAGAGCAAGTGAAAGATTGTGAAAGCAAACCTTTTTATTTTTATTCACAATAAGATCAGAAAGTGTATTAAGAGAGTAAAGAGGGTCAATGTTGGTTTCATGTTGACTTTTAGGATATCGGTCACTCTGGTGTGCACTATTTTTGGCTTGAATACACATTTCTTGCCGTGCTCCTGTTTTTTACATCAAGGCTTCCCCCTTCAGACCCCACAAGACCACCAGCACCCCGAACAGAAACCACATGAGGGAGCGGGACCGGGACCGGCCTGTAACCAGGAAGAACAGAGAGGCTGTTTATTTCTGGTGCATCTCTACTGAATGACTCACACATTGGCTGGAAAACCAGTCCAATCTCCAACAGCTGAGCATGTGCCAGCTCCAAAGGCATATAACTTGTGTGCTACCCACCCGCTCTGCTTTACCCCCATCTCAATCGCAACGCTCATCATCTGTCTATTTTCTCCCGCCTTTAATCCCCCAGTAATCATCAGATGCAGCATTTTACAATCAACATTGGACCTGACCTTGAGCAGGTTTAGAAAAGGCCAGACACATTAGTGGATGGGTACGAGGCCGGGGCAGGGGGGAGAGCGAGAGAGATTAAGTAGAAGTGGGCGGCTCTCAGCTTCACTGGAGTTGAAACACACATTCAATGTCCCTATTATAGAAGACAGCGGGTCCTAACAAGCACTGCTCATTCAAGGCCTAAAAATCTAAACAAATATGCATTAACAGTAATATCATTAGGGATGTAAAAAGCATTGAAAATATGAGGACTGGGTCAAACATTTTTCTGTAACATACTAGGAGAATTCAATAATAATACCGATATAATAAATGAAGCAAATAAAATACATGAAGCTGCAATTACTAGAATAAACAGAATGTGTGTTATTCACACTCAATACAGTGTATCATTTAATACATTTACAACCCGAATTCCGGAAAAGTTGGGACGTTTTTTTAATTTTAATAAAATGAAAACTAAAGCAATTTCAAATCACATGAGCCAATATTTTATTCACAATAGAACATAGATAACATAGCAACACAAACCACTGGCGGTAAACACAATCCGCCGTGCCATCAGCAGATGCCAACTAAATCTCTATCATGCAAAAAGGAAGCCATATGTGAACATGGTCCAGAAGCGCCGTCGTGTCCTGTGGGCCAAGGCTCATTTAAAATGGACTATTTCAAAGTGGAATAGTGTTTTATGGTCAGACGAGTCCAAATTTGACATTCTTGTTGGAAATCACGGACGCCGTGTCCTCCGGGCTAAAGAGGAGGGAGACCTTCCAGCATGTTATCAGCGTTCAGTTCAAAAGCCAGCATCTCTGATGGTATGGGGGTGCATAAGTGCATACGGTATGGGCAGCTTGCATGTTTTGGAAGGCTCTGTGAATGCTGAAAGGTATATAAAGGTTTTAGAGCAACATATGCTTCCCTCCAAACAACGTCTATTTCAGGGAAGGCCTTGTTTATTTCAGCAGGACAATGCAAAACCACATACTGCAGCTATAACAACAGCATGGCTTCGTCGTAGAAGAGTCCGGGTGCTAACCTGGCCTGCCTGCAGTCCAGATCTTTCACCTATAGAGAACATTTGGCGCATAATTAAATGAAAAATACGTCAAAGACGACCACGAACTCTTCAGCAGCTGGAAATCTATATAAGGCAAGAATGGGACCAAATTCCAACAGCAAAACTCCAGCAACTCATAGCCTCAATGCCCAGACGTCTTCAAACTGTTTTGAAAAGAAAAGGAGATGCTACACCATAGTAAACATGCCCCGTGTTAGTGAGGTAATCTATCAGGGCTAGTTCACCAAGGTTTTCAGCCAGTAAACAGGATGGTGTATCGGTCAGGATACAGGAATAAAAAACGAGGAGATGTAATTTCTTCTATTGACTGTATTGAGATCCAGCAGTACTCATCAGAACATTCCAATATTCAATATTGTCATAGTCTGATAAAGAAACAAATAAATCACCATTAGGTACTTAAATTACTATGCAACGTAAATAATAAATCCACACAAATAATACAAATCAGGATCATCAAACATAAATATATCAATAAACATTGCTATGTCCCTTTAAACATAATCAACAATTACATGAGGATATTACTTCCTTCACATAATAGCTTCACCTCCTATATCACTGACCAGTTTACATTAAACTATATTAAAAAGGGGTTTACAGAAGGAGAAATGGCGACATCCTCTGGCGAGAAAAGGCTACTGCACAACAGCGTCTGCACATGGTCTCCTGAGCACGATATTAACTCTTCCTAATTAAATGTTACAAACGTACTACATAATTTAGAAATCAGAAAGCTCACATCAGTTAAATTATTATTTCCTACAGTGTTTTACAGCTTAAACATTGTTCTATCGCTATAAATCTCACTCATCACGCTGGGCACGTTAATGCATTGTAATTCTACAGTATAGAAACACAAACATAACGAAGTGACAGTCACTTACTTTTTGTCATGAACTCAACACATTAATATTGGAAGCTGGATCCTTCAGAACAGATTAAGGAAACTACACAACACAGGTACATATGCTGCTGAACTTGAATACATTTCCGAACTCACTATAACCAAAACCAACACACTAGCTACACACTTCCTCTGCCGTAACCACCGAAGAAGAGTCTTAAAACGGCAGGCACCCAGAAACGTCAGAGCCTTTTATACAGCTGCCCCCAAATGTGCAAGCACATTTGCTTCCATTAAAAGGCTCATCAGTCAGGCTGAGGCGGGCTCACCGAGGCATCGTCCTCCCCTGACGGGAGAGCTGGCAACATCACCAACCGAGTTACCGGTCGGGTGTACACATTTCCTCTGATATCCACATCAGCAGATCTAATGCATCCATCATCGCTGCGGTGAATCTTGGTTACATGCCCAATGGGCCACAGGGCTCGAGGTAGCTGCGGGTCCACCAGCATGACAACAGCCTTATCCAGTAATTCAGGAGAAGTGGAGTGCCATTTCTGTCTAGTCTGCATCCCAGGGAGATATTCTCTGATGAATCTGGACCAGAATTGGTCAGCGAGAACTTGTGAATGCCTCCAGCGTCTGCGACTCAGGAGCTCCGTCTCAGGATAGACCACTTGGGGAAGAGATCCATCGGGCCGCCCCATAAGCAGACTATTGGGTGTCACAGGGTCGATATCTGCAATGTCGGCAGATACATAACCCAACGGTTTAGAGTTGAGGATTGCCTCAACTTCCAGGAGAACGGTGAGAAGGACATCTTCATGAATAGGTTGTGCCCCCACACATGTGTAAAGTGCAGACTTGACGGAGCGGACCTCTCTCTCCCACACTCCACCAAAGTGTGGAGCCGCTGGGGGGTTAAACTGAAACTTAATCCTCTGACGCGCGAGTCGTTCCCGCAAGGTTGGCTCCATACTGGCAAAAGCCTCTCTAAGTTCCCGTTCTCCTCCTCTGAAATTGGTCCCCTGGTCTGACAACAACTCTGCAGGTGTCCCCCTTCTGGCGATGAACCGTCTTAGGGCCATCAAGTAAGCATCCGCATCCATGTTTCTGAGGAGATCCAAGTGTACCGCCCTGGTTGTTAAACACTTAAATATTATCCCCCAGCGTTTCTCCTGGCGTCTGCCCATCTTCACAAACATGGGTCCAAAACAATCCACGCCAGTGGAATGGAAGGCGGGTTTGTGTAATCGGAGACGAGCAACGGGAAGGTCCGCCATTCGGGGAATGGAAGGCTGAGCTCTCCAGCGCTGACATTCGGCACAAGAACGCTGATGTCTGCGAATCGCCTCCCTTCCATGGATTATCCAGAATGACCGCCGCATCTCTGCAAAGACCCGCTCTGGACCAGGATGGTGCAGGTTGCTATCGAACCTTTGGATAAGCAAGCGTGTAACTGGGTGTGAGGCATCCAGAACTACAGGGTGCAATGTCATGTCATCTTGACCTTCCAAACGTCGTAGCCGACCTCCTACTCATATGAGGTCCGTAGATTTATCTACCTCCGGAGCCAAGGTGAGTAATCGACTCCCAGGTGAGACAGGTTTCCCAGCTGCAAGGAGCTTGTAGTCCTCTGGAAATGACTGTTGTTGGGTTCGCTGGAGAACAATCATCTCTGCCTGTTGGTACTCTTCAGCATTAGGTGGTGAGCTTGAAGGGTTTTGTCCTAGAATTTCTTGAGCAGTGGCATCTATGAGCTCCTGCCAGGTTTGGTACACCTTATCATCCCTGCTGATCGACATTGGTGAGGTAATCGTTACTCCACAGAAGGTGGTCTTCCGGAGTTCCACATTGTCCTCAAATGGCTCAGTGCTGGGTCTTTCTGGCCAGGTGGCTGGGTTCTGGAGAAGGAAGGGAGGTCCTTGAGACCATCGGTTGGGATTTATTAGGGCCTCCAGGGTCTTCCCTCTCGTCAGATCATCAGCAGGATTATTCGCTGAGTCCACGTAGCGCCAAGTGCACTTCTCTGTTAACTCCTGTATCTCAGCTATTCTGGCGCCTACGAAGACCTTGTAGCGGCAAGACTGGGAGTGTAGCCAGGTTAGTACTGTAGTGGAGTCTGACCACAACACAGTTCGAGCCACTGTCAAGGTAAGTTCCCTCTCGAGGACATGAGCCAGCTGCGCTGCAACCAGAGCTCCACAAAGCTCCAGGCGTGGGATAGAATGCAGACGTCTTGGAGCTACTCGTGAACGAGCAAGGATGAAAGACAGGTGGATCTGGCCTTCCATGTCCTCAGTTCTCATGTAGGCTACGGCTCCATAAGCCTGCTCAGACGCATCTGCGAAGATGTGCACCTCACGGGTGGCACCCTCAAGGTTGGCATCCGCTGGAACATATGCACGTGGAAATGTAAGGAGAGGTAAGGACTCAAGTTCAGCCTCCCAGCTGGACCAGGCTTGCAGGAGTTCGACGGGTAAGTTAGAGTCATCCCAACCTCGCTTCTTATCCCACAGCTGCCGGATGATGAGCTTCGCTCGGGTGGAGAAAGGTAACATGTAACCCAAGGGATCATATTGAGTAGCTAAAACTCTGTAAATGTTCCTCAGAGTTGGTACCTCATAGGACACAGGCCTATGTTTGTAGCCCAAGGAGTCGGTTGCCCAATTCCAGCTGAGACCGAGTGTTGATTCCAGAGGGTTGGACTTATCCTGTGCCAGCCACAGGTCCAGGCTTTCAGATCTGGCCTCTTGAGGCAAATGACTCAGGACGCCTGGATTGTTACAAGCCCATTGACGCAACTCAAAACCTGCAGAAATCAGAAGATCCCTGAGACGATCCACCAGCAGTTTAGCTTCACCCGGCGTACCCACACTCTGCAGGCAGTTATCTACGTAAAAGCAGTTCTCAACCGAGAATCTCAGGTCATCGTCCGGCTGGCAGTGGTCAACAACATGGCGCTGCAGGGCGTATGTCGCACAGCACGGGCTACAGGTTGTGCCGAAAGGCAAAACTTGCCACTCAAATGTTCTTGGGGGTTCTTCCACCTTCAGGTCCCGCCACAGGAACCTTAGAAGGCGGCGATCTTCAGGGATGAGGCGGACTTGATGAAACATCCCCTTGATGTCTCCACTAACCGCTATGGGATGTTCACGAAATCTCAGTAATACTCCCAGCAAGGGGGCGCCAAGGGTAGGGCCAGGTAGCAGGTACTGGTTCAGGGTCTGCCCAAGGTACTGGTGAGAGCAGTTAAAAACCAGGCGGTTCTTTCCGTTGTGGCTGACGAGATGATGTGAGATGTACCATCCTTCTTTGGTAGAGGTCTCCTCAGTGACTTCCCTCACAGCACCTGCTTCAATGAGCTTCTGCATTTCCATCTTGTATGCATCCGCTAGCTTGGAGTCCTTTAAAAGTCGCCTCTCAGTACTACGTAACATGGGCATAACTGACTCCTTTGGCGAGTGCAAAGGTGGCATGCTTGGATGGCGCAGCAATGGTGTGACGTACTTAAGAATTCCATCTACATTAGTACGGACCGTCTTGGCTTCAAGCAATGCTACAGCCTGCTGATCCTGCTTTGATCGAGTCACCTCTCTTTCATGTCGGTAAGGTACAGTGTCTACTTGCCAGAGCCTCTCTACATGCTTGTAAAGCTCATCCATCGGTGGTGTAGATGAAGTAAACAGACACTGTGCAGGTTGGATTGGCCGCCCCATGAATGGGGTAGGGCCTTGAAGAGTCCACCCAAGCCTGGTGCGGACTGCGGCTGGGCCACCTGGTGGACCAAGTCTGACTGGTTCGACAGGTGTTATCAGCTGAGGGTTGTCAGAGCCTACAAGGAGTGTTGGCTGAGCATCTCTTAGGGCAGGTAGGGGAATGCCACTTAGGTATTTGTATTTCCTCTTCAGGCGATCAATAGGGTAAGTATGCTGTGCTAGGCTGAGGCGGCCAGCTGTGAAAGCACCATTGATCTTATAGCTGGTGTGAGGGTTTGCAGGTGGTGAGACACGGAAAGACACTGTGTGGCCATGGAGGATCTGGATGTCCTGTCGGACTGTACGCAAAGGAAGCGCTTCAGGAGTGCCCTTTATGCCAAGAAACTTAGCTGCTGCTGGCAACAACATGGTCCTCTCTGACCCATCATCGAGGATCGCAAAGGTGTCAAGTGTCCGGTCCTCATAATGTACAAGCACAGGAACGACCTTTAACATGACTCGATTCCCGGCTCCAGGTCTGTCCAGGTAGAGCGAGTCAGCCGCAGAGCTGGTTAAGCAGCTCTCTTCTTTAACGGCTACATCTTTATTTCCCCTCTCTGCTCTTGTATTTATCTCGTGAAGAGCCAGTAGATGTTTTCCCTGACAGATGTTGCAAGGTTTCTTCAATGTGCACTGAGCGGCTTGATGAGTTCGTGCACAGCGCCAGCACCGCTTGTTAACCCGTATCCACTCTCTAAGCTGGTCTTTGGAGAGTTTGGTGACCGCACTGCATTGACTAAGATAATGCTCAGTACTCTCACAGTAAGCACAGTAAGCTTTACTCTTGGCCCCTCTGCTGACTGAACTCTCTTTGTGGTACAAAGAGGCGGTCTCTTTTGACTCACCAGCTCCATGTAGGACGGTCACCGTTTGTCTTCCAGGACGACCATCAGTCTTCACATTTTGCCTTTCCTTTATGTTGCGTCCAGTAGCCTGACTGTCGAAGCCCTGACACCATGATTCATAGCGGAGCCATTCTGCCAAATCATGTAGAGTGTGGGTCGCCCCTAACTGCTTGAACTGATGTCGACGGAAATCAGCTCTCTGTTCCGGAGGGAGCTTACTCAACAGACGAGCAACATGTGAGCCACAGTTGAGTTCGATCTCCCCTTCAGGACCCAGAGTCCGCAACAAGCCCACTAAAGATTGTATCTGGAGAGAGAACTTCTGGAATGCCATCGTATCACCACGCCTTACTTCGGGGGTTTCTAGAACACTTGCTATCTTCTTTAAGGCAAGTTGATGAGGCTGACCAAATTTGTCATGGAGGGCTGACATAGTGTCACTGTAGGGGGTTGGCGAGTTTAGATAAGCATCAGCTATAAGCTTAGCTTCCTCCAGCTTTAAATGATCTACAAGTATTTGATACTTGAAGAGTTCTGTAGCATTAGATGGGAGTAGGTTTTCTAGAGCTATGCGAAGCCGTGCAAATTCACTGGGATCCGGGTAAATGAACTTTGGGATTGTGGGTTGAGGCCCTCGATACACTTGCTCATTCCCTGGCGGCTGCATAAACTGATTAGGTGGTGGCATGCCATGTACCGCTCCAGTGGCTGCTAAAGGATGGTAGATTCGGGCAGGCGCTGAATGCATTACAGGTGCATGAGCTGGGGCAGGGTGTGTGAGCAACTGAGAGGGTCGTGTAGAGGGGTATGGTGATATCCCTTTATCAGAAGTAGGAGGGGGATACGGAGGAGGCAGTGGAGGCTCACAAGGCATACATACTCTAACTTCAGAGGAAAGGCCGTGATGTCTACTGTCTAGCCCTTGTTCCTCGACCCTGAGATTGTACATCCCTCTTGAAAGGTTCTCATCAGGTTCAGGCCAGGGTGGAGGATCAGGCCAGTCCTCCTGCTCCATTTCCTTTGAGTGTGGTGCAACAGCGAAACTCCTTGAGGCTACAGCATCGGCTTGTGGAGATGTGGGATTACTATAGTTTGGGGCTGGGCTATTAACTTGGGCCAGGTCTGCTCTCAGTGAGCGGGCTACCTCCAGTAGCTCTTTCATCTCGCGCCGTGCTTCATTGAGTTCCTTTATGCCCGTTTGAAAGGCCTGTTGTGTTTGGAGCAGTTTAGTATTCTCCTCTCGAATAGCTCTGATTTCCTCAGAGAAACGAGAATCCAGATATGGGCTCTGATGGAATGAGGGTGTTCGCGCAGGCTGGATAAGCCCATCCAAATCTCTCCTCTGGTTGTGGTCTGGGGCTAGCTGAGGAATCTCAGGGTGAGCAGCATTCCCAGGGAAACCACTAGAGGGAGGGTGGGCTGTCTGGAAAGGGGTCATCTGATCTGGACCCTCCCGAGTGAGGAACGCCCTCCTATCCAAGGCAGGGGATGAGAGGCCCCATTGATGCTGATCTCGTTGACTATATCCCATATAATCCACTTCGAAGTCCTGAAGTCTGACCGGTCGACGTATTTGACGTTTAGGTCTCACATCAGGATACATCTCTTCATCTGACTCCATCCTGAATACTGCTATCCGGCTCGAAGGACCAATGTTAGTGAGGTAATCTATCAGGGCTAGTTCACCAAGGTTTTCAGCCAGTAAACAGGATGGTGTATCGGTCAGGATACAGGAATAAAAAACGAGGAGATGTAATTTCTTCTATTGACTGTATTGAGATCCAGCAGTACTCATCAGAACATTCCAATATTCAATATTGTCATAGTCTGATAAAGAAACAAATAAATCACCATTAGGTACTTAAATTACTATGCAACGTAAATAATAAATCCACACAAATAATACAAATCAGGATCATCAAACATAAATATATCAATAAACATTGCTATGTCCCTTTAAACATAATCAACAATTACATGAGGATATTACTTCCTTCACATAATAGCTTCACCTCCTATATCACTGACCAGTTTACATTAAACTATATTAAAAAGGGGTTTACAGAAGGAGAAATGGCGACATCCTCTGGCGAGAAAAGGCTACTGCACAACAGCGTCTGCACATGGTCTCCTGAGCACGATATTAACTCTTCCTAATTAAATGTTACAAACGTACTACATAATTTAGAAATCAGAAAGCTCACATCAGTTAAATTATTATTTCCTACAGTGTTTTACAGCTTAAACATTGTTCTATCGCTATAAATCTCACTCATCACGCTGGGCACGTTAATGCATTGTAATTCTACAGTATAGAAACACAAACACAACGAAGTGACAGTCACTTACTTTTTGTCATGAACTCAACACATTAATATTGGAAGCTGGATCCTTCAGAACAGATTAAGGAAACTACACAACACAGGTACATATGCTGCTGAACTTGAATACATTTCCGAACTCACTATAACCAAAACCAACACACTAGCTACACACTTCCTCTGCCGTAACCACCGAAGAAGAGTCTTAAAGCGGCAGGCACCCAGAAACGTCAGAGCCTTTTATACACCCCGTCCCAACTATTTTGAGACCTGTAGCAGAAATCAAAATTGAAATGAGCTCATTTTGTGCATAAAATTGTAAACTTTCTCAGTTTAAACATTTGCTATGTTATCTATGTTCTATTGTGAATAAAATATTGGCTCATGTGATTTGAAAGTCTTTTAGTTTTCATTTTATTAAAATTTAAAAAACGTCCCAACTTTTCCGGAATTCGGGTTGTATGTTAATCTCTCAAAAGTGAGAAGACAGGGCCCCCAAATCACTAATTTAAGCTTGATCGTATACACTCAAAGTACTATGCATATGGAATATGTTATTCACAGACATCTGAAACATCATCTAGATTGCAGCTGCAACATGGAAAAAAACTAGAAGGGGGGAAAATGTTCATGCTTGTTGACTAAACTACATATGAAGCAATGATTTGTCAGAGTCTGATTTCCTCTTTAACATTTGCCCATAAAACAATTCAGCCGCACTGACACGTGTGCAGTAGGGTTAGCTTGAAATGCTATTTTTTAGCTATAATTTGGGGTCAGTTAGATATATACTGTATATGAAAGTTATGAAAAGAAGAAAAAAAACATTAAAATATATATCAAGAATTAATTTAATAAAAATTACCCTAATCCTGATTAACCCTAGTGGTTTTTATAGTGCCCTCCAAAAAATATATGTGGTGGGAAAAGATAGATGTCTTTAGTAGTTTAGTACTGATGATAAGCTTTGTACCCATTTTGGACATCTGATTCAAATCATCAAACAAGTAGAGACTCAGAGACCTGAAAATGAGTCTATGCTTATTATCTAATACCATAAACCTGGTTGTTGATTATCTATTTGGCTTTTATATACCCTGCTGAAGGTGCTAATGAGCAGCGCGCCTGGAAATACACTTGGGTTTCAACTCTTGCCAACCAACATAAGACTGTATTCCCTCAACAACCAAACCAACCAACCAACAAAAATGAAGACGTAGCTGTGACAGTCTCACAAACTCCCAGTGAAGTCAGCTCTAGAAGCCCCCATAGGCAAAGCCCAGTTCGTGGGAATGGGTGAGGTGACAGATCTCATCATCTCTTCCTATAGAGTTCAGGGACAGAAGACATCCCTTATCCTGTCCTACAGCCTGTAAGAGAAGAAGAGCCGCTATCAGCAGTCAGCTGACCCTCTGTGGACCAATCATAGCCAAAGAAAACCCTTAAATGCTGGAGGTCATGGAAAACCTCTCCCTGAGGTCCAGATTTCCTTGCTCAGCAGAACAGAAGCAACGCATAGCAGGGAAGACGGACATCGCCGGGCCAAAATGTCGCCCTTAAAAATTCAGTTTTATTCACTGGACAATTTTGTGGCGTTCATATGCGCTTCTAAAACGGATGAGCTTGTGTTCTAGCAATAGTAATTGGATTGTATACACTCTATAAATAAACTTAAAATGGATGGATACGCCAGTCTTTTTAACAAATGGTTCCCTCCAAGTTTAAATTACCATGTGTGGGGGAAATGTCTTGGAAGGTTTTGAAATTTGTACGAGTAGGCCATGATCGTGTGGCTTCGACTTAAGATACACCAAAGTTAAATATGCTCCAAATTACAGTCATTACGGGACCCTGAAAGCCAAAATTAGAGGGCGAATGCCTAGGCGGTGCTATTGACCTCTTTATTGAATGGCTGCCCTGTATAATTAGCAAAGCAAACTAATCCATCTGAACGCAACCATCTGAGAGCATTGTACCGTGATTCAGATATCATCTCGTGACGGTGGCTAATTTACAATCAACCTGTAGTTTTGTCACATGAGAACTCTGATAACCGTCTGCGGTCCACTCAAGGTTTTTGGTTGGTTTGTAAAGCGAAACATTCATCTAACAGAGGATCCGGTCTCTGGAGACTCTTTGGACAATTGAGAAGGAAGCCATTACTGCCTGATGTTAATGGCAGGATGACCTTTAAACTCGGTTTTCCTTCATCTAAAGCAAACCCGAGATTTTCAGTGTATCATATTACGACATTTGACCACATTTCGCCATCAGATGATTTCAGCTCTAGATGAACTTTAGTTACAGTTTTGGTGCTATTTATAAACACTGGTCTTAAAATATCTCTGAATTGTTTTTCCTACATGTGATTTCAGGAAAGTGATGTTTCCTGCATGATATTTCATTTACTAAACACACATACAGTGGATTTCATTATAATTGCATACAGTTACAATACAGTTATTGATTTTAAAATTGTTCTAACAACTTGTAGGCAATGTTCCAGGTTTTCTGAAACCATATAAAACTATATTTGGGGAATGAAAAATCACTGACAACCATAGCTTTCAAATCTCATACATGCTTATTTATATTGTTTTTAATTTTTTTTTACATTTTATAAAGGCTTATTGTGCCTGGTTTAATGTCAATCAAAGCAAACAGCTTTGGTACCTGCTTATGCAAATGCAAGACAATTCTAAAATGTGTTTAAAATAAATATTGTTAGACAGAAGAAAGACAAATGCTTTGGGGTGACTTTAGGGCAAGAAAATATTGACAAAATATTTTTGAGTGAACTATATACTTTCATTTCTAAATTGTCTCAAATAAAATAATGAAGCACTAAGAATGTATTTTAATATATATATTATTTTAATTATTTTTTTATAAAAAAAATCATGCTTATTTGATCAATTTGTTCTGGCATTAATCAAACCTTGCTTATCTCTTTGGCCTGATTTGTTTGGTTTAAATGCAGCAGGTTAACACACATGGTTTTATAGTGATCTGCTGAACCATATCCATGATGTTGTGTGTAGTTGATTGTCATTACCTCATGTAGTGCCACCTCTGCTTCCAGACAGAGACACACTGACCAAATTATCCTCACTGCAGTACAGATACGCCTGGAGTCATCAATCAGCCTCTGAAGAGCTGCGGCAGTCACACGTTTCATTTTGGATAGTGTTATAAGAGGTGATGCTCAACACAGTCATCCATTTAAAGCCTTCCTATCATCTCACCGTCACATTGTTTTGACAGCTGAATCGATCCCACATAGGCAGACATCTGGCCCAGGATCGAGCCAAGGAGCAAAACTTTTGTAGATGTTAAACTTTTCCAATGAACCCGAGCAGCTCTTTGAAAAAGATTTTTTGAAGAGTTTACTTCACACACACATTCTGCCACAGATTCAGAGTTTCCTTGACTTTGCAAGGATTCTGATTGTATTATATTCATACCTTATTTTTGTTATTTTTAAAGGTGTATTATTAAGAACTATATTTTTAAATGAGTGTTAAAAGTTTTGATCTTTTTGAACAGAAATCTCTCTTTGCCCTGGATTATAACAACATCCAACTGCAGTCTTTTTGAAATCCCAATGCATACAACAGCTGAACTTTTTTTTAAATAATGTCTCCCTCTTTTGGCCAAGACTGAAAAATCTTGTTCTAAAAAAAAAAAAAAATTGGACCAGCTGAATAAATATGCTATTGCAGTATAATTTAATTTAATAAATGTATTTAGCATAGTTTTATGCCATGCTGTCCTTGAGAAGCAACATGGCTGTGATGACGACACTGCACTTTAGTGACTCAAAGATACAAACACATTTTTTTTTTACTGTGTATTTACAATTAATAGTACTCTGCAATGCTATTTCAAATGCAAAATGAACAGTTACAACACAAACTATTAATACTCAAGACATAACACATTTGCAATGATCAAATACAAAATATCCCAATAAAAACCTAACCAACCTATTCATATTGATTATCTAAAGTGTCATTAATCCTTCACATCCAGTACAGTTCAAGCATCTGTCCAGAATTTCAGCACCAATCGCACCTACCGTTCCATACATCTGAAATGTGGTTTACTGCTCATGAATAAGGTCAGTCTGTCAAACTGAACGACTCTTCACAGCGTATGTGCAGCCAAATCTTCAGCACACATTTTCTTTGGGTCACAGCTGCTCACGAGTCGCCGGTCATGATGGAGATGAACTCCTCTTGATTAACTGAAAGAGACCAAGAACAAATGTGATCACTTAAATACACTTTGCTTTTAACCTACTTACTCACAGCACAGACAATTATTAATATTTTGCTGATTAAATTACATATAGCAAAAGGACACACAAACAGCTTTCAACTCAGCCTTGATTTCCACTGTTCCCATCTTTGTTGGCTGCAATACATTGATTTGCTGTGCCTTAATTGAGAAAAGCACTTTGGGCCAACTGGGAAAAGCACAGTAATTACTTCCATTCATCAGAGGCAATAAAAATTGCACTTTCTCCTCTTCCTAGATAAAAATCCAGCAACTTACTCTCTCCGTCCCCATCGGTGTCAAATTCATCAATCATGGCTCGCAGGTCTTCGTCAGTCATGTCTTCGCCCAGCTCACGAGCGACACGCCGCAGGTTTCTCAGGTTTATCTTTCCCGTTTCATCATCATCGAAAAGTTTAAAGGCCTTCAGAATCTCCTCTCTTGGGTCTCGCTCCAAAATCATGTCTGTCACTTTAAGAAAATGATATCACTTGGTTCTTATCTTTCTTTATATCTTGATGTTTTCATCATCCCAACATTCACATAAATACAATGTGGATGGAAGCATAGCTATTGTCTAGACCTATTAGGGAGTAATGAACTCAACTCACCCACTTCTTTGAAATCTTCGAAAGTTATTTTCCCAGTTCCTTCTCTGTCATAGTCCTTTAGGATCTTCAACACATCTACTTTCTTCACCTCAAAACCCAGAGCTCTCATTGCCACCTGGGACACAGATTTTAAATATCTGTATTTTTGAGCTACTACGATTCATTTTTAAATGTTTACGGAACAAAATGAATACAAAGTCACTACAACCCTATATTAAATAATGTTTTGTTGTTTTTGAGAAACTGTGCTTTATCATCCTCTTTAATTAATCTTAGTTATTTATAAATAATTGATTATTTTAAAAATGAAGACAAATTTCAAAGATTTAAATATTTATATAATTATTCATATAACTTTTTTCTTATTTGTAAATAATGTTGTATTATGGTTAACTGCATTAAAAAAGGACACTTCATTTTGTATTTGTTTATCTGTTAATATTTCACCATTAAAGGAATAGTTGACTCAAAAATGATAATTTGCTGAAAATGTACTCCCTCTCAGGCCATCCTAGATGAAGATGAGTTTGTTTCTTCCTCAGAACAGACTTGGAGAAATATAGTATTACATAATTTACTCAGCAAATTTTCATTTTTGGACTTTTAATTTTTGAACTTTTAAACTGATGTATAGTCACTGCACATTTGTGTTCTGTTTCTAAAATGATCTCTTTACCTTTAACTCGTGATAATCTATTTCTTTATCCTTGTCTGTGTCGAAGAGCTCAAACGCCTCCTTGATTTCATCCTTCTGCTCCTCAGTAAGTTCTTTCCTTTTCTTCCTCTTATTCTTATCAGCAGTTAGGTCAGTCCTTAAAGCACAAATCAGCCACCTTATTCATTTTCCATTAATTCAGATACCCTTAAAATCACACACACACACACACACACACACACACACACACACACACACACTTTCTACCTGTCTCCCAAGACAACATTTTGAGGTCCCACAGAACTTGCATATGATGCACAGAAATACTGGTGACTTGAGAGTAAACGTTTAATATGTCTAATAAAATAAAATATGTCATTTTATGGCTATATAAGTAAATGCGTGGTGCTCTTCTTTGTAAGGCAATATGAGTTGAAGTTTTTAATCTATTTATGACAACGTTACGTGCTATTATTTTACGGTTATAATAAAAAAAAAATACAGTGTCAACAGTTCACATACACCGGCTAGTAACGTTAATGCTACACACACCACCAATTGGTCTCTAAATAGAATCTCTAACGATCAAACACCATAATTACCTTAGAGATAGGCTCATTTTTACAGTTTAGCAATAAATAACTGATACAGAGAATCAAATCAGACCATACGATATTATAGTTCGGTTTCTCCAGTAGAGCTAATCAGCTACTGCAAACACAAAACAGAAGCCAAGCGCAGCGCGTTGCTAGTTGATTGTCAAGGAAACGTTTCAGATTGGCTGTAAAGGTCTGAGCGTCAGGATAACGTTAATTGTGATTGGTTGTTTGGAAACCGACCTGCGTTTGAGCCTGTTTGATTGGAGGGCTGGGCCAGGAATGGGCGGTCTTCATTAATAGCTGTCACTACGTGATAATCTGTGGTTAATAATATTGGACAGATTTGGATAAATAGTAATTTAGCAGAAATGTACACACACACACACATATATATAAATTGTATTTATTTATTTATTTATTTATTTATTGGATGTTTATTAAGCGTTAACAGACAATGTAAAGCGTAGCCAGGAAAATCCAATAAATACATTTTGTATATTTATTTTTCTAATGAAAGTAGGCTACACTGTACATTGTCTGTTAACGCTGAATAAACGTCCAATAAATAAATAAATATTATATATATATATATACACATATATATATATAATATTTATTTATTTATTGGACGTTTATTATATTATAAAATGATTGTGTGTGACAGTTTATATAATATGTATATTAATTAAATTGTGATGATAATAATTTTATCGATTTACCGATCGTCATACATAGCAAGAAATGTTGAAATTGTTTCAATATTGAAGTAATCAAAATGAACTAAAACTCTGGTGACATAAAAGTGCGTTTTATTTTATTTTTACTTTCTGTTGCTATTAATAAATATTATCATAATATTTAAACAGAAAATTGTTACCAAAAACAAAATAAGTTTTTAACCCTCAATTTGGGGTGATTACAGTCAATCACCAATAGAGGACGCCCTACACCATGACAACACTGACATGGATCCTTTCTAACTTGAACTGCAACAGAAAGTCAAAGAAACTCTTTAAAACTTTGTACATGGTTTTGTCACATTCCCAGTGTAATGTAATTAATGTAATATAGAATACTAGTATTATCTCACTGTTTTATCATGACTGGTGGCAGTATCCTCACAGCACGTTTAGGGAAGTGAGATGGGTGGCTCCCTCACCACTTCCTCTGAAAAGCACAAAATGTTTCTGTCTGGTCTCAAGAGGGGGTTGTGGGTTTGAGCTTGAAAGGTCTTAAGGTCACACAACAACACCCTAATAGACTGAAACTGAAAGTTGAACCGATTAATCCTGTGACTTGCATGAGCTGTACTAATCAACTTCATAGAAAAGGCATAGGGTGAAGAGTTAACTTAATCTGACATACTGACTCCAGGAAAAACAAATACACCATGGAAGCATGCTTACTTGCAAAAATTTTAAAAACAAAGTGGAATGCAGAACAACCTGCTTTCATGTTTTGGCTGAACTTGCAACTGACCCCTGGACAGTCTGTTACCATGACGACAAAGATTACCTCCGGGCAACCATTGACAGTTGATAGGTGTCCTATTAAAAAAACAACAGAATTGTTCACAGACTCGATAATCATTACTCACACAAGGTGTGAGCGGTTGCTGGCAACTCAGCTTTTGCACAATTTCCATGATCACAAGTTGATCTCTTGCATGCACGCCGACTCAAGGAAGAGGGTTTCGGAAAGTACATGATGTTTGTCTCGAAAGAGAAAGCATAAAGTCTGAGTTCTCATAGTACTAGTGCACACGGTGACAGACCACTGCTGGAGTTTTGTAGAACAGAGTCTGTGTATCCCAATGTTCCTATTGGACGGTGCTGGTCATATGACAGTCCATTCATTTCATTAGCCTACTTGTGACAGTCAGTGCAATGATCTCAGGACCCTCGAATGCCTGGAACATCTGGACTAATTTGTGTTTTGCTAGACTGTTGTGATGTTGTGTATTAACTAAAATATCTATCTATCTATCTATCTATCTATCTATCTATCTATCTATGTATCTATCTATCTGTCTGTCTGTCTGTCTGTCTGTCTGTCTGTCTATCTATCTATCTATCTATATATATATATATATATGTGTGTGTGTGTGTGTGTGTAATCATTTAAAAAATATTACCTAGTATGGCTGTGTTCCTCCAGTCATTTGAAGCACACTACTATGTTTTATTTTGCCTAAAACTGTTTTATAGAGTCTTGTAGTGCACTGCTTTGTAAGGCATCTGTGGGGGAGCTATGACTGGCTCATTTTGAACAAAAGCAGATGAGGAACTACTGTGAAGCTGCTGAGGCTGGAGCTATCTAGTTCAGACCGGCAGCTGGGTGCTGCCTTCAGCAATGAAGGGCTCTTTGAAGGTGGGAGGTTTTTTTTATTTTCGTCTGTGTGATTAATTTAGGGAAGACAGCCTTCAGAGGTTTCACATCTACTATTGTGAGAGATAATTATACTACGTACTGCTCTGAGATGGAGGATGTCATTGACAAAACTTTGTAATCTGCCTATTGTAAAGGTTATAAAAATGTGTTACACAGATACGTTAGTTAGAAAGGTTGATTTGTCCTGTAGATACAGTATATGTCCTGGAATATATATAATAATATAATATTAAATTATTATAATTATTAATATACAGTATGCATAAAAATTAAATAATTATATGCAGTATATAATATTTAATATTATATTAATATATAATATTATAGTAATATATAATATTTAATAATATTTTAATACATTCGATTACTATCTATGATAAAAAAATATATTATATAATAAAGAGTCTTTGGATAAAATAATTTTAAAATTGTTTGAATATATAATTTTTGTTTGATGTTCAATTTAAGGTGTAATTAATGGTTGTCAAGTACTTAAAAGGACTAGCAGTATTAGTCTATCCTACTGATTCATTGTGTTATGTGGTGGGAAAACCAGAGTTACAGTAAGTACAGTACATCTTACACTGCTTGAGCTCCTTCCCCAAATACCTGTTCTTTCAGCTCAGTGGTGGCGTGATTCGAGACACACCCCCTCATTGTTATTGCATTCTCATTGGATGATGAAGACAATGTGTCATGCAGCCGTGCAGTTGATGGTGCGTGAGGTATTTAATGTCTAATTTTAATGTGTAATATACATTTAAATGGATAAAAGTTTTTTTTTTATGTTTTTTACAAACACTTTATGTGCGGTCACATAAAAGCTCCTTCAGAAGCCGTATTTATCCAGACATCGGAGGGACGTGTGACTTCACACAGGGCCGCCCGGTGCAGTAATAATCATGTGGAGATGTTTTTCTTGTGGCAGAAGGTTAAAGACCACATGCGCTCATGTGGCTTCTCGCTTGTTTTCTCTCGCTGAGAAAGAAGGAAAGGCAGATGTTGTGTTTACACAATTCCAAATCATGACGCCACAGGAGATCCTGGGATCTGGCCAATCTCTCCCAAAGCCAAGAAAAACAGACCAGTTGTTCTGGTGCCATTTAACCGACCTTCTGTGATAGCTCAGGATGGTGAAAACTGCATTCAGGTGCAAATGCCTGCATTTGTGCAAAATGAGTGTGTTTACATAGAAAGCAAAATAATGATGCACCAGTCAAGGCCTTTAGTGCCCAAAAGTGAATCAATCTAGTATTAGAGGTGTCCAGTATGGAAGCTTGTGACCATCGAATATATTTTAAAATAATAATAATAATAATTAAATAAATAAAAAGGTAATTGTGATACTTTATCTTAAAATTATCTTAAAATATGTTATATTACAGAAGCAAATAGAGCTGTGAATATGATTTTATGTTGACTTTAACGCAAAGAATAGTAACTTTGCTCTGAATCATTTTGTAAAATGTGCCAAATAGGTCAGAAAGTTTTGAATCATCTGGTTGCTTGTCAGATAATTATTTAGGAGTGATTAAAGAAGAAGTAAAGCATATTTGAATGAGGGGAAAAAAGGTTTAGACGATTGCCAGACAGGGAACAGCTCAGTAACTGGCACAAAGAGGTCATCCCATATCCGTATCACAGAACGGAACAACCCAACCTCAAAAAGGTGAACATCAGGAGTTTTATGTTTGCACGCAAAAGACTTTCTTGCAAACAGGGAAGTAAATCAGAACTTTGGGGAACATTCCGACAATGCTCTCTCAAAGTTATGAACAAACGTTCTTCCATTTATGTTAACAAAATACTACTGTAACAATAAAATCTCCATAATCATCGGGAAGAAGGAGGCGGGAATGGGCGGACAATCAAATAAAGACTTTAATAACAAAATAAACACAAAACAATGCATCAGCCCCTCGCGGACGACTGTCGTGCACAAATAAAAAGCAAACACAAACTAAACCCCAGGCCTGGTCCTCTCTCGTCCGTCACTGTCGTCGCTCCGGTTTTATATCCCTCCATCTCCTCCGTGGGACTCGAGACCGGTGGGTCGAGCAGGTGTCGCTCATTTTCCAATCACTCCACCGGCCTCGCTCCTGTTCCCACGTCTCTCGGCCCCGCCCAAACTCGTCACAACTACCTTTACTACTTGTTTCAGAATGTTCAGAGAACATTAAAAAGTAATGGAATGAATGTTGCCTTAACATTTGCATTACCAAGAAGAAAAAATTTGAAAAAAATTTAAACTGCATGTTTTGAACATTCATCCTAATGACTTCAAATGAAAAATGCAGGATCCACATACTTCTTGATGATTTGTAGATTCGTGCTGAAATATTTGATCCATTCAACATACTTATTCTGACCTGTACTTATTAAAATATATAAAAGAATATGTGATCATACGAAATTTTATTATATTTTAAATGATTAAAAACTTCTTGCTGACAAATGGATAAAACCTAGTGGTTTGAAAGATAGTGGAAAATATTGGTAGAGATTTCAAATGCCAATTAGTATTTTGGGCCTGCCCTGTGATCCTTAATGCCATCTAATGATTCTGGAACATGATTGAATGACTTTTCTTTTCTTTGTTTGATAGTCCTTCTTTGTATGATAGTCCTTATTTTATGCTCAGAAAAAAAAGAAGAAAAAAACCCAGAACACATTCTAATGCACGAAAAAATTAATAAAGCTGCATTAAACTTTTGTTTTGATGCTTGAAAACCCCTTTTCATATTTAACCCTTTAATTACTTGATAGGGACTTTAAGAAAATGTTCTCAGAACATCTGTTTCTTAGCTGGGTTGCTTAAAGGTTACAAATTATACTCTCAATACCCGGTTCTGTAAAAAAAAAATACATCTTGTGAGAGTATGGTGCACAAATTCTGTGTGATGTGAGAAAGGAGCTGATGCTCAGTAATAGGATATCTGGTTTGATTCGGTTTGTTTTTTTGCCCTGAAATAAACCTGCTTTGTTTTGTGTCATTCACACAGGTGTGAAGCTGAACCCTCCTCCTCCCCCCATCCCACTTGGCTCTGTGCACTTAACGCCTGCCTGCTGCTTCACAGCAGAACAAGATGTTCTCTCGATTACTCCTGCTGCAAAAAAGGAACAACCACTTTCACTTTCTGTTGCTGCTGATATGTTTTTTTTAAATCTGTGAGTGCTGAGATCAGCAGTGCTGGTATGGTTCAGGGCATCTGGTTCATGACAAGGTTTACAAGACTTCTTCCACTTTTTCTTGTGGTTATAAGTAAAGAATACTGTACAACCAGCCATGATTATACAGATCTTTCATGAAAAAATTAATAAAACATCTAAAATTGCATAAAGATTTATGACTTTCCCAAAATATGCATAAAAACACCTGCTTTTGGTGGATAGAATTTTTTTTTTTTTTTTTTTTTTTTTTTACAAAAAGCCTATGTGCATAAAAAAGCCATCTAAATCAATTGCTCGGAGAAAATAAAATAATGATAAAATATTTTATAATCAGACTATAATCATATAACATCTTAAATTTTGCTTTGGTTCTTAAAATGTTTGGCTACTACCAATCTCTAGAAATCTATAATTATGGCAGTATGTATTTTTTAATTATTAAAAGGGGTAGTCATTCCAAATCTGTATGTATTTCTTCTGCTGAACACAAAAAAAAGATATATTGGAGAATGTTGGTAACCAACCATTTTTGTTTTCCATTGTATTTTTTGTCTATACTATGGAGGTCAGTGGGAACTGAAACTGTTTGGCTAACAACATTCTTCAAAATACCTTTTTTTACATTATTTTTTATATATTTATTTGATTTATTTATTTGACAGATATTACTGAACCCGGTATTATGAGCAATCACAATGACCTATATATACAAAAAAAAAAGGTTTTGCTTACATGTCTGTGTAAAGTGTGGGCATGTGGTTGCATCTGCAAAATGGCTTAAATTGCTTACAGGAGCTTTAACACCTGCTGCATTTCAATCATGCACAGCTGTTTTCGATAAAACATAAACATATTCAGGATATTGTGGCATCAGAGTGCTGGTAAAATGTGCATTTAAAGGACAACAACAGTATTGAGAATTACATCTGTGTTTCTGTCTGATGCACACAGAGGTACATAAAATCAGAGATGGCCAAAGAAGATTATCACTCGCTCTGACATCCAATCCACAACCACCAGCTGCCCTCACGGCCTCATGATTCAGTGCAGAACACTCTTGATTGAACCAAGTCAGACATTTAAGAAATCTGCAGGTAGCAGCCCTTAATCATCAGTAAAATAAGTGTGTGTGATGTGTCTTTAATGGGAGCTTTCACCACATGCTCAGACAAAAACCACAAGGCAACACAGTGCATTAGTAAGTGGAGTCTTGAATGAAATAGATCACCAAAAAATGAAAATTGGATGACAATGTGCTCACCCACAGACTATACAGGATGTTGATGAGTTTGTTTCTTCATCAAAACGGATTTGGAGAAATGTAGCAATCCATCACTTGCTCACCAATGGATCCTCTGCAGTGAATGGGTGCCGTCAGAATGAGAGTCCAAACAGATGATAACAATGTCACAATAATCCACAAGTAATCCACACCACACTACTCCAGTCCATCAATTAATGTCTTTAAATTGAAAAGCTGTGTGTTTGTAAGAAAGAAGTCCATCAGCAAATTTTAAATATGGCTCCATAATTTTTTACCAAATATTTGCAAGAAAAACAGACACGTCCAATTCAGACAGGACTGAAAATGTCTGCTCAACAAATGAACCTGACTGCCTCATAGGTGATAAGCTCTGTCTAAATAGGAGTCACTGAATGTGAAACTGTAACTACACTTTACTATTGATTTCTCACAGCGGATTGATTTCTTACAGACAATTTACTGAAGCTAAAACTCTCTCTTGAGAGAACCACATAAATAAACATTTGCACTAATGAAACTGCACTTTCTTCTGTCTTTCATTTGTTTAAAACTTCCATGTAGTCAGCAGCCTGCGCAGCATTTTCACAGGCAATTCCTTCCCTATTACACCATTTGAAGATCATTGTCTCGGTGAAGTGCATGACTGGCGCCTCTGTTTGCATGCAGCGCCACTGTTTGAATGAGGCTGCACTTTGATATTTTGAAACGATGTCTCCTGCGCAGCGAAGAGCATAAGAAGCTGTAGGCCTCAATCATATATCTAAGACAGAAAGTTTGTTCTTGTGAAATGTGCCGACTCGTGTCATTTCCTGTTTTAAGATATGAGAGCGTCTGAGATAAAGGAGATGTGTTTTTTTTTACCCCTCACTGTCTGTGTTGAGATTCTCTCGTCTCCTCACAAACAGGGATTCCTTGCTGGAAAATCCAGCCAAAACCAGCAGTTTTAAAAGCACCAGTCGGTGGAACTGGTTTTGACCTCAAAGCCATCTTGGCTTATAGTATTTCTCACCAAGACAGTAAAAACAGCAATTTTGTGGAATATTATAACAATTTAAACTGTTTTATGATTGAATATCCTTTCAAATATAATTTATTCTTATGATGGCAAAGCTGAATTTTCAGTATCATTATTCCAGTCTTCAGAGTCGCATGATCCTTCAGAAATCATTCTGATATGCTGACTTCAAGACACATTTCTTATTATTGTCAAAGTTAAAAGCAGTTGTGCTGCTTAAAGAAACAGTACATTGAAATATCAGTTACAAAATCACTCTGATGGGTACTTCAAATAACGCAAATTGCTTCTGTTTTCTTCCAAAATAAGAAAAGTAAGGGTCTGTAAGCTTTATGGCAGCGACTTCTTCTTTTTTAATGGCAGTTGGCGGCATCCATCTTATTGGTGCATTACTGCCCCCCTCTGTTCCATAGTGTGGATCAGTCACGACAGATCCAAAGTCGCATAAATACATAAAACTACATACAGTTGCTTTAATATTTATTTCAGGATTATTTAATGTATATAAAGTTCAAAAGAACAGTATTTATTTGAAATTAAAATATATATTTTGTAACATTATAAATGTATTTACTGTCACTTTTGCTCACTTCTAATGTGTCTTTGCTGAATACAATAATTTCCTTACAAAATCAAATAAAAAAATAACAATCTAACTGACGCCACACTTTGTAAGGCTTGTGTATTTATTGCTGATTTACAACCCACTGAAACAATGAAACTACACATTTCTATTTTTCACCTGTTTGTGGGCCAGGTCTAATTCAAAATACTTTACAAGAATTACAAGAATTGAATCTGTTATCACAAATTATTTCATAACTAATTGAAATCACATCCTCATTTCTTAAGTCTGTTCTTAAGATTGTGACACAATCATTTTTTGCTTTACTTTGGTGAAATCTGGTTGTTAACAGTTCAAAATATCGCTTTTTATCACATTTTTACATGTGCATTATTTGATGTTATTATAAATATAAATTAAACACTAACTTTTATTATTCACTTATTCAGGTGTAAGTACGTGCCGTGATGTTTTTCCCAAATCATTTCTTATGAATGTGATAGTTTGAGTTCAATATAAATTTCAAATAACCTTAGGGCATCTTTATTACTCAAACTTGACATGCCAGCTATTGACTGCAACAAATACCAACTTGTAACTATCCTGTCTGTCATATCCTGCAGTGACATGTTTTCAGACGGGTCATACTGAAGTGGAACATGTCACAGGCCAGTGCTACAGTGAACCCATTCAAGGCGTTTCAGCATTCAAGCTTCCATCACACCTTCATGGGCTCTTTTCTCATGGACCTGCGGTTGTCGGAGGTTTCCGTTCCCTTCCGTTTTGCTGTTTATCTGTTAGAGTTAGTTTGACACAAGGTCATCTTTCACATTTAATAGTCATGTTAAAAGTCATCCAAGAGCTGGTTTGGAAGCATTCTGTTCTGCTGCCAAACCACAAGCTGTCATCAACTCTCTGCAGTGACTGTTTGCAAAGTCTGAAATGGATCTGAAGCCTGCAGCTTTTTGACATATGTCTGCTGTCTGGATTACAGAGACTACTGCTGTATGTTCAGTCGAAGCTGAACGGTGGACATCTGATATCTCACTCACACACCAGTACAGCCTCTGCAACTTCAGATGCAGCAGAAATGTTGCTGCCACATTACAATCATATCCAAATGTCACATTAGATAGAACACTAATGATATGTGGTTTCATCTATCGTTTTTTTATAACTTCTGGACCCCTCCGGTTGGGATGACGTTTGACAGGACATGTGTGTGATATATTGACACAGTGCTGGCTTATGTGACATTTAGATCATAAATCAACATCGTTTTGTGTGTATGTTGGGCCTACCAGTCATTGCTGAGCACAATACAAAATTAACCAGCATTACATAACCTTTTCTAAGGCAATCAGGTATATTTCTCAGAGGACGTGTTCACGAAAATTATTAAAAATATCAATCAAATTTGGTTAACCACACAAGTTACCCTGAACAAACAAAGAAAGTTTGAATGTGTTTATACAATTTGAAAATAGCACGGACGGATGGACAGAGAGATAGATAGATACTGTTTTTATGGGAAAACAGCAAAGATGCACAGTCAAAGCAGACATGAGCAATTTGGGTTGGCTGAATGGATGGATCAGGTTAAAATAAGCTCCTGTAAAAGTCAATGACAGCCGGATTGAACTGGCCAGATCTGTAAGATGAGAGAGCTGTGGACACTGATAGTACGGCCCGCACTCCCTGTGAACTCTTCACAGCCCTTCACTTCACAGCCCACAGCCCTGAATGTGCCCTGATAAAATATTTCAACGCTCCCAAGTATGTATGTCGAGAAGCAAGCGCACACGCAGAGCTATTACGTTGCTGCTGAGGCCACCTCCATCAGAGACCAGTCCAAACCAGTTCTTGTTTAACACTGGCACAGTGGCCGCCCTTGTATCAACAACTGCAAGCAAGCGAGTCAGACTTGCACGCAATGTCACTGCATTTAGTACAAACATGACTCATTTGCATGGTGTGTCAAAGGTGCCAAAAACAAAGAATTATTGTTGCCTTTGCTTTTTTTACTGCTTAATGTTTAATCATTTTGAAAGCACTGATATGAGAACTTGACAAGTCTTTACTTTACTTGTTGCAGTTTATTATTATTATTATTATTATATAATTTTTTTAACTTTAGGCTATTATATTATTATTATTTTACTTTATTTATATTCTTTCTTTATTTATTTGCATTTAGTTTAATTCAACAAAAATATAAAAAGACTAAATAAAAATATAAGATTTATATAAATTTTACCTTTACGCTAGGCTTATTTTTTTGTAGCTTGCAGTACATACATTTTTTTTTTTTTTTTGATGGGTCACAGACATACTAAAGGCAAATTATAGAATGTGTATTAGATATTATGAATATTATAAAATTATTATAATATTTAAAAATATATTTATTTTATATTTATATAGTCATAAACTCTTAATGTCGAGTTTATGACTATATAAGTTAAAAATATGTGTGTGTAATCCTTCTAGAAACTTTGTGAAGGTGGCAGCCAATCAGGAGCCGATCTGGCACTCCTCCACCAATGGCATTTCAGAATGTCTGTAATAGGAGGCGGAGCATGCATTGCTGACCACTGGTTACACTGACTCAGCTGAAAGTTGGTGGGTGCTGCGTGTTACTACTGACCCCTCTGGCAGCACTGTCACTGACTGACTGACAATCCCTGACTCGCAGAGCACGTCCCTTCTTAGAAACATGTCCCGCCGCTTCTGGCATAACCTTACAGTTATGAAAGTGTCCTCCATACATATTTAGATCCATGACATTATGTAAGAGGGGAATGAAGCTTCACACTCACGTCTGTGTTTGCACCTGTTGCGAATGAAAAAAGCGGCAATATCATAGATGCATTATATTTGTTTTAGGGCTTCTTTGTAGGTAGCTATGTTTAAGCTGGAAAAAAAATCTTGGAAGAAATCCAAACATTCAAAACATTGTCTGCTTGTCTAGACTCTGGCATATGTTCTCATCACTAGTCTTTTTCATATGTGTTGAAGCATGTATGGCGGGTTAAACCCTGCACACAGAGCGCAGATGACGCAAGCTAATTGTTTTCCACAGGTTAATCCTGCAGTGCTGTAAACACCTGCCACACACACACACACACACACACACACACACACACACACACACACACACACACACACACACACAGCCTGTCACAGGCCTTTTCAAGTTCATCACCTAAAGTAGGCTACCTATGGAACATATCTGGAGACACCTGAATTATTAACACTTGCCAAAATAAGCCCAGGGTGAAGATGTTATATCATCATCACTTTCCGTTAAGACACACTTCTCTTCCAGTTCTACCTGATATGGAAGAGTGTTGATTTTAGGCCGATTTATGCATCGGATTGAAATGTTGAAGATATTACATTAGCCAACAAGTTGTCAAAAGTTTTTAGGTAATTAAGATTTTTTTAATGTTTTTGTCTCTTATGGACACCAAGGCTGCATTTATTTGCTCAAAAATACTGTAAAAAGGGAATATTGTGAAATATTAAATGTAAAATTTAAAATAACTTTTTATATATGAATATATTTTTAGAATGTAGTGATGTCCAAGCTGAATTTTCAGCACCATTACTCCAGTCTTTAGAGTCACATGATCCTTCAGAAATCATTCTAATATGATGATTTGCTGCTCAAGAAACATTTCTTATTATTATGAATGTTGAAAATGTTTTATGGATACACTAAACGTTTGACCGATTATGATGTATGTAAGTCCAATAAAGTCCAGTTGCAGAATTTTATGTTGTTTGTTTCAAACTTCTAGTTCCCATTGTGTCATCTACATATACTGTATACTCACATATGCAAATGACCAAAATTAATTTGTTTAATACTCTGTGTAATCCTATTGATTAATCCTTTGATGTATATCTTAATTTAATTGACTTTCCAGCTGTAAACTTGAGCATTTTACACTCCATTTACAGCAATAAGCTCTAATGAGCTGAAGAGATCCAGTTTTATCCCTGACCAGCAGAGGGAAAGTAGGTTAGTGGTCCACTTACAGCTCTTGGGAGCAAACATCTGCTCCATTTGAGTCTGGGAAGAGGAGTGGAAAATATGAAGTGTTCCTAGCGCACATGAGGCCAGTGTAAGCACAGACAACGAACTCCTTGTGCTCCGTCAGCATCTGGTCCTTAGATGGCCTGTCTGCTGGAATACCAAGAGGACAGACAGGAAAAGACATTTCCTCTGAAAGCAAGTTAATGCCTGTGAAGCCAACTGAGTGCACTGAAGTAGAAACATATAAATACGTTCACAAATTTTAAACTTTAGAGGTTGTACAAATTAAATGCAAACAAAATGTAAATTCTGGTGGTGAAATGTTCCACAATAAAGCCTGTCAACACCGCGAACTGGTTAAAGATCTCGCCTCGGGATATGTAACACCCATCTGTCTATTTAGGCTTCGTGTTGTTATACATTTAATCCCATCAGGTTTCACAAACCTGGGTCACAATTCCAGACACGGCAGAGCACATGATGTAACCACCGTCTCTGGATCTTTTTTGTTCTTTTGACATGAGCACTAGGCAATAGCCTCAACTACGATATACAACCTCATTTCCATTTTTTTTTTCATATTTGTGTTTGCCAAATATGTCATGTTCTCTTGTGTAAATTGATGTTCTTGTTCTAAGTACAATTAAATTCTAACAAATAATAAAATAAAAATTCAACTTAAGTTGTATAAAATGGCATATTTATTTAAACAGACTGGAGCAAAAACAGACAAACATACAGACAACCTACAAAATGATACAAAAGTTAGAAACAAGCCAAGAATACTAAACTGTGGAAACACACAGCAGATATTGCACCATTCAATTTCAGAGTAGCTTAATACCCATTTCACCCATCAACCCTTGAAATGGAAAAAATGGAAGCTAGTTTAATTAGCTCTGGACCAGCCTGACTGAAGAGTAACGTTGCTTCCTATATGCAGTATGCATTTCATGTTCAGTCTCTATGAGGGTTCTTTGATTCCCTGTAAGTGCATGTTTGAGAATGTTCTTGTAGTATCTGAAGTAAAACACTCAAAAGACAAAACAAAACTGCAACAATTTTTACCATGACCCAATACAAACATCAAGGTAAGGATGCATACAGTTCACAAAAAGTACATAGACCCTTTTTAATAGGTATATGTCAGCACAGCGCACAAATTCAGCCATAAACTGATTAAAAACAAACATGGTTTTTGTGCCAAGGCCACAAAGATTGATTCATTAGTCTAAGGTTGTCTGTTAACAGCAGATTTATGTAAACAAACATGCCAAAACCACATATAAACGTCAGAGCATATGTTTGTCAAGCTTCGGTATTCACTTTGAATGCAACTGATGAAAAGTGCTAATTGTCTTTAAACAAAAAAAAGGCCTATGCCAACAGGCTCAGGCAGAAGAGTACATAAAAAAATAAAAGAATATGTCAAAGAGTCTAGTTAGCTATTAGTTGTACATATAGTACGCAGTTCTAAACGAGTTTTGGAGTGCGGTTCTCTGTGTAACTCGTAACAGTGAGAGTATTAGGACTGATTCAGGAATGTCTTCAGGAATCTCGAGGAGTGTCCTCTTCATTCGCCATCAATGGTCTCTTTTCTTTTGCCACTTGAATCAGTGCCATGTTCAGGTTGATGCTCTTGCAGTTTCTTTCAAGCAGAAAGGCAACGTGGCATGTCAGAATCCTACCCATAATGCTTTCGAGCAGGTATTGATGTATCCACATCTACAGTTTCTGACGTTCTTAAAACGTTTCTTAAAAAGAAAATCAATGTGGTAAAGCCACTTTTTCTAAGTTGAGAAATGACAAACAATTGACAAAAAGACAGTCTGTCATTATTCTGTTGGGAGTGGATGCAGGATGGTTGGAGTTATTTGTTGCTCTTAGTACAATGATCACCGGTAAATCTTCAAGATGATTCGGTCTAATCATTCAAATAAGTGAAGAATCACATCCAAAACAAGGCTGGAGATGTTTGGACCCCATTCTCGCACTGTGGTGTTGCGTTTACTCCATTTTGGTGTCAAGGGCACAGTTTTACTCCGACAAATCTTGTCTGTACCCCTTTCACCAAGGATGGAGGGGGAAGGGAATCACTCAAGATCTTCAGTGGATTTTAGAGTCCACTGAGCTGGACTCGACCTGGATTGGGAGTGTTTCCTGGTGGATATCCATCTGCGTCACCAAGATGGACGCTCATGTCTCCTCACGGAGAAAGAACAAACCCCAGTTGAGGTTGTAGAGATAAGAGATCCCTGACAGCACTGGTCAGGTGTGGTCACTCCTTCAGCGGGATGGACAGGTATCTGGTCTCCTGTCCATGGAGTCGCACACCTGCTCAGGATGGGGATCAACCTATCAAGGTAGAAGAATGAGGTTACAGAATATAGGAACTCAAGTTCGCATTAGCAAGATACAAGCTACAAGGTCTGGGGACTCAATGTACCTCAGAATACAGGGGTGGAGGCTGGAAGCGGAACTCATGGATGTAAGCATAAAGTGGTCCTTCAATCTCATCCCTCACAGCTGGGAGCTCCAAGTTGTTCTGTCGCTCCTCATCGGTGATGATTTCAGAGTAGCTTGGTGGAGCTACAAGGGTTGAGGACAAAAATCAACAGTTAGATCAAAAAAGACTTCCATGCTGATCGCTTCATGTCGAACGGACGTGAAAGCATCTTTGGCATCTTAATCAATGGGGCTCAGTCTCACTCCTAGAGGTCTTCCTTTGGATATATTGGAGACTCTGGGAAGTAAACTCTGAAAGAAGGTGGTCCTCAAGGAGCAGGACTGAGTACCCATAATCTAAAGGGCCTGATAACAAGTTTAAGATTTGTGTCATACCTTCAGGTCTCTCAGGCAATCCCAACCAGCTCATAGCCATGCTGCACTGACTGCTGACAGAAGAGGTGCGACTGCCAAAGGAGTGGAGAGGAATGGTCCCGATCACCAGGGGCAGGTTCAGGGTCAAGTTGACAGCTCGAGGGATGTCCACATACACCTGTTGGGAAGCAAGAAGTTAGTTGCATGGCCGATATTGGCAAGCACTTCATCTTTTCATGAATCAAAAGGTTTGTAGACTCACCATGAGTGAATATTCCACATGGATGATGCTGCAGTCCAAAATGGAAGGCGATATTGGTGGGATCTTGAGCATCTTGCCGTCCCAAGTCTCGGTCTTGCCAGATGGTAGAGGATCTCCTCGGAGGTTAGCTACGAGTTGTTTGATCTCCTTGACCTTCCCTTTGGCAAAGAAGGTTTGGGTTTGGTAGATGGCTGCCTTTGGCACGACCACGCGGGAAGAGCAGTTTTCAATCTCTGCGATGATCTGGATAGACTCTCCTGTAAACACAACCAACCAAATTTACTTAATCTGAACAAGCGGCAAAATCAAACAACACTTTCAAATAAGTGGTTAATTGGTGGCTAACTGTCCATCAACAAGCAGATTTATCATCTCACCTGGAGTGTAGCCCTTCCTTTCGATTTTGGCACTTAGTGATACAGGCCCTGAGGTGCAGAACCAACAGCAAAGGGTTTTGTCCTTTGTGCCAGCCTGAGGAGACTATAGATGAAAAAAAGGACAATAAATGAACCTCTAAAATCATACCACAGCTCAAGCAAACATTCTGTTTTACATTGTAAGGTAATTAGGCTTGAAATGCCTTTATCTTACCAGTAACAATGGAGTGTTGATGTCAATGTGCTCAAAGACGGTGAACTCCTTCTTGGTTTTCATGGGCAGGAGCCATGGTCTATGAAGCTCTGCCTTAACCCAGTACCGCACACTACCATGTTTACCTTCAAAGGATGTCGCCAAAGGCCTGGAAAGAGGCATGAAAAAAGTATGTAAGTATTTCAGTTGATATATTATATATTTGTATAATCAGGCAAGAGATTTACTTACATCTGGGGCAGTTCGAAGCTGAAGGGAAACTCGTGGCGCCCTGAGTGAAGAATGGTGAAGCCTTCATCGCAGCTGTCATCATCTAAAACAAAGGAGAATAAAATTCGATATACCAATATACCATACCTGTAATATTCCTCAAGACCCCTAAACACAACACAAAGACAGAGATATGACCCACATGGTCTTAATGTTTCAATGAATGTGAGAACATAACATTTTAAAACAATGTCAGCAAAAAAAAATAATTTTATAATTTGACAATTTATTCTTTTCAAAATAAAAAAGGGTGAACATATAGACCAAGTCACATCACTGAAACCTTAAAATCTATGCACATACAAACAAAATACTAATTGAAAATGTAATGCCCTTATATATATTTAGTCCTAAATGTACTAATTTATATTAACAGTTATTGTTTTTGGTTTATTTTCTGATATTAAAGTTTTTGTTCATTCTTTCACTTCCACCTCAGCAGTTTCAGAGACTTGTGTTAATAGATATGGCCATAAATAAAAACAGGAATAATTTGTCATTAACATGTTGAAGCAGTTGTTTTCTTTCGTTGTTATTTTTAATGTGTAATTACTGTCCCTGTTTTTTTACTGCCACCTCAGCAGTTCCACAGCCTGCTTTGAATAACTATGAGCCTGTCATTCGAAGGCAGCCGAGAGCTAGAGAAGACCAGACTGAACCGGCGCGAGCAGCATCTCTCTGCCGGATTTCCCCATGCATATATTACCAGGCGGCTCATGATTGGCTGAACCGGAATGTTTTTCCCTTGAATACGCCTCCATAAGGAAGCCACATGTGTACTGTAGCGTGGTTTTGGTGTAAAAGAAAAGGAAAGACACGTTTAAAAAATACGCAAGACGCAAATAAATACAATTTTACTTACTTTATTAGTAGAAAAGACATAATTAAAACTTCATTCAAACTTCATTCAAACTCCACTATTTTAATGGTTGTTACAGAGTACATTTAATTCAGTTTGACAACCCACAAAATTTACAACCCACAAAATACATTTATGGTGACCTCATATTTTCAGTTGACATAACTCATGCGAACCAGTGGCATAGGAAGCAAATTCACTTGTTTTTCTTGCTGTTGTAGTTGTTCTATCACAATTGACCTGGCCCAAATACTTCTAACAAATGCAGAATGACGCATAAAGTGTGGAATGAAAATATAACATTATAATAAACTTCCAATCAGTCCTGGATTATTGCGAATAAGTTGGGTCGCAGTCTTGACACTCGGGCAAAGATATGATATCACCGGGGGGGCACACGAGCACTTCCACCAATCAGCGAAGAGATAAGATTGACTTCAACCAATCAGCGAGCAGAGGCTCGGTCCGCACAACCCCCACCTCTCCACCAGTTTCTGAACAGGTTTAAACCGCTTCTAACAAAGGCTACAAACTTACGAGAACAGTATATAAAATAAACTGTAACGTATAATAAAAACATCACGTCATGATATGATTATAAAGTGAATGTGGATATGAAAATCGCTAATTACAGATATCGAAGAAACCGATTAACTGGTTGTTTTGGAGAGAAGGGCATGTTTATAAGCTCTTGTTCTCTAACAGACACTTTCATTTATACATTAATTGTGCTAGGATAAACTTCTAATAATTAAATATCTATTTCAAGATGATTATTTTTTTATAATATTACTGGAACTCTTTAAGAGCAAGAAAGACGTCGTTTCAACCAAGCTTAACCTGCATAAGGGTTCATAAATAAATCTTTTATTTATTTTTTCATTTGTTCTACCTATGCCAATGGATTAAACCGTTCGCAGAGTAAAAACTAAAAGTGGATATGGACAGATTAGACAAGCAAGCAAACAAAACCTAAGTGACACAGTGTAACCTAAGAAGCATCTGTCATTGTAGTCCAACAAACATCTTTTGTGAATAAAAAGTGCTGAATGAAAATGCTCCTTACCTCGATCATGTCCAATAAGGACGTCTTTGTGGTTTAAATACTCCACTTCTTCAGTGAAATTCTGTGTGTAGGCAGTGTTGGATCCAGCATTACGTGACTCGGTCCAGCGAACTTTCGCCAGTCCCTTGGCGTGAATGTTCAAAGATTTCACGCGGATTTCTCCGGTAACTTCAACGATCACCCGACCAGAGACGGAGTCCCCACTGGCGAACACAGGGACATTACTGTCATTGAGACAGTCGTAGCTGACAAAGAAGTTTTTCACCTTTCCGAGCACCATGGTGAAAATCTTACTAAGCTGTAAGTTATTTAAAATAAAAAGAGCAAATCATCTGTCAGATGTTTTGTATGAACCATCTAAGGTTTGTGCCGTGCAGAAAGGCTGCAGGCTGGTTCAGTGCTATACTTGTCTGTTAATCATTGAGTTTAGCTGTATCTGCATGTGAAGATGCAGCTACATCTCTGCGCTCTGGCTCTGACTCTGCTTTAATACCTCCGCTTGGTGGAAAAACAACCGGACTGCGCATGCGCAATCGATAAGACCGCTGCTGCTCCCTTCCACCTTCTTCCGCTTTCCTAAGCTCCAGTCTCTGTTGTATTGTTAAAAGTAACCTGTTTTCACAGACTCGTACATCCAAAGTGTTTTACTAATTAACAAGTGATTGTTTTTTCTTATACCTATTACATTAAGATAGTATGAAATACCACATAGTGGCGTGAAAAACAAAACATGAAATTTAAATGTGAATACAGTAGGCTATCACAGTGAAACAAAAGAAACTGGAAGTAAATAGAAAAAAACCGGCTTCAGTCCAAATGTATAATACTTCCTGCGTAGTTGACATCCAATACAAAAGTGAAACTATGTTATTTAAATTTAAATTAATTAGAATCTCATCATTTCAAGCAAGGGGCATTCATATTTTCTCCCATTGCTCTTTACTGCCACCTGCCTGTTAAATGTGGTTATTGCATATTGCATCTTAATAGCATACTTTCATTTAAACTGATATCTACAGACAGAAAACGAACTTTTGCTTCAGACTTTGACAGAACAGATATGTACTTTAATATGTTTGCATAATGCACTGTACAAGTACAATGTAAATCGTATTCTTTTGTAAGCTAAATCCATAAATGTAAAATGTAAACGTAAATACAATGTGGGAATTAAGAGAACATATTGAGGTTAAATTATGTTTCCGAAACTTTTGGGTTAGTTTTCTTATGTTTTTCTCATGTTTGTAAACATGACTGATGCAAAATACTACAAAATATATAATACTTCAGCTGAAGAAAACAAGAAGAGTAGCTGTCATGACTAATATTATTTTAGTATTACATACTATTATAGCATTTATTGATATTTTTTATTATTTTTCTTCGGTTTAGTTTTAGTTTTAGTAATTGTGTTATATGTTTTTCAGCATTTTCATTAGTTTTTTGTATTTAAATATTTATATTTAACTTTTCAAACTTCAGGTAGATTTTAAGTCATTTTGGTACTTTTTTATTTTATTTTGGTTCAGTTAGTTGCCAAGGCAACAATTCAAATGTTAATTTTCAAGTTTTTTAAGTTTACATTTGAATGTAATTACACACACACACACACACACACACACACACACACACACACACACACACACACACACACACACACACACATTTTTACACCAGTCACAAATAGGAGAAATAATAGCTAATAGAAACTTAAAATGTTACTTAATGATGAAAAACCTAAAAGACCCAAAGACCGATTACATCATCTACATTAAAACACTCTTTCCTTGGAACTGCAACATGCATGTAAAAGTGCATATTATTGTCAAATACTCAACAGCAGATGGCAGCAAAGCTCTATTCAAACTCATGAACTTGATGCATTATTTAAAATTACCATTATGCATTTAAACACAACTGTTGGAGACATGCTAAAAATAATAATACATTTAATTGCTCATAATACACATAATAGTAGTAAATAATACATAACTATTGCATGGTCCGCGGGGGTGAAATATGGACACTACATATGTCATTTCCAATCACAGTATTTTAATTTCCCCATATATAACAGCACATACTCTGTCATTCAGATGTAAAAGTTAAAGCATATACTGTTTTGCAAAGAAATTTGGAGCACAAAGCCCCATTCGTTTATGAGTATAAATATCCTGTCAAATTAAAATGGAAGACCTTACAAAACTTTGATGGAACTAGGTAGATTTATATTATTATTATACTACTGGCTCTTAAATTAATTAAACATATATCTAATTATATTAATAAAAAAAAAACAATTACAATTTTACTGAAGTGAAGCATCCGCACATACTGAATAAATATAGGATAAATCAATTTTACAAATGTACAGCACTTACTGTTTTGCCAATGAATTTTAATATATCACCAATTTATTTTAGAACTTTTAATTTACTATAATTTGTTTACTAGGTTCAGTGCCTCGCCAAAGCATAATGCTTCCTTCCTTAGGGCTGGTAAAATGTGTGTGTGTGTGTGTGTGTGTGTGTGTGTGTGTGTTTAAGAGTCATGATGTAATGTGAAGACTCAAGTCTTTCCCACACTTGGAGAGGGATCCCTGACAGCCTGGGAAACTAAAAGCTTCCATCTGTTCAACAGGTCAACAGAGGGTCCTGTGACCTTTGACATAGATTTGTCCCCCAGTAAACATGAAGGACCAAGCTGTTGACAGAGTGGTAAACGATACAGACCAGTTCTGTGTAATCTCATCTGAGTCAGACTTATCCCATATTCTGTTGACAGCTAGTACATTTAATTGGTCAACAAAGGGGAACTAAGAACATATAGCAATGAAACACCTTCCTTAAATCCAGATAAAGGACCTGTATTTGGGTATCAGGGTTAAAAAGCAGTTAATTCCCCGATGGAGTGAAAGGTCACAGGTGACATAAAACACATGAACTGAAATGAAGAAGAGACCATTTCAAGTGTGAAAAGCCCTTCCCTTACGAAAGGAAAATATATTTACCAAAATATTTCTTAAAATATATTGTGATATATTGTAATATATTATTTTCCCTTTTTATTTTCTAATATATTATATATTTGAATACATTGAATAATATATTGATGATACATATATTATATAATATATTGCAAAATATACAAATGATTGCCGCTTTCAATATATTGCAATATATTGGAAAAAATAAATATTAAATCCCATATATAAGAATATATGCCTAATATTTTACATGATATTTTCCAATATACTGCAATATATTTTTGTTTCATAAGGGTTGACTGTGTTTAATGGTGGTATGTTGAATTCTTAACCTTTTGGAAACTCTATAAAAACAGTCAAGAACCCTCATATGTAGACAATCAATACTCTGGTATACTGATCACATGGATACCTGAAACCTGAAACCAAAGCTTAGAGAGTTTAAGAAGACGGCAAGTTGTTTATTTTCCTACCAGTTACCCACAGTTATTGATTCCACACTGATCAATATTTCACAATCAGTCCAGGCTATCAGAAATAAATGAATTACATCTGGGAATGTGAAATACAGATCAAGGGCCTTAATGGAGGCGGATTGCTTTGTATCATCCAGATGTGCTGCAGTACATTCAGTCTCAGAGATCCAGCTGCATGCATTTGGCTTCCAAATAGCTCAGTCCTTCCAGAGGTCACACATCTGCAGGTGAAAATGTGAAATGTGATGGCCTTTGACACCACTGGCTGCCCCTGAGCCTCTGTGGCCCTTTTGTTACATAAAGCGCCAGTGCTGTTGTCAACTGCTGCGATTAGGCACCTGAAATTTGCCTGGACTCACTCAACTGAACTCAATTTATGATCCTATAGTGCAAGAATCTATTATAATATTTATTTATTATATAATATTGATATATTACTTATCTATCTATCTGTGTGTGTGTGTGTGTGTGTGTGTGTGTGTTTGTATATATATATATATATATATATATACAGTACAGACCAAAAGTTTGGACACACCTCATACAAAGAGTTTTCTTTATTTTCATGACCATGAAAATTGTAGATTCACACTGAAGGCATCAAAACTATGAATTAACACATGTGGAATTATATACATAACAAAAAAAGTGTGAAAAAACTGAAAATATGTCATATTGTAGGTTCTTCAAAGTAGCCACCTTTTGCTTTGATTACTGCTTTGCACACTCTTGGCATTCTCTTGATGAGCTTCAAGAGGTAGTCACCTGAAATGGTCTTCCAACAGTCTTGAAGGAGTTCCCCTAGAGATGCTTAGCACTTGTTGGCCCTTTTGCCTTCTGTCTGCGGTCCAGCTCACACCTAAACCATCTCGATTGGGTTCAGGTCAGGTGACTGTGGAGGCCAGGTCATCTGGCGCAGCACCCCATCACTCTCCTTCTTGGTCAAATAGCCCTTGATGCCTTCAGTGTGACTCTAAAATTTTCATAGTCATGAAAATAAAGAAAACTCTTTGAATGAGAAGGTGTGTCCAAACTGTTGGTCTGTACTGTGTATATATATATATATATATATATATATATATATATATATATATATATATATATTACCTTATTTTCTTTGATAGATTAGTATGGCGCTGGAAATCCTGGCAAAAAACAGAAGGAAAAAAAAGATAATAATGTTAAAATATCATTCTAGAACATTGTTTTTGCTGTGACCCTTCTTTTGACATTTGACCCTGGGCTTTGTCCTTGTCTTTGCTCATTGTATCGCTTTGACCCTTTAACATGCGGCTCCTACAACCTGTTCACAAACACCATGTGACTCTGCTCCATCCCGAGTCTTGAGGTCCATCAGTAACTCAAAGCAAAAATGGTGACCCTTGAACTCACTGAATTATGCATGAAGAGAATAGTTGCTGCTGAAAGTGCAATCACTGTTGTTAATAATATTTTTAGAATAGCTGCTGCTATAAATACCTTGGTTATTTATATGTAAGGTAAAACACTGCGGATAAATATGATAATTAAAAAAATCTCATAGATATCACCAACCTTTGACAGTACATTAAAACAATTGTTTTGTTTAACATGTTTTCTGAAATGTTATGTTTAAAATGCAAATGATGCATTATCTAATTAAATATGCACTAATTTGCATTCATTTACAGAAAAGAAATCTAAACAGCATTTGCCAGTTTCCAAAAATCTTTTTGTTCACATATTAAACGTTTTGTCAGCTAGACAACAAAAATAAACTTTCACCATGCTATTAGTATCAGAATGTTATGGGAGCAAAATAGGCCAAAATATCCAAAATAAAAAAGGGTAGTGTCTTAATTTAAATATATAAAATAAAAGTCATAAAATCAAAAGGTATTCAATCTCTCTCTCTCTCTCTCTCTCTCTCTCTCTCTCTCTCTCTCTCTCTCTCTCTATATATATATATATATATATATATATATACACTGTATATTAAAGCGCTGGATTTTAATATTTTTTTTCACACTAGGTGGCAGTCCTTTTATTTTTCGAGCGTTAGAATAAATTACAGCACTAGTCAATTGCAAAAATGATAAATGATCAGATTGGAGAATGAATTCAGTAAAGATAGTGGTAAAGATAAAAAGCACCACATACCTTTTTTTAATAGTTAAATGTTCAATCCTATTCTTATCCAATGTGAGAGAGAAATACAAATACATAAAGGTCCCAGTGTTTGCTAAAAGAGACTTGAAGCACATAATTGCATCCAGACGCCTTTGGAAGGATGTGAGCTAAATGGCCAATCAAACAGAGCTTCCGAGCTTAAAGGAGCCTCCCACTTCTGTGTTTTAATAACTGAAAGGGTCCAGAATACAAACCATTCAAGAGACCACCACTGAAGCGCGTAAGACCTAGTGTAGGTGTGGTCATTTGGATCAGCATCATGCCAAAGTTGAGTCCGTTCAGCTCTGTTCTCACGGATACTCCTGTTTTTAGTTAAAGTTGAAGTCTTCCATCCATGCTCATGTCCATCATGCCGACAGAAGGCTGCGCTACGCCGCGTTTTTGCTCTCCTCGGATCTGATTCATTTGGGGTTTCCGATTGTTTCTTTTATGCACGAAGACACCACCAGCACGGACTACCGGCGTGATTGTTTTATGTCCAGTCTTGTTGTCTGATCTGTTTGGACACATGTCTCCAGTCTTATCGATGCGCTTTCCATATCTTTTGGTTCTTCTGTATGGATACAACACGACCGGCCTTCTTCATCTTGAATAATTCTACAAGACGCGTAAAAGGTTCGCAGTCCAGCCATGGCCATGGTGGTGAGCGTGTGGAGAGATCCGGAGGAGGAACTTGCACCGGAGGGATCTCTGGATGATCAGAGCGGACCGGGGGGAGACCACCACCATCACCACCGCGTGAGCGCAGCCGCGCACTCTCCAAACACCGGACTGCCTTCCGCGGAGGATAAAGGACAGAACTCGGCGCAGAACCAGCAGCACATTGAATGCGTGGTTTGCGGGGATAAATCCAGTGGGAAGCACTACGGACAGTTCACCTGTGAGGGATGCAAAAGTTTCTTCAAGCGGAGCGTTCGGCGGAACTTAACGTACACGTGCCGTGCCAACAGAAGCTGCCCGGTGGACCAGCACCACAGGAACCAGTGCCAGTACTGCCGCATGAAGAAATGCCTGAAAGTGGGCATGAGACGCGAAGGTGAGTGTGCAGTGGATTTCGTCATTTGTAGCATACATAAACTTGCATTTAGAAAAGGATAGATAGATAGATAGATAGATAGATAGATAGATAGATAGATAGATAGATAGATAGATAGATAGATAGATAGATAGATAGATAGATAGATAGATAGATAGATAGATAGATAGATAGATCATCTGATTGCAGGGCATAAACTTTTAGAAAAAAAGTTACTTTTGAAAGAGCCAGTGACTGAGTGTAATCTACCGCCTGCACAGATAAAGATAAGAAATGTGTTTATTCACGTTGTCATTTCTTGGCACATTTCTTCTCCATTTATTTCTGTTTTGATAGCGGTTCAGCGAGGAAGAATGCCGCCGAACCATCCAAACCCAAGCCATTACGCGCTGACCAATGGAGATCCGCTGAATGGCCAATGCTACCTATCCGGATACATATCTCTCCTGCTTCGGGCCGAGCCATATCCAACCTCTAGATACGGAAACCAGTGCATGCAGTCGGGTAACATCATGGGCATTGAAAACATCTGCGAGCTGGCGGCTCGTTTGCTCTTCAGTGCGGTGGAATGGGCTAGGAACATCCCTTTCTTTCCTGATCTCCAAATCACGGATCAGGTGTCTCTTCTGAGACTCACCTGGAGTGAACTTTTCGTGCTGAACGCTGCGCAGTGCTCCATGCCTCTCCACGCGGCTTCTCTCCTCGCAGCTGCTGGGCTTCACGCGTCCCCGATGTCCGCGGACCGCGTCGTAGCCTTCATGGATCATATCCGATTCTTCCAGGAGCAGGTGGAGAAACTGAAGGCCCTGCAGGTGGACTCCGCCGAATACAGCTGTGCCAAAGCAATAGTGCTATTCACATCAGGTAGGTAGGCCCGAATGATTCAATATCAAGTAAAGTAGGCAGTTTAGTGAGCTTGGCTATAACATAATGCTATTCGTTCCGCAAAGTTTGTTTCAATATGTCAAAAGTACCATCTGCGTACATTCATATTTGAGGCGTGTAGGTTGATTAAAAATAGGCTAATGGTAGTTCCATGATATTATAATTTTGAATAAGAATATAAAATCAGCATTACTCAATATTGCTAGTTAAATTATAGCTTCACACACACACACACACACACACACACACACACACACACACACACACACACACACACACACACACAAACACACACACACACACACACACATATATATAAGCAACATTAATGTTTGAGGTATAAATGTTCATTTTAAATGTTCTTTTTGTTGTGACCAATTAATTTTAAAAGTAGGCCTACAAATAATTAATTTATAGTCCTTCAGAACTGAATATATAGTGTATGAACTGCTTTCATAATTTAAAACAATTAGTAAAGTGGTGTCTTCACACTATATTAGATTGAAATGGCATTGTTACACGAGCCTATCCCCCATTAAGACGTTAAAAAAAGGTCAAAATCAAAAGGCCTTCTCATTCAAAAATAATTTTGAATATAATTAGGGTACGTTTTCACAACATTTTAAGAACGATCAAACAAAGTTTAGCCCACGTAATTAGGCCTAAAGTTCGAGTTTTAAGCAGAGCGCGCAAAACAGAAACTCGCTAAGACTAGTGTTACTATAGCAACAGTACAACGACACTGGAGTACGGGTACTTCGTTTCAGTAATGGGATTCATTTACATTTTTTAATTTATTATACATTTACACACCACAAATATAAATGAAATGTTTTGTTTTGATCAAAACCGCACCACAAGACATTTAGGTTGACCGAATGCGCCAAGAAAATAGGCTGATGACAGAAAAGTGGACCCTTTAAAAGTCACACGCTGATGTTTGTTTTGCTAAAGTATAACCCGTTTTGAAGAACAGTGAATTGCTAGTAGCCTATATATTATTCCAAAATAAATAAACAAATAAAATGTGGCCCAAAATGTTATTTTGAGAGGTTTCCTCTTATTATTGTTTTAATGACTCTCTAAGAAGTTTCTATTAAAGTTTTAAAATATATCCTTTACAAATAATGCAGCATTCAGTGTTTAATTCGTTTCGTTAATTCGTTGTATCCATGCGTATGAAACCGTAAATAATGAAAAACATTAAGAAATGAAACTGAAATTCACAATGTAGCCCATAACGTGGCTAATGCTTTCTTGAATTAAAAATATTTGTCTATCTACTGACTTAATTTAAGTTGTGTGTTAAACTCGTTTGACTGAGACAATTAGATTTTCAAATGAATTAATTATGGGTTTCACTAAGAAAATAAATGAATGCAAACGCTCTAATCTGTTTTTCTGAACCATGTTAAATAGTGTGCATATTTACAGTGAAGATTTATGTAAACATGCCAGAGATGACATTCTTCTGAATGCTGTGTGTTTAATGGCTATATTCATTTTGCATTCAGATGCATGCGGCCTTTCAGACGTACCGCACATAGAAGGACTTCAGGAGAAATCCCAGTGTGCTCTGGAGGAGTATGTGAGGAGTCAGTACCCGAACCAGCCCACACGCTTCGGCAAGCTGCTGCTGAGACTCCCCGCGCTCCGGATGGTGTCCTCCTCCGTCATAGAACAGCTTTTCTTCGTTCGACTGGTGGGTAAAACGCCCATTGAGACGCTCATCAGGGATATGCTGCTATCTGGGAGCAGTTTCAACTGGCCCTACATGTCCATTCAGTGAGAGGAAGATAAAGATGGGGACATTTGGTGAGCATTTACAGACATAAAAAACTAAACAGTCACGGAGGATGCAGAAACTCTCTCTTAAGTGTCGGTTTATATAGCAATGATATTCGTGAAAATGTGAAGATCTTTACTCTCTTTCTCATGATCTCTGCTTTTAACAGTACACGTGCTATAAAATACTTTATAAGATAACTTTTGATTCATTTATTCAACAATGTATTTGTCAAATTTATTTGCAAATTTAGTTTTTTTTTTGAACGAGGGGATATGCATTGATCCAAAATAACAGAAATAACTGGGTAAAACTTGAGAGAAAAAACACGTTTGTTTTAACTGAGAAGCGGAGACAATGGATTTAACATTTATTTATTTAGCTGTATTTATTTTTCTGCTCATCAACTTCCTGTACACATGATCGAAACAATCAACCACAGCACTTAGGTTATACTTTATAAATAAATATTATTGGTGTATTTTCAAACATTTGTCTCGGTATAAAATATTACACCTCAAACCTGCAGAGGACTTTTTTTGGGCTGTCAGGGTGGGCGATGGGGGGGCTGTTGGATTTCATGTATGATGCAACATTTGATTAAACAATTTTCATTAATGATTTCGTGGGTAAATGTGCTTTTGTTTGTACTTTTGCTAATAAAGATAGTTTTCATATCTCTGAGAGACAAACTGAGGCTCATTTTCGTAAAGCTGCGGTCTTGACATGCTTGAAGCGGTAAAGTTTTCAAATAGTTTGATATCTTTTGTAGAAACTGTTGAAGCAAAGGGACTAAAATAATACCCCCTTAAGGTAAGACCATTTTAGCTATTTAAATCATCGTAATATTAATTAGCTAGTTCATCACTGTGGCTTAAATAATAATTTCGCTGTGGTGTATATACAGTCATTTAATTCACAGTTTAACACGCAAAGTCTATCATTAGATATAAGCCTAAGCTATAGGTTTATTATTAAGATTTTATGAACGGATTAAAACTTATGTAGCCAAATATTAAGTAGAAGAACTCAATACTGTGAACTTTATAGATGTACATCAGCCATTTTTAGACGAAACATTGTTTTGCTTTCAGCAAGGTCATGAAATAGGTTATAGCCTATACATTTATAAAATATAAAACACGTTCGTGGGAAAGTTACATTTTAATCGAGTCAGAAATATATATTCGCAGTGTCATATCTTGTAAGCCATAAATAAATAAAACGCCACTTTTTAAAATAGGTAACTCGCATATCTGCACGAGTTTTTAATCAACCTTATGAAAAAAATAGATCGTTTGGGCTTTAAAGGCTTAAGTTTATCAGAAACATTGTTATTTTATATAATAGAGACAGACTAGACAGTTCTTAATTCCTAGACCGATGATTAGGACAGGTGAGATGTGTTTTGGTGTCAGAATGCGCTGTGCTCAAAAAAACTGTAACTGACCTGTACATGTGCTGGATTTCAATCTGTACTGCCATATCTCATATCTCAAACGGCTTGTTCATCTTTCATATTCCAGATACAGGCAGCAAATAAATTCGTTTTTATTTATGATGGTACATAAATATATCATGTTTTATATATAATGCATAATACTTCTGTACTGATTTGCAATGGCTTGATAAAAGGCTACAAGTAAAACAAACTTTTTTCTGACAAACTGACTTTTTTCAACAAGCGTGTTCTTTCAAATGGAAGTTTACAGTCGAGAAAAGTAAAGACTAAGTGTCTTTTCTTTAAAATAAATAAATAAATAATAAAAATAGCCCACATTAACACTAAAACTGATTATGTTGTATAGCCCCAAACTTACGTTTATACACGAAATATAGTTTGTAATAATGTATCGTCATTTAATATGGAGTTAATAAGGATTCATTTATAATTTATCGATTTAATTTAAACCGATTTTTGACTTCTGACCTTTGTGACTGTTCTAATTATTATGCACGGCCGTCATTCTAATTATAAAGAGAATAGAAATACGCATGCGCGAAACGAAACGGGCCTTTCAGATTTTTTAGTCAGTCTACTGAAAATTACCAGCAGGCAGCACAAATATTTGTATTTTCATATAGGAGTTTCTCTAAATCAGGCGACAAAATCACAATTTTAATCAGGTTGTTGAAACGTTTTAATTATTTTTATCCGTGTGTGGATTTACTTAATTTAAGAACAAAATTGTCCTTTAGAAGTGAAGTAAACCTGACAAAACCTTTTTTAGGAGACATCTGATTTTCTAAAATTTCTAGAAAATAAATTAATTAGGCAGTCTGTAAGTCAATAAGCTTTATATAAAACAACAGAAGTCTATGGCATCCCCCCAAGTTATAAATCTAGAAAACGGGCGTTCTGCTAGGTTTTCTGTGTGGAGTCTGACAGCCAGAGTCTCTAGTGAACTCCATGACCCCACACTACTCTCATCATGTGTGGATCTCCTCCTGAGCTGAGGTGTATCATGAACTCAAGGCATCTCAGACGAATTGCTGACACAGTGCCTGGGTTATCCATGACCCCGGCGGTGCCTGGGGACCCGTGGGGAGAACTGGAGCTCAGAATAAAGCACAGACTCGTCCACAGGGGGATTCCTGATGGCAACGAGGAGGGTCTGTGTTGGACGTTAGTATCATAGGATACGTGCTCGGATCAAGGGTACAACTCTTAGAGGAAACTCTGTCTAAGCAGCTAGTGTGGAAATGCAAACATAGACATTGTGAAGAAAATATTGCTAAGAAAGCTATTGTTTATAACTGCAAATATGATATCTTGCAAATAAGGATGAAAAAGTAAATGAAAGAGCAGATTTGAGCATGTATATCGTCAGCCCCACTGAAGACTACTGTCATGGGCAGGATTAGTTTTACTGGATTTTCAACCTATAAAGACACCGCATCTGGAGATGGGAGGGTTGTCTAACTGAATCAAGTTAACAGGACGCATCACCTATAGGATCCGGGATGGAGGTTAATTTGTCTTTGTCTCTCAGACGATCAGAGATGGTACCTGCTCTTTTGTTGTTCACTGATGATCAGACATGGTCTGTTCTTCTCCCAGTCAATTACGTCCTGCTGGTGTAATTGCAGAGCACTTTACTGTCTGGCCCATTATCAGCCTTTGTTCCTCTGCATCCACATTTGATGCAGGTTTTATTTGTCCAAGCGTTCCATTCAAACATAATCAGCTTTATGAGAAATTGCACACATGAACATGGACAGAACTGATATAATATAATATAATATAATATAATATAATATAATATAATATAATATAATATAATATAATATAATATAATATAATATAATATAATATAATATAATATAATATAATATAATATAATATAATATAATATAATATAATATAATATAATATAATATAATATAATAATATAATAGTGCTCTGCAGTTTAAAACGATAATGATAACTGGGTCATTCTTGTTATGCAGCACATTTTAAATTCATATTCTAAAATGAATATGCTTGTTTAACCAAGTGTTTCTACAGTATGAAAGCACACAAACTCACAGAATTCTGGTAACAAATCCATTGGTAACACTTCCTGATGCTTCTGCTGATTTGCCACCAGAATGATGTCACTTCCTGGAAGATTATATCATAAAGGCTTTTGTTAGTTATGTGATTTTACAAAAGACTAAAAAGCTTAAAATCAAAATGATGAAATTATTGTAAAAAATGAAGCATGAGTCCCAACCTTAACTCACAGAATTCATTGAAAACATTGCTCACACTTACTGATGCTTGACCACTTTGCCTTCCTGGAGAGATGATGTCATAAAGTTAGTTAACAAAAGACTAAACTGCTTAAATTCTGGCTAATTAATATCAAGATTACTATAAATTCCCTTGTCATTTGACATGTAAAATAAAGCTTACATAATAAAGTGCTGTGTTTTTGTATGTAACCATCTGTAAATGATTTATTTGCCAAACGACAATTAATTTTCTGCAAATCTTAGCCAGCTACGGAGAGATTCGGGTGAGCGGATCCCCAACAGCTTTGGCGCCTACGCTCTATAGCTAAAATTCGTCAGTATTGCTCCATGTTCTCATTGGTTTGCTGGCATGCGTGTGATTTCATACAAGAAAAGCTGTCCACGAATTGCTCCAAGTGGAAAAATGCATGGTGGCTGCCAAATCTCAATTCCCGAAAATCACATTGTATTTGATGCAAATGTTTTCTCAAGCAAAACCAATTTTAAAAGTCTACAGAAAACATATCTTCATATATTTTAGCATACCCTTTTAAAAAAGTAATCATTTGCAATGGCAATGCAGTGTATTAATATTAAATACTGGTAATAAGTGTTAATAGAGCGCTCTCCTAATCCTCCTAGTGAAGTAAACCTGTATTTCACCGTATGCCCACCCTATTGCACAAGAACATCATCCCTAACCCACTCCAGACGGCCTGAGGATGACATGTGTTCCAGTGGACCGATCAGTCCAAGCACAAGACCATTCAGAGTGAATTAGCCTCTAGTTAGGGTCTCCACAAACCATGTGTGCTGAATATAGAGTCTTTGTGCAGTGTTTAACTACGCTTCAGGTTCATTTCACCACTTTTGGTCACTGAAATCAATAGTAAAAAGCCGCCCAAAAGCTGCCCTTTTAAAAGATGGTGCAGAGTATAATATTAAGGTAAGTGTGTTGTTGCGGTCATTGCAGGGTCGTCACATCATCCCTCCCAATCTAATGAAGTCTTGTGCACTGTGGGGTCCACAACTTTTTAAACAACAGCTTGTCGGCAGCCCCCTCATTAGAGTCTCAAACACGGCCACACACGTGCACAAATACTCAAACATCAACTCCAGCTGACACCAAAGAGAAGGTGATGATAGTCTACTGTTAAAATTTGCTTTTGATTTAATTACTGTATGTTTCTCAATCTAAGCTGCAATCTGTCCTCATTATCACTTTATATTTAATACATTAGTATTACATTTCAGATACACATTCAAACAGACCATTTTAACACCTCTTTTTTGACATTCATTAGTTCCAAAAAACAAAGATAATGAAGTTCTCTGCAAACTTTTGTAATGGATTCACATTCACCTTTTCTGCTTCTCAGCACAGACACGTATTAATCCACGTTCTGCTTCTTTGAAGTCGAATCTCTTTCTAATTAAGGAAGCACTGGCCTTCAGAGGACCTCATTCTGAAGTCATGTGGTATCTTGACTGAGAAATACGTCTCAATTTAATTCTCTGTCTCTCAGAAATCAAATGGGAGCAGTGCAAGCACCACAAAGTGCCAAATTATACCAATGTGAACACATGTTGCAGAATGTCAGAAAATGTGGCTGAAGATCCCTGATTAATGAAATGCATCATCCAACCAGTATATCTGACTTTGATTTGAACAAACCACTGAGAAAAATGTGGTGCTTTAGAAAGTAAACATTATATAATCCATCAAATGTCCAGTACACAACCTGGGTTTTGAGTTGAGCTATAAATAATGATTTTTAAAAGTTTTAGATTATTTAAAAATTTACCTTGAATTCATTACAAACCACAGTGTCAAAAATATTTTTTTCCCCCCAAACTAAATAAATATCATTGGAGTACTATTTGCAAGTAAATACTATTTTAATCTTTCCACTTCCAAATTTCACATTTAATTCAGTGTGTTATTTGCTGTTCCTTTGAATATAGGTGAAATTTAGTAGCAATTTCTGAAAATATTCAATGTACTCTTTAAAAAATCATTATTTACAGTGTATAGTTCAACTCAAAAACCTATCTTGTACTGGATATTCAACCCATGGTATTGCTAAATGTTTACTTCAATACTGTTGCAGTATTATGCAATATATTATATGCGGTTATATGCATATAGGTGTAATGAAATGTCTAAAACACCATTTGTTTGGTTCTTTAAAACACCAGAACATGATAGTTTACTAAAGACATATGCATCTCATACATCAGTTAACCTAAAAATTGTGCTTTTTATGGAAAATGTAAATGAGCTAGCCTAAATTAAGTCAAACACAGAGGTTGGATCAATCAAAATCCATCAGTCCTCCAGTTTTTCAGAGCTCCAAATTTGTAACATTTGACCAATACAGAATTTTTTTTTTGGGTGGAATATTAAGATTCCTCAAATGCAAATGTATCTGTGCTGTAAAGCTAATTCTTCCACGGGGTGTGAATATTATGCAGTCTGCTCTCTGAATGAACCTGCGCTGTCTGGTCAGCCTCCAGGCTCTCTGAAATGGATTCTGTACGTCTGAAGCAGTCGCGCCACATGCTTGTCCTTGGAATGAAAAAAAGTGGATAATTTTTTCCCTTTAAACTCAAAGAAAGGTTATTATCAGAGCTTGTGCTGTTAATAGAGCCGACAGACACCTACAGGCCGATCCGCCTCATTTCCCGCTTGCCTTTTTGAAGCATCAGAAATGAAATATAATGTGATTTGATACGCACTCTGTGACATCTGTCTGACAGGTATGGCACTGATATAATTCCTAGAGGAAGACTGTATATACGTTTTATGCAAAGTCAACATTATTTACAATCTTAATACACATTCTTGGGCTTATTGTGAACGATTCATTGGTGCACGTTGAAAATAAATGATGGGAAGGCATTAAAGAGATCTTAACTGTGATTGTATTTGAAGGAGCTAAATGAACAGCGGTTTGTCTCTCTGTGCTGTATGGGAGCTGTCAGAGCTGAACTCCGTGTACCAGTGTCTGTGGGAGAAGCAGCAGCTTTCATCACACTGAGCTGAGCGGCCCAGCCAGGTCCACAGATCACTGCCAGAGGGAAACTTTGCCCTGGGCGATGCAAATGAAAGGCCCTCCAACAGATCACACACGAAGGAGACAATAAAGTCATGCGGTGCCACTGTGTGTGTGTGTGTGTGTAAATCCAAAAAAAGAATTTTCAACACAAAATACAATACGTTTTTATTCCCGAAAGCACATTTAAATGAATTCAAGGTGAGTTTAGGAATATTTATGATTTTACAACCAATTGTTTTTTTTATTGAAATAAGTTAGCTTTTACTAATTTGATGGGAAGTACAATGCACACTACTGATAAAAAGACTGGAATAATTAAGATTTCTTAATGTTTTGGAACGAATAAAAAGGTTGCCTATATTTCTGAAGGATCATGTGACACTGAAGACTGGAGGAATTATGCTGAGAATTTTGCATTGCATCACAAAAATAAATTAAATTTTTGTACATATTTAAATAGTAAACAGCTATTTGAAATTGTAATAATATTTCACAATATAATCATTTTTACTGCATTTTTTTAATCAAATAAATGCAGCCTTGGTGAGCATTAGGCACTTCTTTTGGAAAAATTAAAGGTTGCAATGGTAATTATTCCATACTTTTGACCAATAGTGTAAATACTTATTAAATTAAATAATGATTTCTTTGCTAAGACAAGCAAAACTATTATCAATACTTATTAAAGATTAGTGATTTGAACATACTTTCAAAATAAAAAAGAGACAAAGACATGCACAATAATGTCCTGTGTATTATTAATGTGTGATGCAGTTTTATCAATGTTTTTATTGTTTATCAGCTGGAAAAAAATCGTTCTGTAAGTTATTCCAGTGATATTGTTCCTTTCATTTGTTGTGGTGTGGACTTCCATATTCTCAAAGAATTAACTATTATTAACTAAGTTTCGTACATTAATTTCCCAAATTGTGTGATTTATTAAAAAGTGTGCAGTTAAAGTTCAGAACAACAACCATCTATAACACCCTAAAAACCAACTCTAAAACCCTCTATAACACCCCAGAAACCATCTGTAATACCCTAGCAACCACCTGTAAAGCCTAGCAACCACCCGAAGCACCCAAACAAAGCACTCATAACAACATCTTAGCAAAGAAAGAGAAAACAGTATAAAAAATTCAAGCACACTCCAACATGGTGGCAGATTTTGCATATGTAAGAACCACTCACGTTTTCTTCATATTACCATTTGGAATGGCAAAAATATTAATTGCTTTCAAATGGCTTTCCTAAACTCACTTAAGAGCAACGTTCTGATTGTTCCACAGAGTCACAGTTTTTACACTTTTCACTGGAACCAACCTTAAAAACATTTTGTGTGCGCAACAAAAAGTGAGGACAAGACTAGAAAGTGAAATTAAATCATCATATATCACCATTCACGCACACATTCCATCATCATCTTAATGCATATTCTAGCAGGTTCACATACACACACACACACACACACACACACACGCGCCTTTAAAATAATGTCCTGAAGGACCACCTGTTGTCCATTATTGTGAAATATTTCTGAGGCATGAATCATAAGGGTTAGTAATTAATCACTGGCTGTCAGAACGGAGCGCAGGGGTCTCGTGGGAGGGTGAAGAGTCACATATGGGCAGATGGAGGTCAGAGTCACACCACGCACTCCATCGACAGGTTCACATGAGAGAGAGCCAGAAAACCAGCAAGTGTGAAGACAAAAGTAAAAACAGATGAGATGAGGGGAGGTGATAAATATAGGAAAATAACAACTACTGTAGTTACTATATGTGCGCGTGTGTGTGTGTGTGTGTGTGTGTGTGTGTGTGTGTGTGTGTAAATATCCATCCATCCATTTATCTATCTGCATTAGTGCAGTTCACTTATCTGAATCTAAAATGGTTATGAATGAGAGGTTATGAAAAGCCTCAAATTAACCTCAAATGTTTTACATAGATTTTGAAATTGAAAAGGGAAAAATCAACCTCAAAATAACCAATAGCCTCATGGTAAGTGCATTGACATATAGCACAACTGTGCTCACAGCGACCCGAGTTCGAATCCTTCCTTGAGGTCCTTTGCTGATCCCACTCCCCTCTCTCCACCCAGATACTTTCCTGTCATCTCTCCACTGTACTCTCAAAATAAAAGGCACAAAAATCCCCTAAATAAAACTTAGAAGAAAAGAAAGCATTCTGCAAAACAAAACAAAAACAGAAAGTTCCTGGAACATTAAGTACCTGATAAAAAGGGAAACAATATGCTAACATTTGATAGGATAACTCAGATATTCTGGTCATGAGAAAATTTAAGAAGAAATGTTTGAGATCTAACTTCTGTTTGCAGATTTTGGTTTTGTCACAAATCTGAGCAGTTTGAGGCGTTGAGATCTCATCTGAAAAATTCAGCAAAAAAAAAAAAAAAAACCATGAAACAACTGCGTGTTATTGTTCCAGTCCCAGTATTTGATTTAGATAAATCAGCTGAATTACACCTTTAAAGGTTTTGTCTACTTGAAGTCGTCATAGAGCCTGAAGCCAGCTTCACTCCTCCAAACTCATGCACTGTTGCCCTCAGTCTCTCTCCACTCAAACACTAGTGGATCTCAGTCAGAGATAATTACCAGAGGCTGTAGGCTACAGCGCGTCCCATTTTGATCTGTAGCACAAAAGATCTGAAGCCACTGTTATGTGCTCCTTCTCTCACTACCAGAGTATTTGAACTGTGTTTAGAGCCGCTTCACGCATGTTTATTCTCAACTGCATGTCCCTTTCTGTTTCTGTCCAGCAGAGAAGAAATTTTTTTTTCATTTAGCAAAACAATTATCTATAGTTTAGATATAATATACAATAACTATAGACAATCTATAGTAAAGTGCTTTTTTCTATAGTTTTCCATGAACTTTTTTTGTGTTTATTAATAGAAAACCGACAGTACATTTAACTCAGAAATGTAATTTAAAAACATAAAGGTTCTTTATTGGCATTGATAGTTCAGCAAAGAAACTTTTTACCAATGCACAAAAGTTTCTTTATAGTGGAAAAAGTTTCTTCAGAATTTTAAAATGTTCACACTAAAAAAAAATAGGGTTCTTTTAAGAAATGATCACTGAAATGTTCTTTGGGGAACCCAAAATGGTTCTATTCTGTAATATTCTACCCAATTAAGAACTATCAAAAAAAGAGTTAAAATATATGTTATATGGTTCACTCATAATGCATTTCATTTCATAAAGATATAATGATTTGCCCCAGAATGTGACAGCATTTTTTATGTCTGAACCTCTGAATGACCCACTTAAAGTGGCACTGATGCCATTAATACTTTCTCAGGTCATGGCACCTTAGGATATTCAAAACACTCAAAGAGAAAGAAATAGAGCAAGAAAAAGAGAGAAATCGTGTGTCTCTCAGGAATGCCCTATATATTAAATCTATAATAGAGTCGACTGCCATTGGCTATATCTAAAACCCGCTCATTTTTCTCCCAATAGAGAAATCCAGCTTTAAATAGATAAAATAATCTAAAGGTTTAGTTTAAATCAATTCACGGTTTAGCATGGTAAAATGTTATAATTGATTAAATCACGAATTGGCTCAAAAAGCAAATGATGCATTCTCTTTATCAAATCAAGTCAACTTTATTTGCACAGCGCATTATACAATACTGATTGTGTCAAAGCAGCTTTACAGTGTCAAACAGGAAAATTGTTTGTCAATAATGCAAGAAGACAATAACAAAGAGTCATTTTTCCTGCTGAAGTCAGTTCATTGATGATTCAGTGATGTCATCATCCAGTTCAGATCTCATCCAATAGTGTCTGTGCAATCACTCAAGTGTCCCCAAATAAGCAAGCCAAAGGTGACCGTGGCAAGGAACCAAAACTCCATCAGTGACAGAAATGAAGAAACCAGGCTCAGTTGGGGAGCCAGACAAAACCAGCATGGCCTGGTTTACCAAAAGACGTTCGGACATTTTACTTTTAAGCTTTTTCCCATTATTTTCAGTGGCAAATTTCATTACTGTAATACAGTATTCTTTTAATATGAAATACTATGTTAATTAATATTTTGAATCAGTTTTTATTTTTATATTTTCCATTTTCATTTTGCTGTGCATTTTTAGTAGTTAAGTTAATACTTAAGTTAACATGTAAACAAACATTTTTACATGTCACATCACAGCAACAACTAGAAACTAGAAAGACATAATAAACAATAATGACACAAAATAGGGCAAAATTAGCTGTGAAGGCACAATAAATTAGTCATGCACTGGGGGTTTCTGTGTTGTATACTGATTTCATTGGCCCGTTGATGTTCAAATGAAACTGCTCTGCCTTTCCAGTCATGTCTCAGCGTGGCATCTGGAGCGTTGTGGCAGGGTCAATGTCAGCGAAACGGCTCGAAACTCAACGCAAGCAATCAGTTTACCAGAGAGATGTTAACTCGGTGATGAGAAGAGTGGTGGCGCATCAAACTACGGCTAATTAACCACTAGCATGTTCTCTTAGCATTCAAAAAACAAAAGGACCACACACACTCATGTTCACACTACAGTGGGGTTCACGCTCATTCAAGTCTCATTGGGCCCCAAAACTCCACAGCACCAGCAGAAGGAGTCCTGGCAACTTACGAACAATGGTAATGAATAGAGAGTGAGCATTTTGTTTGTGCACATATTCTGAATTCGTGACGAAGGAGTTGTCAAACAACAACCATCATGCTTGTGGCTGTATGTCAGGTGCAGTATTCACTCAGGGGTGAACTGTCAGCGAAAGGCCCCTTCTCAATATACAGAAGATGTGCACTGGTTGGCTCCCTGTATCCACTGCTGGGGCCAGTGTGGGTTCCTGTGGGGCCGACATCTGTGTACTGACAGCTGGCCCTGAGCTCCAGAGAGTGTGTGACGTCTACGATCCCTGGGGCTCGGTACTGTACAGCTGCAAATGCAAACAATACACAAACACAGACCTCCTCTGAGCTCAATGAAATAGCAGTTACATTTTATGAGAAAAAAAGCTCTTTATGTTCATATATCCATTTATGTATTTATTATCTAATAAGCTTTTGTTGTAAAGTTGTAAAATATTAGTTAAAACAGTTACAATTAATAAAATAGTCATTTTTTACGATTAAAATAATATGTTTTATAAAAAGGAAAATGTTTAAATAAACATTATAATATATAGAAAATATAAATAATGTCCAAAGATTTTTTAGTTTTTACATTTTATACATAAAAGACATATAAAACCTATTATTTTAAGATCTCAAAAGATCTGATTATGATTGATTATGTTTTAAAATAACGATGATGTCATCATGTGATGGTGATACATAAATAGCAAAAAAAAAAGTCACACAGATAAAAAAACATTTTAGTTACATAAATACAAATAATGTCCGAAGGTTTTTTAGTATTTACAATTTTACACATAGAAATATAAAACTTCAGTAAAAACTCACCACAGTGAGATGAGGTAAAGTTGGGGAAGTCGCGGCCTAACGGTTAGAGAGTTGGACTCGTAATCAAAGGGTTGTGAGTTTGAGTCTCGGGTCAGCAGGAATTGTAGGTGGGGGGAGTGCATTTACAGTGCTCTCTCCACCCTCAATGTGTCCTTGAGCAAGGCATTGAACCCCCAACTGCTCCCCGGGCGCCGCAGCATAAATGACCACTGCTCCGGGTGTGTGTTCACAGTGTGTGTGTGTTCACTGCTGTGTGTGTGCACTTTGGATGGGTTAAAAGCAGAGCATGAATTCTGAGTATGGGTCACCATACTTGGCTGAATGTCACGTCACTTTTTTTAAGCACAGGCAACAAGCAATAGTTATGTTCGAAATAGAATGCTAGCTTACTGCATACTGTTAAAGTCCCTAGGGAATTCCTTAGTTTTTGATACTGTTAAGTGTTGGTTCATTAACAGTAGTATGCTATATCGCTTTGTTACATATTTCGTACTGGTAAAATAGAATGAGTTGACCTAGTATGGTAGCATGCTATTGAAAACATTGAAAACAATCATTTTTAATCAATGTATCTAGATATACTGTATATCAGATACATTTAATTAACATTTTAATTTACAAATTGAATGTGGTTTATTCAAATGTAATTTTGATTCAATGCATTACTGGCCACTTCGTATGTAATTGTGAAATTGAATTGCAATTTCTGAGTGAAAATTGTTTCTACACCATTTTTTTCACTGTTCACTTTGTTTCCCCTTGCCTTTACAATTGATAATTTTTTGTAGTAACATTTAAAGCACTCTAGGTTTACTTAACTTATTCATGAAATAAATGGTATTCCATGTGATGCACTTTGGGTCCTAAGTTGTAAAGGCCTTCAGTATATGAGTGATGTTTGGTAAGTTTAGCTCATCATGCTGTACAATATTATTCAGCCAGCACACAGTGTACTTTCCCAGGTTCTCGTAATGCTAGAAATGAAACGGGTCCATCAGAAGTTCATCTACTTTATTAACATAGAAAGTGTTAGCAGGGAGTTTTTCTTCAGAATCACTGCCCTCGCCATGATCCGCACCTTGTGCCAGCGTCACCCTAGATAGAGACATTCTTTCTCTCACCCTTATTTTATACGCCCACAGTTTTCATTTTGCATTCATTTCATTGCTTGGAGTCATGCATTTTTCATCACTGGTTTCGTGATGAATAAAAGATGAAAAAGGGAGGGACGTAGAGAGCTGGAGTAACTGTATGTTTGTGTATTGTAACTATGTCCACAAAAGGGAGTGATAAAAATCTGTCACCACGCTGTATCACTCTCTAGAGTGATAAAGCACATCAGAGTATGTCCTGTACAATAGTGACTCTGATTGCACTATAACTAAGACTAATTTGAGAAGTTGTTGATAAAATTAGTTCAAGAGGGAAGTGGCTGCATTGGTAGGGTCCTCTTTTCAGACAGAATGGTGAAAAACTCATTGGACATTGGTTTCATTGGGAATGAGTGTTACATTAGTGTACAATACAATGCCCCCCATGTAGATAAAAAAATAGTGATATATTTAATGTTGTTCTAGAGAGTGAAACTTTCATTCCTGTTTCTGCTTTGAAAAAGTGTTAAAATAACACAAAAATAACTTAAATGACTTTCCTTAAAAATGCGTGAGCCTATATAGATTTTTGACTAACTCTTTACTTTAGTAATGTACCAATTTTAAACAATACATTTACAAATATAAATACATGTAAAATGTTCCTCAACACTGTAATCACAAACAGTTCAGGAGAAAAAAGAGCTTCCAAGAAAGCTTCAACCAAGTATTTCAACCAAAACTACTCATTTTGAACCAGTTTATCATCCACTGAAGTCATTTGTAAACATTTTGACTATCAAACCTGACTGCGTTTCTCAGACTCTGCCAGAAAAAGCCTTCTGCTGCTGGGTTTCTGGGCTACTCCAGCACACTGTGTCAAAACAGACAGCGCCGCAAGTTAAGGATTCTCGACTGCCGAAGAACCGGTTCTAGCATGACCAACACCATCACATGCACACCCTCTTCCAGCAGCCTTTGTTGTGCCAGGAAAGCTGCCATATTGAAAATCCCACTGTGACCAAATCCCTCCGTCAGCACAAATATCATCTTTCTACTTTGGTTTACAGTCTGGTTCAGGTTATCCATGATCGGTATACTATGAGTCCAATCTCTTGAGTCCAATCTCCAGGCTGAGTGGACAAACTTGTCTTCCTCTATATTCCAGTTCAAAATACAAGTGGTTCAGTACCCATTCTGACACCGTAAGAATCCTTTGTGTCATACCTTACAAAGGCTCCAGCAATTATAAATGTACAACATGTCCCAGTAGAACACATGTATCATGATGGTTGTAGACATCATGACAGTGATGATGGATGAAGTGAGAACGTAAAGGATTTGAGCAATTCTGTTGTTGATGCAGGCATTTTTAAAGTCCAGACTGTTCATTGGATGACCCCTTTTGGATTCCAATGAAGTCAAAGAGAATGAAGTCCAGAAGGTCACAGGTGCAGTGGATAGGGTTTCTCTGCAGGTTTAGCATGCTCAGGTAGTGATCGCTACCTGTCTGAAAGGATTCGTCACTGATGTGCTGCTAGCAGTTGAAAGCAAGACTGAGGATCATCAGTTTTTTACATCATTGAGAAAGCTGTGATGCAATTTGAAGATAAGATTATGGTATATTTTGTATATTTTGATAGCTTTCTAGTGGCTTTAATCAGTTTGTTCTTACTTAGATCCAGACCCTCTAACTGGGGTAAATATTTGAGCTGTTCCCACTCAAGATCTCCAAGCGTGTTCCTGCACATGCTAAGATATTTTATTGTCTTTGGAAAAAAGCTGAATATATCATCTGGTATTTCATTAAGCTTGTTAAGTGATATATCAAGGTGAGTTAGGTTCAAGAGAGACTTAAAAAGACCTTTGAATCCACGTCCTTCTTTTACATTAAATCCAGTCGATTGGCTTGAAACTGCAGTTCATTCAGTGAGTCGCTCTTCAGATTCTTGTTGGTTAGCGAATTAATCTCATTCCAACTGAGATTGAGCACTTTGAGGAACTGAAGGTTTTTAAAATAGTTTTGAAAGAAGTATCAAGTCAAGCTACCTTTATTTATATAGTGCTTTATACAATACAGATTGTGTCAAAGCAGCACAATGTTAAACAGGAAAAACGTGTGCTGATAATGCAAGAGGACAGTAGAAACCAGTCAAAGTCAGTTGATTCAGTGATCGTTATCGTTATCTTTATCTTTATCTTTAGGTTCACCAAGGCTGCGTTTATTTGATGGAGAAATACAACAAAAAACAGTATTTTGATATATATTTTAAATGTATTTATTCCTGTGATGCAATGCAATGCAATTTAAAGTTTTCAGTGTCACATGAATCTTCAGAAATCATTTCTAGTATGCTGATTTGCTGCTCAAAAACATTTATAATAATTATCAATATTTAAAACAGTTTTCTGCTTAATATTGTATGGAAGATCAAAAGAACAGCATTTATTTGAAATCTTTTGTAACATTATAAATGTCTTTACTGTCACTTTTGATTAATTTATTGTGCCTTATTGAAAAAAAGGTGTTTAATTAAAACAAACTGACTGATCCAAAACTTTTAACGGTTGGGTAGTTGTATTACAGATCAGAATGTGTGCTTACCAGAGCAATCCGTAGAGAACGGCATGGTTAAGCAATATGTGTCTGCTCATAGGGATTTTTTTAACTCCCTGTTGTTTCACATTTCAAGCTTCAGAATGCTTCCTTATTTCCCCTTCAAATGAAACAAAATTGATGCATGACTTTAATCTGTTTGCCGTAAAGGGATCGTTCACCTTAAAAAATGAAAATTCATCATTTACATTATTGTTTTGGACCCCACTGACTTTCATGGTATAGGCAAAAACAATGAGACATCTTTCATATCTTCCATGGATGAAAAAAAGTCATACTCACAACATGACGGTGAGTAAATTATGACATTTGTTTTTACTTATGGCTGTTTTTGGAATAGAGAAAGGCACTTTTTTTTTAGTAAGATGCTGAAGCTTCATCATTGTGTTAATTATCTTGCAGAAAATGATTACAAAGGAAACGTAAGCAGGCATATTGTGCGACTGAACCAAACTAAAAAACCTAAAGAATAGTAAACACTCAACTCAATAGCAATACTTTCTCAACCTTCGAATCTTACTTGATCCAATACATCAGATCTACCATCTTCAACTGAAACAGTAACATTGTGAGCATTGCCGGCAGATCTAAACAATAACCTGATCTGCAAACACTCAGCAGTCTGTTTGTCCTGTTTGCACAGCTCTCCAGCAATGGCTAAGAGCCCCGCTAATCAGCTCTACAGACATCAGGAGCACACAAGGCCAGACTGGCACTCATCGCATGTAGAGCCGAGAGTGCATTAGTATGCTGTGGAGAAACACTGCGACTGTGAGTGGACACTTCAGCAATTAGATGCATAGCACTTTATGTGAACCTGCAGAGGTGCCAGTGCTCATATTCTGCTCAGCACCTGGGGGCAGCTTTCATGCATTGCTTTCCAACCGCAGCTACGTGTTCCACATACAGATCGGCCCATTATTAATTTTAAATGTGTTGTATCCATTCCACAGTCTTTGGTATTTCTGATCAGTAGGGATGAGGTATGGAGATGAACAAGGGACGGTTCATTATGTAGGCGTGTTTTACTCTGTAATTTGTTGTTTGACTTGTTTCAGCATCGTGCATTTTGTCAGTGCTGGTGTTTAGCTGTTATTTTTATGTGTGGTGGAACTCTTAAGTTTAAGATTAAAGTGTCTGGACCTTGTTTTCTAGAAACTCTTTCTGATTGCACAAGACTGTGTAAGAGAAGCACTCATGCCTGGCCTGAGACACACACAAACCTCATGAGATATGCTGCTGCTACTACTTCCTTCAACATGTGAGCAAATCCTTACACTTAAGGAGTCACAATAAATACAATCTTGACAGTGATTTCCAGGTCGCATACTGCACTTTTCACCTTTTCCACCCTTCGTGATCCTGTGGGGTGTCTGAGCCTGAGGGGGTGTTGAATTCTGCCCGGGGCATAATGTGACGAGCTTCAAGCTCTTGAGGAATAATGGTCTGCAATACAACAGTACTGGTGCTTTGATTAGAACTTTGTTTTTGTATTGTGTGTGACTGGGTTTCCAGATTGCATAATGAATAAAAGTGATGACTGGTGCTGACTATTATTAACAATGATTATTTTCTCTTGTTTTCAAACTGATTGTTAATCTAGATTTTCATTATGGTATGGATGGAAGAATCTCAAAAAATGTCTAGGTCATATTTCAACCTAAAATCAAAAGGGAAAAGTAAATTATCTTTTATAAAATTATATTTAAATCTAATTGGGACTTTATTTAAATAACATATAATCACATTTCTCTTCAGTCAATTTCATTACTGCAATGCAAATATATTAATAATTTAAATCATTAAAAAATTCTAAATACATTTATTTTATTGTAAAGGGTTTATACATGATAGTGATAGCTTTTACAATGTTTACTGCCATCAGTATAGGAGCACTGTGGAGAATTACATAGGCCTTTAATGAAGTGAGAAGGGAAACCCAAGACTGGTTTATATTCTCATTAATCTTTTTTAAAAGCCCAGGCCATGGGAGAGACTGCCCTTTTGCTACTTTAAAAAGATGCCCTTCATAGCTCAATTAGTCCGTCCCGATTCCCAAAGAAGCATTTAATAAGGAAGAGATTAAAGAAACTAATTATAAACCTTTCATTTGTAACTGGGAGATGGAGCTTCCAGTTGCCCATATGAACATATTAATGGAGACACAAAACTCCACCTGCATGATGACTCTTTCATCATCTGTTAATGTCCCACCCCCGTCCCGAGAAATGCATCACTTCATACACACTGGATCTCTTATCTGGATTAGTTTGTTAGATGATCTTGGACAAATGATTAACAATCTGCATTTTAAAATACTGGATTATACAATGTCATATGCACTTAAAACCTCATGGCACCATGTTTAACTGCATGTATTAATTTGTTTTTAATTAATGCATTTATTTCGTTCTGTAAGGTGTGGTTAAAGTCATCATGAAATCCAAATTGACCCTATTTATTCTTGTCTTACTGTGAATGATTCATTGGTGGACATTGAGCCAAATAAAAAAAAATTCATAAAGAGATCCAATCAATTCCTGATGGACAAATCCTGGCCTGCCTTACATTTAGTTTCACATACAGTACAGAAGTAACATAGATTGGAAATGTGATTTCAAGCTTCATCATAAAATACAAAATAAACCACAAACATTCAGAAAAAGGTCTATTATTTCATAGTTTTTGAAAATAAATATCTAAAAGTTCACAAAGAGGGATTTTCATTACTTGGTTTCAGCCCTGTATGAACGCCTTTTTTTTCTTTACATGTGCACAGATAGTTCCTTCTACTAATAATAATTTATCTGCTTGAGTATATCTGCTTTACTTGCTCATAGATCATTAACAAGCAAAACAATGTACAAATATTACAATTAACCACAATTTCATCATATCATATGAACAGTGATCAGCATATGACATCTGTCATGGATAAACATGTCCAGAACAACATGAATATTTACAATTACTTTTCATATGAACATGTACATTCTTTCCATTTAAATGCACAGCATGCATTTTCTCCCTGTGCTTGTGGATTAAAATAATTATCCAAGGAAAATTATATTATAGAGCAACCTCAAGGTGTAAAGTTCACTGTAAAGTTTTGGGGTGTTTTCAAAAAAACATAAGTCTCTTTGAATAAAAATGTTCATTGTATATATATTGTATATATTTATATACATGTATATAAATAATTAAAAAGATATTACATGAACAAGTATAGGTTTTGAGCTATTATAGTTGTGCAAATTTGCATAAATAATAATAGAAATATTTCTTTCTTTTTAAAAATTTGCAACATTCACAGTGTATTGTACGTGAACAGTGCTTTGGAGGCTGTTAATTTAGAAATGTACTGTAAAGTCACAGTTCAGCATCTATCCGGGGTTGTTCTTCCTTTTCTTGCTTGGGCTCAGAGAAGTCTCCGGTTTGAGCTCTTTGTATTGAATCTGATGAGCATATTTTGCATGAACATGTTGTAAATCATGCAAAGGAATGAAAATACATCACTCATCATCATCATCCATAACTTACCAGCTGGATATCTGATGGAACTCTGGACAGGAAGTCCAGCAGCTCGTTGTTCTCAATGTTATAGGGGTTCCGAAGTTTTTTGGTGAATTTATTGATACCTGTGTGGGACATGCATGTTCACATCCTACTAATATCCAAAGTATTATACCCTTTAAATCATTAGAATGCAAGATCTAATGATGCATCTCTATTTAAATAACATTATGCAATTATTCATTACAACAAACCATTGGGAAAGTGTTGAATACACAAAAGCAATAGGAATTCTCACCCCAGACCAGCACAATGTATCGTAGTGGAATAAAGTATATTAGTGTGGCACCGGCACATAGAACCGTTATGGCTAACCAGCTCAGAAAAGGCACAGACCAGTTAAACGTACTGAAAGAGAGGAACCATGCATTCATTACACAAAATTAATGCTACAAAAAATAAAAACATCAAAGGTATGAGTAACATCCAAGCTTCTCACTTCTTCACTCTTTCCCCAAAGCAGGCCACTTCATCCAGAGCATTTTGAACTGTTAAGATCACATCTTGAACCGCGTAGAATTTGTCCAAGAAGCCCCTTTTCTCAGAGTCCTGTTGTTTGAATGCACATGCACATGACAGGTTACTCAAAAGAATTCATTTAATTGTACATAGCTGCAGATTTCGAACAGTTGTACTTTGGTCTGTAGGAAATCTTCTAATAAGGTAACATGAGTTTTTTAGTTGTGTTGTGAGAAATGAAAGACATGGGGGTGGGGAAGCTTTTATTTGCTGTCTGGTGTCTCTTCTTTTTAGACTAAAAGGTTACTTGGTGTATCTTAACACAAAAGCAGCAAGTCTCCAATCCCAAACCGCAGCTTCATTAATATGGAAAAGAGGGCTTCTGAATGGAATAATGTTAAACATTAGATTTAAATTCATCTCAATCAAATGTCAAAAGTTGCATTTAAAATAATGGAAATCAAATTTGAATTGTGAGCTTTCCATATCCTTTAACTGTTCATAGTGTTTTTGAATTTAAAATGTACAGTTTCTTATAAGTTAATAAAGAAAATATGAATGTTATTTACACCATTTTATGGGGTATTTAATGCTTGATCTAATAGATTGTCATTAATCATTTTTCAATTAAATATAAGTGATTTAAACCATGCTATCTTGTGTTTTTCCTTGTTTGATGGCGGCCGGTTCTGCACCCTAGTCCTCACCTGTGTCTCTGGTCACTTAAATCAGTGGGACTGGCTGCAAGTTGTGTTATTCTTTCTCCAACAACTTACAGAGACAGGGTTCAACAAATCAATTGTCCCCATAAATTAGCAGGAACAAATTCTGAAAGCTTGGAGAGTGATACCAACCCTTGCCGTATTTTCATGGTAAGCTAAGTGCAAACATATGTCCAGGCTTAGCCCGGGCCTATGACAGGGGTCCTTATGAATGGAAAACAGGTGTCTGGGTCATTTGTGCCAAAATACCCAAATTAGCTCCCACGGTCAAAGTTCAGGCCGTTAATGGCTGCCTTGTGGCACACAAAGGGTTATGGGAATGCGAAGAATGGCTGGAGTTAAACATCTGCAATATGTTTATATATTTGGCAATGCAAGCCTCAGGTGCAATTAAACTAAAGCACTGACACATATAATAAAATGTGTGTCTGTATGCCAGTCTTTCAGCTGTCCTCAAGAGCTTCAGCTAACACACAAGAACACAAACGATAGTGCTATTCTATAGAGAAACATGACCAAGTGATAAGAGGAGTCTAAATGAGTTGACAAAGAAATAATGATGCTACATTTCCACATAGACATGTATGGTTACCTTGTCATCTTTGTCATATTCTTCATCCACATCCTCAAGAAGGTCCTCCATCGCTTCCTATCACGCAACAAGAAAAATCACAAATGCGATCTTTTTAATAACTCAGTTGTTTCTGTTAGAATGAAAGAATCATTGAGATCAATGGAGAGCAAATAGAAACTTTGCTCTCCTGCTTCTCCAAAGAAACATACCAACAAGATACCAAAATCTGCAAAAGTCAATATGAACTTGAATCACAATAAGTATGAGATCTTCATATTTGTTGGGAAGTCGTGGCCTAATGGTTAGAGAGTCGGACTCCCAATCAAAAGGTTGTGAGTTCGAGTCCTGGGCTGGCAGGAATTGTGGGTGGGGGGAGTGCATGTACAGTTCTCTCTCCACCTTCAATACCATGACTTAGGTGTCCTTGAGCAAGGCATCGAACCCCCAACTGCTCCCCGGGTGCCGCAGCATAAATGGCTGCCCACTGCTCTGGGTGTGTGTTCACAGTGTGTGTGTGTGCACTTTGGATGGGTTAAATGCAGAGCACAAATTCTGAGTATGGGTCACCATACTTGGCTGAATGTCACTTCACTTTATTAACGTCACCATTTCTCATTAAGTTCTAACCGCATTCATTTTGTAATAGGAATATTTTGACAGATGCATTTTCATTCTTCCCAAGCCACTCCTGATTACTTGATAATAAAAAATTAAATAATAATAATTCATTTCTGAATCTGAATTTTATCAGATAAAAACTTTCCATGACTTTTTAACATTTTATTAATTTTCCTGACTTTTCCAGGCCTGTAAATCACAATTTGATAACCATGAGAAGAACCCTGTTTTATACACTCAACATCAAGAATCATTTGTATTTTTCTCATCAGTTTTTGAAACATCTGAGATGAAGTTGATATCTAAATAAAACACGACTGAGAATTCCAGTATGTCTCTTGATCAATAAAAAAATCAGCCTCAGAGCAAGAACCTTTTTGCTCTGGGGAGTTTAGAATGTCATTTAAAGACTCACGTTACATCACATACAGACTGATGACAATCTAATGCCAACTGTTCCAACATTTATTAGCCATTAGGCCACATATGAAAAACATATGCATACGGCTCAAATTTGAGACAGACTGTATAGTGTTGTCTATCTCCTGCTTGTCAATGTGATAATTTTATATTTTCATTTTACAAAGTAGCAGAAAATTATTATTTTATTGTTTTGAAATTTATCTGATGCATATCGCAACTGACTCCTGATACTCCTGAATAAAAATGTAATTCAAATTTTGATGGCTTAATTGGGAAGCGAACTCCCTCTTCAGAAACACCGCTCACTGAAGTCATCAGCACTCATTCCACACCATTTTAACAATTAAAAAGGAATCAATTTGCAGGGAGCTCTGCGTACACACTTAGTTTGATTGGCAACATTTCACGATAGCATGAAATTAGTTTGACACAATTTTAATTGGAAAATGCGATAAGTAAATACACCAGGTAAGTGGGATGGCACGTTTAAGAACTCATATAACTGTACTACTTTTAATTACCTGAAGTAATTGGAATAAAAACATTCAATTCCAGCTGTGCACAATATAACATAACTGTTTTATTAACCAGGAATTGTTGATGGTTAGTTCAAATAATCAAAGATAGAATAGGTAGGGTGAAACATTGCGATTTCCTGTGACGGCCTGCGACAGCCATGTGCTTGAAATGAGCTGGAGATAAACGTGACAAATTTAGCCCTTATTAGACTCAAGAGTCAACATGCATAAACAGACTCACCACGCTCCCCTCGTGCGACTCTGTCCCCGAGGCCAGCAGGAAGTAATTCCAGGTCAGTAACAGCAGCAGGGACAATGGAACCATGTAGATCTCAAAATTCCAAACCACCACCACAAAGATCTGAGCAATCACAACCAAAATATTCTTTATTAAAAGTATCATTTTATTGATTAATAGATGTCTTGAAATCCATTTTCATTACAATAATTCCTTTATAATAAGTTACTTCAATAACTGCTAATGGTTATAAATAAATATACTGTAGTTAATATTGAATATTTGATAGTAACATTTAATATTAATCATCACATAAAATAATATAATATAGTTCTATAGTTGTATACTAATAGTTCATTATAATTACTGTGTATGATTTCAAAGTATGTGACAGCTGGTGATATAATTCACAAAATTAGGCATCCATCCATCCATCCATCCATCACTTAAAATCTGTGGAATTTTGTTAATAAATGAATCGTTATGAATCGACATTAAAGACCTTATATATATATATACTTTCTATTCATCAAAGATATAAATTACTTTTTGCCATCACAGGAAATAAATTACATTTTAAAATATATGAAAATATATATATTTGATAAAATCTGTTTATTGAAATTGTAATGTTGTGTCACAAAATTGCACTTTTTATGATTTTTTAAAATCGAATTAATACAGCCTTTGAGTGAGTTTTGCTTTAAGTTTCCATTCATAGTCATAAACCAGTGCTGAACTTCACTGTTTAAAGAGGGAGGTCAAATCTCGGTCAGTTCATTTTCATGAACAGGTACAGATGAAAATAGCAAAGCGAATCTATTGTGAGGGCGACTCAGAGTCTTCAGCGCCTCCTTCAGGTACAGGAGGGAAGTGAGTAGATGGAGTGTGTGAACTGTGTGAAGGGCTGTTGAGGTGTTCGTGGGGGCTTGGGGTGAGGTCAGGCGCAAGGCCACAGACAGAGAGCACATCTACTTGTTTTAGCTCAAGGGTTCATCAGCGCTAAACTACGAGCACACTTGACACATCACAGCCCTTCAACACACAAGAGTCACCAAACACACTCAAATCATAATATATACATTCTCTGCATCCATATATTTATTCGCTAGACCTTTAATCTATAATACGAGAGTTTGAGTTTCTTTGAGCTGTGTGTATCATATTAATATGGTGTTTGTTTCTGTGTATACTGTATATACAGTAGAGGAGTTTGCCACCTACCAAGAAAGCACATAAACTCCTGCGGGGGGACTCCCATTGAAAACAGCTGTGGATGTAGGAGCCCACGTTAATGAGGAAGAGGACGCAGCGCTTCACTCGGTTAAAATTCTGCTGCAGCATCTGAGAATGGGAGAAAGAAGTTCAACCAAACCAAGAGCGGTTAGCCATAAACTACAGCACAGCGTCCTTAAAAATAATGATCAGTTTTTGAGAATACTGCTGAATAGCAAGAAATGGAAAGATTATATCCAAAATGTTACTGAAATATATTGATATATTTTATGTTTATATTACATAAATATATTTTATGACATATATTCAAACCAAAAGAATATAGAATATATTAGAATAGGTCTATTTTATATAATTTACTTGTATAAGAATTATATTATGTATTACCTTATATTCACACAATTCTATATACTGTGCAATTATATGAGATGTATTTTAACCAAAACATTAAAACAATGCAGTACCGTTTTCTGTTTTTATTCACTAAGGTTGCAATTATTTATTTGACAGTGAAAATTCTGCAAAACGTTAATATAGTGAAATATTATTACAATTCCCTATATCTTTTATATTTGAATATATTTTAATTATGTATAAATGTAAATGAATTTTGCTGAATTTTCAGCATCATTGCTCCAGTCTTCAGTGTCACATGATCCTTCAGAAATCATTCTAATATGCAGATTTGCTGCTCAAGAAACAATAATAATTATTGCTGCCTATTTTTTTTGTTTGTTTTTTGTGGAAACCATGCTAAATTGTTTCAGGATTCTTTGACGAACAGAGAATTCAAAAGAACTGTGTTTATTTGAACTAGAAATCTTTTATAACACTAAATGTCACTTTTGGTCGATTTAACATCAATTTGTAATATAAACATTATAAATCTTTACAGTCACTTTGAATCAATTTAAGTATTACTAAAAAAAAATATGTTTTTTTTATAAAAAATGAATATTATTCTCTTCAATCAAAGGCCAAACTAAAGAAAATGAAACGACTTTGTTCTGATTCGCATGATTAACACAAACCACCCCAAAAGGTGCACTGATCTCATGGCATATCAAAAAACGAGCTAAATGTAATCATCTCCATAAGTGACGGTGTGACTGACAGCTGGGGTTAGATATACGGGCCGAATCTGCGGTTGAACTCTTCACTGAGACGGGCATAAAGGACTGAAGAATCGGTCTGTTCTGCTCAATGCGCAGCTTTGTGACAGCGTCTGATTCAGCCCAGCCCCTCCAATTCAGCGCTTTTGTCACGCAGGCACATTGAGAGAGAGGACAATGAGCAGGCACAGCCATAGAGCCGCAGCCGGGCCCTCTGGGGTGGCCCCTCTCCTCTCATGAGGGCCGGCTTGACATTTCTATTCAACACATAGAGCGGCAGGGCAAGGGGGAAAACGCAGCGATTCAGCGCTTGCGCCCCCTGTCCCAAACAGGTCGGCCTATTGTGTGGTGGGCATGGGACCGGTGGCACTCATTGGGGTGGTTTTGATTTAATTGCAGCCGTTCGATTAAATAAACAGTTCACCTAAAAATGAATATTATGTTATTATTTACTCGCCCCTAATGTGATCTCACACCCGTGTGCTGTTATTTTATGTATGGAACTCAAATGTATCATAAAAGCCCCATAAAAGTTGTCCGTATGACTTTTGTGATTTATATTCAAAGTCTTATGAGGCATGGTTATTAAAGTTAACTAAAACCAAAAAAAAAAAAAAAAAACATTTTAATTAATTGAAATTAACAATAGGCAGCGGCTAAGTGCAAATAGTGATAGATGCTATTATCATAACATTATGTGCTTTGCTACCTACACCACTGGAGATGTTGTTGTAGCAGGCATATTTTGAAATCTTGTGTAGCCCAATCACACGATGGTGGGCGGAGTTAGTGTAAATAGACACTCCGTTAACTCGTTAACGTTAATTGAAAATGAATCTTTTTTGCTTAAATAATTAACTAAAACTGAATTAAAAATGAATTTGAATGAATTAACCTATCTAGAGATAATAAAAAAACGAATAAAAAAGACGAACAGACAAAATGTTTCAAACAAATGAAAAATGAAAAATGAAAATACAAAAAGAAAACATTTTTGATACATAAATGACAAATGAAGAATAATAACTGACATAAAAACAAAATAAAAACATTTGTAAACTTATTTAATTTTAGATAGTTGACAAGGAAACATTTCTAAGTGTTATTCAGTTTAATTTGATGTACTAAAATAACTAAAACTAAAATAAAAACTGTATAAATGAACTATCAGAAAATAATAACAAACTAAAAATTAAAATAAAATTATTATTTTATTTACTTTAGCCTTTTTGGAGTTTTTTGGCCACTTTGTCATTTTATGGCCACAGCTGTGTAATGATTCTTCAAAAAAGAACAAGAAAACCTTTTTGTGTTTCACAGAGTAAAATAAAAGCATGTGTTTTGTGGAACGACTAAAAGGGGAGTAAATAATGACAGAGGTGTCATTATCTATGAGCTAATCTTTTTAATGAATAGTTACATTTTTGGTATTTTTACCTGTTTAGAGACTTTGGACTCCTCTTCGATGTACTTCTGTTCTGGTGGAACGAACGTCCGCAAACTGGCTTTCACCTTGAAGCGATAAGAAGCACTATGATTTGTTTTAATTAGCACTGGAGTTCTCTATGCATCAATAATTACTGCATATTCCACAGTGTGGAAAAGCGCAAACAAAAGACACAACATCCAGCGCTCTGGGCGCAGTGCACACTTACGGCATTGAAGATGACGTCTGCTTCGAGAAAGATGACCCCCTTTGTTGGCCTTGTCAGCTCCTTGTTTTTTAAGACGTAGGCCTTCTGTTCACTGTTGTGGATCTGTGTGAAGAAGACGTGACAGCCTGCTGTCTGGCAAAGCCCCAGCGGACCCCCCTCCTCGGCTGACCCCTGATCCCCCAGCAGCAGCATCAAACAGCCAGCCGCACATTCCCTCCCCGTCCCTCCCTCCTTCCAACACTTCCAACTCTGACAAGTACCTGCTCATTACCAGCATCCCTCTGTCACAGAGACATTACCCAGGCACCGGGAGGCCTGGCTGTGTGTGCTTTTAAAGACCCGCCGCCATCAATCTTGTTTGCGGAGTCGATTTGTTTCAAACACGTCTATAAAAGCGTCTTTAAAAACACACGTGGATTTAAGAGTTTGGAGAAGCTTACGTTTAATAACGGGATGGCCACTTTACCCAGGAAATCAGCACTGCGGTCTCTGTCCTTGTCGTACACGGAGATCTCCAGCACTGAGTGAATGTCTTTCACGTTACTGCAGGGCGAAAACAAACACAAAACAAAATATACAGAATCATTCCTATTCTTTTGGACTATATAATATAAAATACTGTATGAAGTCAACATTAAATGGAATTTGCAAAACATTTGAATGCCATAATGTGGCGCACTTTTGTGGGAAATTATGGAGGGTGGTATTTGACTTCAGGATGTGATTGGATGATGAATGGTACCTTAAATCTTGCTGCCTTTTTTAGCTCAAAGTGTGCTATAACAAATTATGCAGAATACGTTCCATTATTATTGATTATAATATATTGAATTTACAAATATACTAAAGGCATTATTGCAAACAGGAATTTGCAATGCACTGTATAGAAGGTTATTTGTGAGTTTATATCGCACAATTTTTTTTTCTCTGAAATCTTAGTTTGCATCTCAGAATCAAGAGAAAATTCAGAATTGTGAGATGTATGGTCAGTTACCTTTTTTATTTTATGTACCATGGCAGAAAAAACTTCCATAATAAAGTGACATATTTTTTTAGTAAAATTCTGTAGGAAATTATGAAGATCCATACTGATACCTTAAATCATGCAGCTTTTTTTTTGGCAAAAAGGTGTGCTATCGATCTGCTATCTGTCTCTGCTTTCGATCAATGCAGAGACCATTTTCACAACATTGCATTGATACCTCAATTCCAACACATTAATTTTTCTTTTTTCTTTTTTTTTTTTTTAATTAATGTGTGGTTTTATATCACTTCGTATACAGTTCTACTGATATTGGAACTAGAAGAATTAATTTTTGATATTAGACAAAAGACATGCATGAGTCTTGCAAGAGAAAGCATGCAAGAGAAAAGCATGCAAGAGATATTGTGAAATATTGCAGGTAAAAGTGTTCCTGTGGCTCAAGTGGTAGAGCATTGCGTTAGCAGCACAAGGTTGTGGGTTCGATTCCCAGGGAGCACATGTTAGGTAAAAATGTTAGCCTGAATTAACCCTAACCCTAACAAGAGTCTCTGGTAGTTCAGCAGAGACGTGGAGAGGCTCTGGTTCCGTGGTGTTTAGACTGGATTCAGGAAGATCAATGACTTGATTCTGCTCATGAAGATCAATGGTGACTTGCCTTTGAAAGGTCAATGGTGACTAGCCCTGACTCGACTCTGGAAGGTCAACGGGAACCTGACTCGACTCTGGAAGGTCAATGGTGGCTGTCATCCTGTGCAGAGGCGCTGGACAAGCAGCCATCTTGTGCCATGACTCTGGACCGGCGGCCGTCGTGGCCCTGGGCCGGCGGCCATCTTGGGCAGTGGCGCTGGGCCGGTGGCTATCTTGGGCCGTGGCCCTGGGCCGGCGGCCATCTTGGGCAGTGGCACTGGGCCGGTGGCCATCTTGCGTCGTGGCACTGGGCCGGCGGCCATCTTGCGTCGTGACGCTGGACTGGCGACCACCTTGTGCTGTGGCTCTGGGCTGGCGGCCATTTTGTGCAGTGGCGCTTGGCTGGCGGTCCTCCTGTCTGTAGACCCCAGTCTAGAATCGGCCATCCCACCGGGAGAGAAAGGTGTGTAAATAAAATACAAACTCCCAGAAATGATAGGCGTCCAACTGCTCCATTTCAATTCGAGGAACCGGGTCATCCAGCCCGGTATTAAAAGTGTCATTTAGGGCCACATCATTATATCCCATCCCCTTAGCTAGGGACCAGAACATTTGTGCCATGGCACCCACCTCATTGCCCTCTTGGTGGAGGGTGGTTAATTTTAAATATCTCGCCCTCCGCTCCACATTACTGGCTGGGGAACGGGAATGAAGTCCCACACCGCTGGATCTCGACATTGATGGAGTCCTTCTGTTACGATCGGAGACCCAGTGAAACGCAGGAGACGAGAGATCCAATCGCAGTAGGGTTTTAATGGGTAATCCAAAGAGGAATCAACAAGCAGGGGTCAAAACCAAAAATCCATCCAAACAAATAAATAAACAAGAATAGGAACGGGAACAGGAACAGGAACAGGAACTCGGAAGAGGAAACTGGGTGACGGAAAGAAAGGACTCCATGCAGACAAACAGAAAAAGAACTGGTTGATATAGGGAGGATAATGACTAACAAGTGAAGACACCTGAGTGCAATTAACAGGAGTGCAATTACTGTGATGAAGGGACAAGGCTTTGTGGGATTTGTAGTGCCTGCGGTGAGGTGCCTATGGGGAAGTGAGACCACTAGTGGAAACTCAGGGAAACAGAGACCAGACAACGTGACAATAATGAACTCACAAGGTGAAGACTTTATTCCACTCAGGATTCAGTGTCTTGTAGACCGTGTGTGTCTGCAGACGGTCGTTACACAACTCTGCAATGCAGAATGGGTCGCTCTTTCCTGAAACACATTGTTGCATTCAAACACTTTTAATTTAAAATACCCGAGCAAGGTATGGTAGTTATCAAAAACTGGTATCTGCCTTTAACTTTAATTACAAATTTAATTCATTGCAAAAAATAATAGCTCTCAGCTAAAATAAATGTGAAGAGAAAAGCATACAGATTCTCGTGGGTGAATGTTGGAGGGAAAATAGTGTAGAGGAGCTAAAAATCAGATTGGAAGACTAGTCTTTTTAAAGAAAGGCACAGAAGAAATGTGTGTGTGTGTGTGTGTGTGTGTGTGTGTGTGTGTGTGTGTGTGTGTGTGTGTGTGTGCAAAAGCTTTTTAAAAGCCTTTGTCTGTCCACCATAGTGTGGTATTAGAAGAAGCATGAAATCAGAGCCCATGAGGTGGGCCGCTTCTGAGAAAACAGCAAACTGCAAAAACTAGATCAACTTATGAGTGAGAAAAATATTAAATTAGGAGACTCCTCTCTTCAAGACGGTCATCTTTGCATCATACATCTCCTGAAGAGAAACTGAAGTGTTGACCAAAATAAAAAAATAATAAAAAAATGCCTGGAAAAGTCTTATAGACCATCCAGTTTACAGTCCAAGTATATTTTTAAAGGTGTTAATACATCAAAAAGTGTTGGATTTTTCCCCCCAAAAAAGAAAAAAAAGTATATATATGTGCATTTATTTGATCAGAAATATAGTAACAACAGTAATATTAAGTATTATTACAATATAAAAGAACTGTTTTCTATTTTAATATATTATTATTTTTTTATTTATTCCACAATTAAACATCTAATATGCTGATTTGCTGCTCAAGAAACACTTCTTATTATTATCAATGCTGAAAACTGTTTTTGCTGCTTATTTATATAATAATTTATTATTAAACTATTAAATATAATATTTTTTGTGGAAAGTGATACACCACTTTTAAATTGAAATAATATTTCACAATATTATTGTTTTAACTGCATCTTTGAAAAACACGCAAAAAAAGCTTGTTTAATACAATGGCAGAATTGATCAGAGAGTCATATGTAGTTATTTAAATGTTTTAAAGCATAGCATAACTACAAAAAATATACGTATTTTTTCACTGCAGAAATTAGATACTTTCCATGAGTTTTCCAGGCCATAGTTTTAAAATCGCCTGATAATTACCGGTTTTTCAAGACAGTAAGAATCCTGCTTTTTGTTTCACTGGGCACAAATGAACACAGGAAGTGACATACAATTTTACCTGTGACATCAGCAGCCATCAGCTCCTCGGCTCGCAGGATCTTCACCTGCACGATTCCGACATCCTTCAGGTTAAGGAACGACCTCAGTGGACTCTGAAAAAGAACAAAAACCCATCACGGAGGCCCATGACTACATTCAAAGCGCACAATCTGCCGAGCAGCAATACATCCATATGTTTCTGACAGCTCTATTTTGGCCCTAACTTTCTCTAATCCCCCGTCAGACCCACTCGGCTGTGGACATTGAGACAAAAATATTGAGCCGCCGCGCTAGATTATCTGGTGGCTCTCATGAATACATCTTCATTATGCAGCTGTTATGAAAGAAGGTCAGTCTGCATTGGTGGTGAGTTTCTGTAAGTGGTTCACTGACCGGCCCTCCGGGGGACAGTGGCAGGACAAAGACAAACTGTGAATAGAGAGGACAGACAGCTCCGAGAGGAGCGAGATGTCTCTCTCTCTCAGTCTTTGTTTTATATGAGTTACTCCACTGTTGTCCAGTTGTGAATGAGGCCCGTGTTAATCCAGTAGTGCACAGGACTGTGATAATCTTACGCCCCCTTTTGGTCATAGAAGTGTACTGCAGAATAGAGCACTACAAGATTCTGCTGGATTTTGCATATTTATTTGATCATTTGATACAGTTATATTGTGAAATATTATTCCATCTTAAAATACCTGTTTTTGAACTGAATATATTTTTTAAATGTAAGTTATTTGTGTGATGCAAAGCTGAATTTGTAATAAAATAAAACCCATACTGAGATTTGAATGCTGCTCAGTGGAGGATTCAGTTGTCAAGCGCCCTCTAGAGGAAGACATGTTAAGAGCAACACTTGCTGTACAGTGTCAAATTTTGTGCAGAAATGTTCTGTTTGGCTGTGGTGACGTCACTCACATATCTCTTAATGATCTGCTGGCGTTCGTCTGGGTCGTCCAGTAGGTTGACAGACAGGTCAGAGATGGACACTGTTACTGTGGCGGTCAGAGTCACCAGGAGTACCAGTGTCCCTTTATCCTCCTCCAGCTCAAGTTCCAGCTCATGTGTCTTCTCTCTGCTCAACTTTGACAGGTCCAGCTGACACCTAAAATATGTTTAACACGTGTACTTCTTGTAAAAATTGATGGGTTTGATTTCCAGGTAACAGACATACTGATAATGTGGATTAATGATGTGTAGAAATTTGTACGCACTGGCCAATAAAGTCATCTCTCCTTCCAATGTCTTTATCCCAAACGGAGATCTCCAGAATGCCTCCCTCCTCGTCATACAGATGCAAGTCGAACTGCTGCCTCCACTGAGGGTTAAGGGTTTTGGGAATTGTCTGTTTGTACGGAAGAGGACAATAAGTAAGAGAGAAATAGTATTCACAGAAACGTTCAGTATACGTTTCAGGAGACAGAATAAGAATACGGTCTGCTAAAACACATACTGAACATATACAATCTTGTGACTTGTGAAAACAAGGTTGTCCTGAGGATGTGCAGATGCTGAGATAAATAAATAAATAAAAATATTATTGATTAGTATTTATTTATTCAACAAATAAACATACAACAAATAATAATTTTTTTAATTGTTTCATTTTTATTTACTGTTAATGATGACAAAATGTTTAATCGAAAGATAATAAACACATTAGTAATATTATTATTAGATATTTATTATGAATGTTAGTTTATAAGGATAAAAAATGTACCAAAATACAAATCTTAAACATAGTTCACTTTTTATTTATGATGACAAAATGTTGATATATCAACATTTTGTCATTATGTGTCACAATAAATGTAAAAAAAAAATCTATTATAATAAATACAAAGAATAAATTTAGCTGTAAATAATGCAGGCTAGGGTTATTGGTTAATACTATTTTTCCTTTCCTTGGTTACATCGGGAATTAAAATTAGGTAACGCTTTATTTAAAGCCTTTTTGTATAAGTAGTTTTAATGCATTAACTATGCCATGTAATGCACCTAATAATGCATTGTACTATCTCATGAATAATTGTGACCACAGTTAATACATTATAACACTTATTAATTCATTGTTAGACTATGCATTTTAAATTCAGCTAGAATTGTTCACGGCAAGGTATATATTAAAATGCACATAATGAATAATTCTAAAGCATTACAGCCTTTAATAACCCTTTAATATGCATTATACATAAAGGCTCTAAGTAAAATGTTACCGCACAGTCGCTCATACCTTACTCTTGTACTTCTGAGGGCCTAGTTTGAACTTGACGTAAGGGTCGCTCAGACCGTTCTGGTCCATGGGCATGAGGTTGCGACCCTCGATGAGTCTGATGCTCACAATGCCCCTCCACAGCTGAGACTTTCTGTGCAGGTCCGACAGCCGAAGACTCTGCTGCTGCTGCTGCGCTCGGCACACACGTCACAGGACATTAAAGGGTTACTTCAGTCCATAAGGACAATTCTGTCATCATACAGTCATCCTCATGATACCCAAAACATGATTTTTTGGACACAAAAGGAGATGTATAAAGCCTACTCAATAAATGTGGTTGTAAAGCTCCAAAAAGGACAGTCTGAGCATCATGGGAGCAAGTACACTATTGTTTTAAAGTTTGGGGTACGTATGCTTGAGGTCTTGTTTCTTAAGCAGTAAATCATCATATTAGAATAATTTCTGAATGGTCATGTGACGCTCAAGACTGGAGTAATGATGATGAAAATTCAGCTTTGCATCACAGGAATAAATTACATTCTAAAATATATTCAAAAACATGTTGTAATAATGTTTCAGGGTTTTTACAGTATTTTTGCTAAAAGAAATGCAGCCTTGGTGAGCGTAAGAGGCAAATCTTACCGACCCCAAACTTTTGAACAGTGTACAATACATGATGACAGATTTGTCATTGTGTAGTGAACTATCCCTTAGTTTAAGACAGTGAAATGACTCCTCAGCGGGGAAAGGACTGAAAGAGTGTGAAGTGGTTTCACACACACCATGAATGACTGGGTCACCAAAACATAAAATGAAGATGCCTACAAAAAGGCATGGCCCATCACCCCAAGAGATGCATGACTGCCACAACGAATGCACCTATAAAACTCTTCATCCTCTGACCAGACTGCTGCAATTCTGACCCGTTTCTCACATTTAGGACATTTTGCACATAAACCAGGTTTTCTTTGAACATTTTAAAAAGCTCAATGTGGGACAGTTTACTCAGCAGCTAGTCAGAGAATCTTGTGGCAAGCGCTCTTGCTTTTTTACCTTACTGCATCTCTTCCAGCTTCTCCTCAGTAGCATGGTCTACAAAAACAACAGAGCAGGTCAAATGTGTTAATGTATAATCAGGGGGCGAGCTTTGATTAACGCCACAGCTTTTTTTGTACTGGAAGAGAAGCTAAGTCTCTAAATCTGATCAAGCGATGCATCTTCTGTTGTTACGCTCTGTCCTGATGATCAAAGCTGCCCATCAGACTGCCTTAGAGCATCATGTGAATTTCGATGTGTTCTCCGCCCGCCTGCACAGTGCAGCAGGTTTCTAATGTCTAATTCAAAGTCATTTCATGAATTATGCAGATAGCACAAATGTCCCATCACCCCAGTGTTTCTCAAAAGTCATGGGCTTTTTGACTTTGCACAGCAATTTTTCTGTAAGCCAAATGAGCATGTTGTGCAGGGCACAGTATCTCACAATGCACTGTGATTGATTCAACCATCCATGATTCTTTTTACACAAAATCGATAAAAAAATGTAAAACAACTATTTTTTACTGGCTAACTGGACATCACAAACAAAATTAAATGCAACATAGAAGCTCATGTGATCACTGTGGTGGTATACTACTATTTGTAATGTACGTTATGCATAATGGAAAGGTTTTTTTTTTTTAAGTAGACTAGGTAATATATACACTACCATTCAGACATTTGGGGTTAGTAAGATTTTTTATTATTTTTTAAAAAAGTCTCTTTTGCTCACCAAGGTTCCATTTATTTGCTAAAATACAGTAAGAACAGTAATATTGTGAAATATAATTACAATTTTCAGTTTTCTATTTGAATGTATTTGGATGTAATTTATTCCTGTGATGCAAAGTTGAATTTTCAGCATCATTACTCCCGTCTTCAGTGTCACATGATTCTTCAGAAAGCATTTTAATATGCCGATTTGCTGCTTGTGAAACCGTTTGAAAACCTTTTTTTTTTTCTTTTCTTTTTTTTTGTGGAAACCATGAAACTTTTTTCAGGGTTCTTTGATGAACAGAAAGTTCAAAAGAACAGCATTCATTTGAAATAGAAATAGTTTAGAACATTATGAATATCTTTACAGTCACTTTTGAAAAATTGTATTCGTCCTTGCTGAATAAAGGTATTAATTTCTTAAAAAAAAAAACAAAAAAAAAAAAACATACCCCAAACCTTTGAAAGGTAGTGTACAGTAATCAGATTGAGCACATTATCATCTTCAGTTGCAGGATTCACATGCTTTTCAAAAACAAGATGACTGGATGTGGTTGCTAAACACTTCCTGAGAGCTAAAAACAGTTTGTACAGTCTTATGAGAAAAGTGTGAAACAAATCTGTCTGTAAACGTGTCAGAATGAAAACCTTTTGGATGCAGGTTAAGAGTTTGCTGGCAGATTGAATCTTTTCCACCTTTTACAAGTATAAAACAACATTTATCTACCAAGTGAGTCTTACCGCTTGTCGCAGGGCCTCTCTGTCCTCTGTGCTTCTTGGGAACAGAGTGACTGCCAGCTCCAGAGAGCCCAGGTCCTGATCGGGGCAGTGAGGATCTTGAAGGTCCAACCGAACATCAAGAGGTCTACAACACAAACATGGGCTGTTATGACCACCATTAGAAGTAGCATCATAGTTTATCACATAAAGAAAAGAATAGTACTTTTGATAAATATGTTTTAAATGATAATGTCCACTTGTCAATATAATACTTGGTAACCAAAAACTTTAGCATTTTTGTAAAGCTGCATCCATGGCTTTAGATATCAGCATAAACTCTTAGATCACAACCAAACATTAGCAAAACTGACCTTGTCGATGTTAACCGCAAGAAACTCCTAATACATCTGAACACTATTGTATTGTACAAAATGTATTAATTTGACACTAACTGTTGAATTCTTATATCTTTGCAGTAATGATGAAGACAAGATACCTCTGGAGCTCCAGAGAATCAAGGTACAGGTAAGCTGAGCCCATAAAATCATCTTGAAGGCCAAAATCATAGTCAAACACCTAAAATAGATTGCAAAAGGGTCAATTCTTTAGGAAGAAATATCAGAGATCCTTCTAGACTTCTTAATGACTGATTGATAACTGTTGTCAATTCTAAAAAAAAAAAAAAAAAGAAGAAAATTCAGCTCATAAGAGTAATTTGAACTGAAATCAGTCTACAATGTTCACGCTGTAATGCTTTGTTTTACTAAAAAGAATCAGCTCATAAAAGTCATTCATTCAGGAATCGAAATACATCTGCCCCATTCATTCTCTAAAAAGAGTCATTCATTTGGGATTCGGATTGCACTGGTCAAGTAGATTCACTAAAACGATTCACCTCATAAGAGTCATTACTTTGGGTTTCGGAATACACTGGTCAAACAATATGATTTGATTCACTAAAATGAATTGGCTCATAGGAGCCATTCATTAAAAAAAACAGACCACACCAGATGCGCAGTATGTTTGTGATTTACCAAAACGAATCGACTCATAAGAAACATTCATTTGGGTTTCAGAATACACTGGTCGAGCTGTATGATCCTGATTCACTAAAACAAACCGGCTCATAAGAGTCATTCATTCAAGATTCATATTATATACTATACTGGTAACAAGTGAGTAAAAGCAGTATTTTTACCTTAAAATACAGAGGCTCTTGTAAATTGTCCACTATCAGACAAACACGTTCATCCCAAACTGGGTTCAGGTTCTTGTGGACGATTTTACTGCGGAAAACTTCTTTGCCAGCAATTTTGAACTTCACATATGGGTCACTTGTTCCTGAAACATAGGAACATTATGATCTCAACATAACTGATTACTTGTTTCAACAAATCATAGAAGGAACATTAGTGGAGTATTAGTGGAGACAACATGAGCAGTAGGTCTTACCGCCTCTGTCTCGAATGGCAAGGTTGTTTCCTCTTTTCAGCACGATGTCTAACTGGTACATTGCTGTAGTGGGCAGTGAAGGCCGTGTTCCACCGTTACCAGCTGCATTAATGCCCTGAAGAAAAGACATTGTCCCAGAAACCTTAGTGCAACTGATCGAAAGAACCTCTTCAAATATTATGTACATCCAAAGCCAATAATGCCAAATATAGGGTCTCACAACTCAAAAGTGCTCATATGAGAATACAAACTGTAACAGAACTTACACCTAGGGAGAAAATGTATGATTCAAATTAGGACAGGATGTTGCAAGATGCTTAAAACTGATAAACTGGTGCTCTAAAATCAGCATTGAGAACATAATCGAACTCATTATACAGACCAAGTAAAATGCTTTTTATTCTGTTTTAACAGTTTTATTAGAATGACCATTTGCACTTGCTTTTACTTAACTGGACTCATTACAACACTATATCAGTGTTGTGTAATGGCATGTTGCAACATGACAAGTGTCCTGCTACAAGTCATTTATCTGTCCGCACTAAAAGCAAGAATGCTGCACAATGTGAAGCAGTCACAGTAAGAACAATGTGATTCCAATTTGTTTTCAACATTCACAAAGACAGCACTCATTTTGTACCAATTTTGTCCATGTGTCCTTTTGTGGAGATGTTCATTAGTGAAATAAGTCTTCACTTTGTTGCATGCCACTTCATTAATTTGTCTAATCAATTGTGGTTGGTCACTTTAAATGTTAGTCAGACAATCTAATCTCGTCTAAGTAGCCAGTTCTTGAACAGAATAAGCTGTAAATAAACTAAAAAGTGAGAGTCACAGGCTAAACTAGCTAGTTGTTGTCAATGGCTTATTTTTACATAGGAAGTGAAACACTGTGTGTGTGTGTGTGTGTGTGTGTGTGTGTGTGTGTGTGTGTGTGTGTGTGTGTGTGTGTGTGTGTGTGTGTGTGTGTGTGTGTGTGTGTGTGTGTGCGTGCGTGTGCGTGTGTGTGTGAGATGTCAACTTCACACATCTGACAGTGCTTAAAAACATCCTGAATAAGTAATGTGTTGTTTTTTTCGGTGCATGGTGTAGACTAGTGGTTAATGGTTTGTTCTGAAAAGTTGTGGATTCATAAACTATCATCATTGCTCTCAAGCCCCTATCTTGGACACCTGCTGCAAGACATTTCAAGAAGATACATCATGTAAAAACATTATTTTTTTTACTACATTGTAAAATGATTTTTAGAAGTTGTAAATAAACCAAATACTACTGCAGGCTTCCTATTTCAAAATGCCATGTTTAATTTCATGTTACTTGCCATTGATTTGCAATTATATGTGAAAATACTAGCAATTTCTGAGTGAAAATGCTAATGTGTTGCTAGGGTGTCCTGTGTGGTTGCTAAGGCATTACATGTTTGTGTTCAACGAAAGTGTTACTAGTTCTACAGTATGTGGTTGCTGAAGAGTTGCTAGGGTGTCCTGGGTGTGTTCTATGTGGTTGCTAAGGTGTCCTAGGGAAGTAGTTTGCTGGCCCAGGCTAAATTATATTTGATGAAATTCTGGTCTAGATATGGGGCTCAGATCCATTCTTCAATAACTCATTAAGGAAAAACAACCATCTGAAAGTATTAGAAAACCACTCCTCAACAAGCTGCTTGATTTGATTCATATCTGTAGCACAAATGGTGCAAAACACGTTACGTGAAGTCTGGCATCACTAATTATGTCGCTTAAACACACTATTTAAAGACCATATTTGATGAGTACTACACACATTCTAATTCCTCTTTCCACCACTGAGTGAGAGATGAGGTCAGAAACACACTTCTGTCACACAATGTGTTTACAGTGTCAGCTGAAAGCAGGTAACCCTGTTTAATGACAGGATTGGCAAGGAGATAGAATATTGTTATTAGAACAGGGATCCCTCTAACAACATCCTGGTGCCGTGTTTGAGATAAAGATGTTCTGATGACTGATTTAACATTTAGAGATACAATATTTATCATCTTCCATTATTTCAATAGACAACATAATCTAGCATCTCAGTAACATTTCTGCACCGTTAAAATCAAACGGAAAAATCAAACAAATATTTTGTGATTATATATCAGTTTGATAATTATTATTACTATTTTTATTGTGATTGATTATTACGATAACTATTACTAAATGAAAACTAAATGCGTCATATTATTACTGTAATATCACTGTAAAATATTTAGAATACTGTATTTAAGAAAAGTATAATAATCTAATTGTACAGTGCAACTGTAAAATATATAAACTGGGTAAAAGAATAATAATATTGTTGTTGTTTATTATGATGATGATTTTATAACAACTTTACTGTACAGTACAACTGTAAAATATAAATTGGATAAAATGAAAATCAAATTAATAATATTGTTGTTTATTATGATGATGATTTTATAAGAATTTTATTTTACAGTTCAACTATAAAATTACAGTACTAATATTTATATGTATTATATAATCTTATTTTATCTTAATTTCTTCACTTTCAAAATTTCTTTCGACAGAAAACTGCAGGGAGCTTTAAAGCTGACCTAGTTCGGCCCTCCCTTAGAAGACCTGTCTAAGATGACTTCACCTTCCTCTGTTCTGTTCTGAGCATCTCTGTGAGCAAAGACACTCGTCGTCTCTCCTCCGCTGTGAGGTGTTACAGGAGCAGATCTCCTAAGGAGAAAGACACTGACATGGGGAATGATGCCAGCCAAAAAAAAACATCAACCGCTGCACTGAAAATCATTATTGAGGTTTGTACAAGTGGCTCATGTTGATTGTTCCTATAAATCAAATCTCGTAATAAGCTTCCTCTAGCTCCATCAAGTACAAAAAAAATAAACAATAAAAATAAAAAAGGTGTTAGTGCAATTTAATTTCATTAGAGATAGTTACGATACAACGAAACTGTCTATTTGTACTCAATGACAACGATTTTGGGCAATAGTGCAACCAGTAATCAGTCAACATGTGTCCTTTATGCAAATATCCATTAATGCAATGCATCCAATACTAGAAACATCTGAAGTCATGATGACTGGACTTTGGCAAGAGAAAATATTTCATGATAACTTGCCAAAAGGTTTAACAGGAAGATGAAGCAGTTGACAGTATTGTGTTTAAAGTTATAGAGCAACTTCCTGTTTGCAAGAAAAGCAGCCTGTAAACAGAAATGGGGTCCTTTATAGGGGCCTCAGGGGGTGTGTGTAAAATGCACATGCATTAAGTGTAATTTCGAAAGACAGGAAACATGTGATCTCTTTAATGTTGTTTCCATTGCTGTCTAGTCTGATATGTAGCATTTAAGCCCTGAGCAATTAGACTCCGATGTCAGTGAACGTGACTGGCTTGTAGAAAAGTTACAGCTAGGATACTCATCCCACAGTCTGATTTTACAACCCACATGACTTTAAAGTGGCATAACAGTTTTAATAAATTTTACTTACTTTTTAAGATATAACTTTTTTGGCCAATAGTCAAAAAAGATATTCAAATACAAAAAACTAATTCATTTACTAAAAATTGTATTTTTTTATTCAATGATGATTTAGTCATTTGGAATATCTTAATAACACACACACACACACATATATAATTGCAGTTCCCACATGCCATGACACATACACAATCAACATGCTCACCAAAGTTAGCACCTATGGCACATGTAGAGGAGTTTCAGAGTTACCTCTGAGCAGACTAATCATCTCTACTGCCGGATCCTGAGTCACAGATTCCTCAAAAAATGCATGCTGCTGTTTCAAATCAAATCTCAAACCTCCTCAAAAGCCTTCCTCATCTAACCACAAAGACAGCTCCAGCAGCTCCATACCAAAACAAGTCCACACATGTAATGGAGTAAAGACAGAGCCAGTATGATCCAGTGGAACTCAAAGCTAGGCTGTGATGTTTGTCTGACTCTAATCTCTGCTGCGCTGTTAGTGGCTGTTAAACCAGTGATGTATAGTTTGGGAAGGACATTATTGCTCAACGTTTTTCTCAGTCATAGCTCAGGACAGGAGCCATAATGGAGTTTTGAATTATGATTATTTAAAATGCCCCTATGCCATTTCGAATATTGCCTTTCATGTAATGTAGCTGTATGTGAATGTAAACGATCTTCAAAGTTGTAAAGCTGAAAGAGCACGACAAATAAAGTTGTCCCCCAAAAGAATCAACTCTGGACAGCCGAAATGAGTCGTCAGTAATTCGCGGTGTCCTACGCAAATTTTTATTTTCACTTCTGAAAGACGAGGCTGCAGAGAATCAGTGGTTAAAACCACTTTATCATTTTTTTCCCACTGTACCACAGCAATAAAACCCCAATCTTTTTTTGTATTCCCGTCATTTTACTGACGACTGCTTCTCAAATCTTGGGGAGTTCAACGTGTGATTCACAAAATGCTTGCTCTTGAAAGATGGCTCAGTACCCAGTTTATTTGGACCAGCTGGCTCCACTGAATCACAAAGTATGATAAATAATAGATGTTTTCTATCAAGTGTTCAAATTACAAAACTATGGCAATAAGCGTATCATTTCCGACACGTGCTGTACGTGGTAGACCAATCACAACAGACTGGGCCATCTGACCAATCAGAACTGCTTCAAACGAATCATTTGAGAATCGATGGAAAATGAGGTGATATTAAACACATATTTTGAGAAAACAAAAGCGTTTTTTGGAGAAGGGTCTGGCTGCAGACTTGCATTCTCAGACTCTCAGACACTTGTGCTTCTACTAGCGACGTCACTTGCAGTCTTTATTTTTTTATTTTGTTCTATTTATTGATAACTTTTTGTTTGAATCTCTCAACATTTTACAACAATAGACAGGTGGTGAAGACAAGAAAAAAGAAACTAAATTACAATGTCACTTGCAATCCTACTTGCACTCTCCGCTACCTGTGACGTCACTTGCAATCAACACAAATCGTGCGTGTTGCCAATGGAGACAAGACGCTGTGGTGGTGATTAAACGATTAAAACAGGGTCCTGCAAGAAAAAGACAAGACCGGAAAATCCGTGGCCGCAGAATATAAACGCAATGCACAAAGTCTTTCGTTAAGCGTTTTCCTCCTATAGAAAAAACAAACACTTAATATGGCATAATGTATTAAGATACATTAAGTTCAATACTACAAGGCAAGCAGATGGCTATGAACACAATGCGCAAACTTTTTCCTCCCATACAGCAAAACGCTTAATGTGGCCCAATAACAGACTAAGATGATAAAGACAATTCATTAGGCCTAGTCTATCTTGAGGCCTATGTCTTGTTGTTGACTCATTGAATATACAGACCAGCAAATATGAACGTGCATTATGAAATGCATTAAGTGATTTTAAAAGGATCAACTCCGTACAGGCAAGCAGACGAGTAAAGAACGCAGTGCGTTAAATTGTACATTAAACGTTTTCTTCCTATAGAATATCATTATAAATAAAACACATAATGTAGCTTAATGGACAAAGACAGCGATATAAACGAGTTGTAGACAGTTTATTCTATATGGAAAAATGCTTAACGCGAAACTTTGCATGTTGCGTTTATTCTGGGCTCACCTGCGTGCCTGTACATATTAGTTATGTATTTTAATAATGAAGAGAAGCATATTGAGTTTGGCCTTTATCATCTTAGTCCATTATGCCACATTTTGCAGTATGTGAGGAAAATACTATATACATATTCATTAAAATAATGAACTGTATATTTAATTTGATATTTGAATAGCATCTTAATCCATTAAGCCATGTGAAGTGTTTATGTTTTTCTACGGGAGGAAAACGCTTAGCGAGAGACTGCGCAAACGTTCATATTCTGGTGTTCTGGCCACGGATTTGCCGGTCTTGTCTTTTTGTTGCAGGATCCAGTACGTTATAGTACTAAATTAGGTTTAATCGTTTAATCACCACCACAGCGTCTTGTCTCCCATTGGTAACACGCACGATTTGTGTCGATTGCAAGTGTCGCAGGTAGCAGAGAGTGCAAGTAGCGATTGCAAGTGACATTGTAATTTAGTTTATTTTTTCTTGTCTTCGCCACCTGGCTACTGTTATAAAATGTTGGGAAATTCAAACAAAAAGTAATAAAAAGTTCAACTAAATAAAAAAATAAAGACTGCAAGTGATGTCACTAGCGGAAGTGTAAGTGTCTGAGAGTGCAAGTCTGAGAATGCAAGTGCAAGTCTGCAGCCAAACCCTTTTGGTTTTTTGACCTTGCATGCATGTAAACCTAATGTAGGAGAGTCCCAAAACAATATTAGGAACCTTTTTTTTTTTCACATCAGACATTCACATCTTTTTTTCTAAGACAAGGACAGGGTTCCCACACCTTGACTAAATTCAAATTCAAGGACCTTTCAAGGACTTTCCATGTCCAATACCCTCAAATTCAAGGACTTAATGTGGGCACACATTTCAAGTGAGAACGAGGTTACATCATGTTATCTTGTAAGATTAATTGTTACAGTTTTCATGTGTCAAACACAATTATGCAAAAAAAAAAAATTCATACATTTTTGGCCATATGACAGAGATCTGATATTCTATTTGTTTTATTTCTGTTTTGCATAAAACTGAAGAATATTCGGTATATCCTGTACTGATATTAACTTTTGCATGGATTTTATTGAAAGATCTTTGGCTCATGTAACCAGAAGTTTTAAGATATATGAATATGCTTTTAAGTTTGCTTACCTCATGGGTCAACCTCATCTTAACAAGCAAAGCAATTCAACATTAATTTCTGGGTGTGTCTGTAAAACATTGAGGTACCATACTAGTAGTTTTTAGGAAGGTAGTAGTTAGGAGTGGGGGCTGGGGTGTGGTTGGTTGGTGGTTAAAGTAGTGCCCAATGTAGTGCAATGTCAATATACCAAATATCAAAACAGAAAATATGTCATTTCCATACATAAAAAACATATTTTACATTCACTGTTATGCATATTGATCATAAACACAGCTAAAAAGCTTCCTACCAGTGGCCCTCCTTCACAAAACTTAACATCTTGCACAGTTTTATCATAGGCAGAATGCAAGCATTTTAGTCAAATGTAATTAAGCAACATTTCAAACCTTTAACCAGCAGGGGAAAATCAACCCATTAACAGTTTAAAAGTAGCCATAGGAAGAAAAAAAATGCGGACTTGGTAAGCCTGCATTCAACACGATCTGCAGGAGTCAGGTTTGACTGATCACGGCAGGTTGAGGAGAGAGAGATGGCTGATTCAAAAGAGATTTAAATACTCTGCGTACTCTCCATAATGTGCAAAAATTCCGCAATATTCGAATGTTTGCAGGACACAAAAATCACAGGAGCGGGCAATAATGGTCAGAAATTCTGTGGGAGTGGGATAAAGACAACAGTCCCTGGCAGCGCTCCAATACAAAAAACACACTGGCGACTCTAGAAAGAACAGCAGAATTCCCGTTATTTTAGGTTTAGCCAAAGCTGTGGTATCATGTCATCAAAATCACATGACCTCTCATATGTCCAGTCATATTTGAGGGCATAGCAATCATGAGACAGGAAGCACATTGTGTGAAGACCACCCAAAGGTCAGTAACAGAGTTTGGACAATTATGATATTAAGGAGTATGAATTAATTTTAAACAAAACTTGTTGGTCTAATTTGCTTATAAAATGTTCATCAAACTATAGTATAACTTTGTATGCATAAACTATATAGTTTATATTTTTATCAAATGTCCTAGTGTCCCACTTTAGTAAATGTGGTTTCGAAAAGTGGGACAGTATGATTAGCCTAATTTGGGACAGTACAAAAAATGTGTGGTATATTATGCAATATTAAAATGCTGATACCGCAGATGTTTAAGGTCATGGGAACTTTTTTCTTTTGGTATGGTTAGAAGGCTCTTTGTGGTTCTTGTGTGTGTGTGTTGTGTACCTGGTATCCTATGCTATGAGGACCAGATGTCCATTTTGACCTTGTGGGGACATTTTTGGTCCCCATAAGGAAACAAGCTTATAAATCATACAGAAAGAAGTGTTTTAAAAATTGCTAATGTTTTTAAAATAGCAGAAAGTTTTGTGTGAGGGGTGGGTTCATGTATTGCACGATTTTATATTTTGCTTTCAAAAAGACCTACTGTATCCTTTGCCTGTTGTTAAGAAAAATGAACTAGAGAACAAATTAAGAAATTCTGACTGTGCATTTAATTTTTTTCTATCTACATAACAACATAGGTCTTTGATAATAGTTGCTTAATGTCTTGCAGAGATGAAGTTCATGAGAAGCAGCATTAGCTGCATGCGTGTAAATGAACACAGTTATGCTTTTAACTCTGAAACACATGAATATTTACTTTTCTTAAAGCCTAATTCTTTAATTATTAATAAAAACATAAATAAAACACACACACACACACACACACACACACACACAAAAACACTTCTCACTTGCATTTTTTAAAAATTATGTCCAGAAGAAAGAAAGACATACAGGTTTGTAAAGACCTAAATGTAAGCAAAACAAACCACTGACACTGGCAAAAAACAACAACGAAAGATCTCATTTGTTTTTTTAGATTGTACATACATTCATATTCAACTTATTCAAATATTTTCTTCTGTATTTACGGATCTAAAAAAGCTGATGCATATCGACAATCAATAAGATAAAATGTACTAATAAAGACAATAATTCTCTTCTGCATATGAAGTGAACCGATAAACTTGTATAACCTTGCTTGGCACCTTTTTCAGCTTCAAGCCTGCTAATGTGTTCATATGTCTTTACTTTTAGGCAAGTTCCTCTTCTTGCAAACCAGCTTACATAAGAAACATCACACAATGTAAATAAGCTGTCACAGAATAAGAATATGTGAATAACTCCATTTTGACAAAAATTTCAGATAGAACCTTAGGCTGTGCACAAAATGACCATGCACAAAAATACCCAATTCCCGTAAACCTTGGTGTGCGTAAATGTTGTAAATGTACAAGGGCAAAGATATTCAAATGCATACACGCAACAAAAGATGTCTGTCTACTGATAATTGGAGGAGTTCTGAAATGATATCTTATTTGGACTTGCAATGTAAAAAATATTATAGTGTCAAAATCATTCTGTTTCTTAGATTGTATTCAAAGCAGTTGCTAGGGTGGATTCAGCAAAAGTGGGACATCATGTAAAATGAGGCAAATTAGTTTAATGGTCGATTGCCCTTTAAACCCAATCTCCAAAGTCATTTACAAAGTCATTCTGGAAATGTTTCCATTTTTCCAGCAGGAACCTGGCTGTAAATCATAATTCTTATAGGAAAATGTATTTATTATATTTTGTAGCAAATAGATTTCTCACTTTACCTAACAAAAGGTAAAGTTTATCACTATCAAATAGAAATTACGCTAAATATTTGTATAGATTTATATTTAGGGAGCTGTGGCATCACAAAACCCTATAGGGAATTGCTATACAAATTTATCAAAACCTGATTGTTCACTGTATTTATAACAAAAACAATCTTTTTATTAAGTGGCTACATTTCTTTACGTTTTAAAACATCTGCAAGTGTGAATGTAGAGAGTAAGATAAAATAAATAAGGTAAAATCTGCATGCATCACTTATTACTGCAGTGCAAATGGAAAAACATCTGGAACATTATAAATCATCTTACCACACTTTTATTGATCTTATCCTCGTTACCATTCATCACAGCATCATCGGTGCATGTGGACCCCTGCAGAGCAGGTTTATGTTGGGACTGCACCAAATCAGAGAGTGTCGGTTTGGAGCTGATTGTTCTTTTGGGCATCTGGATCTCCGCACCGAGCGACGCTGCTGCTGGGGCCGCCGTACCGACACTCTGCTCCGGCATGACGCGGCGCATCCTCCCGCTCTCACCACCATCCGAAGCGGCTGCCACACTGTGCAGATTGGGTTGAGACGAAGACAACGCTCGGTCCAAACCATTTGGTCGTTTCTTTTTAAATATCCAAAAGCCACTTTCTTGCTTTCTGTCTTTTTTGTCCAGTTTGGGACTGCAAGTGAGTTTGGGTCTGCCGTGGAAGGACTTCCACGAACCCCGCTGATGCTCATGACGGGTTGGAGAAACATCATCCATGTCCAGTTTCCCTTCCATATGATCTCTGCAGTCTGCTGCTGCGTCCCACTCAGATGTTTCTGTTAGGTTAATGTTGAAACATGCAAACCGATGCAAATAGCATTTACTTTAGTGTTGCGCTCAGCAGGACATGTTGAGCGTTAAAAGCATGTTTGATGCGGAAGTAGAGTGATGGAGAGGCAAGTTGTTCCTCAGCACATCTGCAGACCTTCATGGTTTTATAAAACGAGACACTCCCCCCGTCTGTGGTCCTTCATCCACGCCCATGTATTTAAAAAGTTGCAGTGTTACCCATAGCTTACAAAATAAATAAGTCATCTGATCACGCAGTGTTCCTGCCCACCGAGCTTTTAAATAAAACGCTTAACGTGGGTTAATGCAGTCAAGTCAGCGATTTGGAGTCTAAGGGTATTTTGGGGCCTGGAGAAGTTTTGTCATGCCCTGACATTTGTGCTTTTTTCAGTTTCTTATAAATATCTAAATACCAAAACTCAGTTAACGCATTATTAATAAAGTATATGTAGAGACAATCAGATGAGCCAGAATAGAACGCAGTGCGTTTACAATTATGCTTTAAGTGTTTCCCTCCCATCATTATAACGGTGGAAAAACACTTAAAACGCGTTAAAGGGATAGTTCACCCAAATAGCAAAATTATGTCATTAAATAACTTACCCTCATGTTGTTCCAAACCCGTAAGACCTCCTTTTATCTTTGGAATACAGTTTAAGATATTTTAGATTTAGTCCGAGAGCTCTCAGTCCCTCCAATTAACTTAGTGTACAGTATATTGTCCATGTCCAGAAAGGTAAGAAAAACATCTTCAGAGTAGTCCATGTGACATCAGAGGGTCAGTTAGAATTTTTTTGAAGCATCGAAAATACATTTTGGTCCAAAAATAGCAAAAACTACGACTTTATTCATCGTTGTCTTCTCTTCCGTGTCTGTTGTGAGAGAGTTCAAAGCAGTTTGTGATATCCGGTTCGCGAACAAATCATTAGATGTAACCGGATCTTTTTGAACCAGTTCATCAAATCAAACTGAATCGTTTTAAACGGTTCGTGTCTCCGCATTAATCTACGAATGACTTAAGCTGTTAACTTTTTGAATTGATCTCACTAATGTTCTCTAGGCAGGATGCAATTAATGTTGCAATTAATGTTTCTATAATATTTAGTAGTAGCTTATCAGTGGTGACTCAGTTCATGTACATATGGCAGAAATTTACAAAAATAAATTAAAGATATAATCAAACAGATGACTAACACTATTAACTGCAATTATTAATGCAATTCAATGTATAGCAAAAATTTTTATAGTTAAGTAATTATAGTTAAGTAATGATAATTTGTAACTGATACGGACTTAATTGGTAGCCAGTGCAGAGACTGTAAGACTGAGGTAATATGATAAAATTTTCTTGACCTGGTAAGGACTCTAGCTGCTGCATTTTGGACTACCTGCATCTTGTTTATTGAAGATGCAGGACAACCCCCAGCAGTGCATTACAATAGTCCAGTCTAGAGGTCATGAATGCATGAACTAGCTTTTCTGCATCAGAAACAGATAACAGGTTTCTTAGCTTGGCAATGTTTAGAGGATGGAAAAATGCTGTTTTTGTAACATGGGAAATATGATTTTCAAAAGACAAGTTGCTGTCCAATATAACACCCCGATTTTTGACTGTGGAGAAAGTAACAGTACATCCGTCTAGTGGCAAACTGTAATCTACAAGATTTTGTGTACTGTTTTTCGGTCCCATAAGTAATATCTTATGTCTTATCCAAATTTAATAGGAGAAAATTATTGGTCATCCAATCTTTTAAATTTTTAACACACTTTGTTAGCTTAGATAATTTAGAAGTTTCACCTGGTCTTGTTGAGATATATAGTTGAGTACCATCAGAATAACAGGGGAAATTAATCCCGTAATTTCTAATAATACCAAGGGGCATATTACAAAGGGGCAAGATGTATATTGAAAATAGCAGATGACCTAGGACAGATCCTTGTAGCACTCCATATTTTACTGGTGATAAATGAAATGACTCCCCATTTAAATAAACCGAAAAGTTTAGGAAAAGTTTACTTTCATTACACTACTGTAAAGAGATTTTACAGTAGATGAAAAGTTTGAAAACCAAACAATAGAATATACAGTAAACACACACTTGTGACGATTCGCGCAGCAGAGAGACACAGGGAGAGAAGCAGAGGCAGAGGTCAAAGCCAAACAGACAGTCCAAAAAATAAACAAAACAAAACAAATAAACAAAGGAGGGAACAGAAAGGGGAACTCGGAAGACGAGAGGTTAGGGTCAATCTCGGGAGACGAGAAGATGAAGGGGAAACTCGGATGACGAGAATGCTGCATACACGAAGGGTAAGGACCCGCACCTGGTGCAATTAACCGGAGTGCAATTACTGTGAAGACAGGACCAGACTAGAGGAATTCTAGTGCCTACGGTGAAGTGCCTAAAGCCTGGTTCACACGGGACGATTTTAAAATTGTCTGCCGATTTTCCAAACCTGAGAGACCCCACACCTGTACAGTGTGTGGTGTGCAGCCACACGGCAAAATCAACACATCACAAACGAACCGATTTGACTCCCGAGCATTCCCAGGTCAAATCCCTTGAGATCAAACGTGACTTCAGAGTAAACAATCATGGAGGACAAAGAGGATGCAGTGGCCATAGTTTGTGCTTTGTTTTTAACCGAAAAAAAACCATAAGAAAAACAAGAAAAGGCGATGGTCAAAGAAGTGGAGACAAACATTCACGGTTTTGCCACAGGTCGACGAGTTGGTCCTCCATCTCCGACGTCCACCGGACTTTCTGGTGTGCCATGCCGCCGGCTGTTTTGATTTTGTTTCCCGGTACTTCCTTGCCGCCTCGTCACCTCGCTTTCTGATTGGCTACAGCCACAGTCCACAGGCTGCGTGATCGTTTGTCCTCGGGGGACACCACACACGAGAAGAAATCGGGCCAAATAAATCCAACATGTTGGATATCCCCGATTTGAGATCGGAGTGGTCCCGACGTCCTTCCGAGCAGAGGAGAGCAGTCTTAACACACAACACACGGCAGGAATATCTGATCAGATTATTTTACGATAATCGGAGCATCCTTAAGATTGTCGGAAGGGGTGAATCGGGGCTAAAATCGGCCTAATTATCCTGCCGTGTGAACCAGGCTTAAGGGGAAGTGAGCCCACTAGTGGACACCCAGGGAAACAGAGACTGGACAGCGTGACAACTGTTAGTCACTGTAAATAAATAAATTCATTTATTCATTCATTCATTCAGTTCTGCCAAACTGCATTAAAGTATTGGTAGTATCCTTATTTGTTATAGCAGTTTCTTAGTTTTCTGACAAAATACTTTTCTGCCTCCCCTAGACAGTCATCTCTCAGTTCTGTACAAACAGAGTACATGTAAGGACTACTTGACTACAAGTCAATTCAACAGTAATGAGTTTGAGGGTATATAACATGTACAGTATTTTTACTGTACATCGAATAATGAAAATTCTATCATCTGAAGTACTGCTGCTACTGTAATTATATTGTATGTGTATTGTGTAAGTGAAACCCTGTAGATGAGTCTGTAGGCCAACTTCCCTCACCGTCAGTCCATGCAGAAGAACATGCTCAACTATAGTGCTTGTATTTCAACTGGAACAAATGAAACTTGACCTCTTCCCCTTCGTTTTTATTTTCCTTCCAATTCCTCTTTGTCTCCAACTACCAGGATTCATTTTCAGAAACACATAATCAGCTGTGCTCTTGTTCATATCATGCTGAGATTCTGACCTGTGTGTCATCAGTTTTGCTGCTTAATGTTCACACGTGGATAAATGTGTGCTGTTCAAGTTAATTTTTTATGCTTGAGTTAATTATATTGTGTGTTTTTGTTTTCTAAATTAGAACATGGTTAAGCCTGTGCAAAATTATGGAGTTTTGCAGAAAACACTGAGCAAATTGGAACGTGTGTGAAAACAGTTGAAATGTGTTAAAAAGTTTTGAGAAACGTGTCTGTTTTGCGAAAATTGGGTCAAATTAATCAATTATAATGTGTTAGCAATCGAGAAAAACTGTTATCAAGAATTAGAAATAGCATATTTTACCTGTAAATAAACAATTATGTTGAATTAAAAATAGAACTCCAACGTAGACTTTTGTACTCCAGCATGTTGCTCACTAATTAGTTAAGATTAATGTTGAAATGTAAGTAATGAATAAATTACTATAAAATAATAAATGTTGTTTTCAACGAATCGGCGAGTGAATTGTCTCACAGAACAAATCTTTTGAATGATTCAAATCTAGACTGTCGTCATATATTTAAATATATATATATATTTATACATGTGTGCGCGCACACACACACACACACATATGTGTGTGTGTGTGTGTGTGTGCAATAGAAAGATGATTTGGGTATTAATGACAAGAAAGTTAGATTATATCATGAGCAACATAAAAAGTATTTAACAATCATGAAAAGATGTACAGATCAGATAGGTTCTACCACAGATGGTGTGTTTATTTTTCAAAGGAATCATGATAAATGACAGATGTTGCATTTGTCATGCTCATATGAATAGCTTGAGTAAATACATACAGGGCATACAAATCAATATCTCAATGTATCCATGTAAAACCAACAACAACAAGTATATTTATAAAGATGTTAGAGCCTGATAAAGATTGTCTGATATCCATTTTGCAAAATATTATGAATAATTTGGTGTTATAGGACTGGAACAGTCATCCTATGTGGTATATTATAACCTGAATCACATACAAAATTAAAAATTACATTTTTATGTTCAATCAATAATGTAGACAAAAGGTTGGATCCGTGAAAATTCCCTTCAACATTAAGCAGTCGTACAACAAAGTTTGCAATTCAAGGTGCTCTGATAAGGCCTTCAGAGACAAATAAATTAATGAAGAATGAAAAAATGATTAAGGTTAAAGTATTTGCTTTAATACAATACTGCAAATGTTTTCATACTTCTAAACCTTGTTCAGAATTTAATAACTGGTTGGTAAAGCTGCTTTAAAAGTAGAAAAAACACTCAAATATTTGGTTTTCCACTTAGCATTCCACTTGTTTTAAACAAATTGGCACAGGCACACATTCGCACACACACATTACTAAAAATAATAAAGAAAAGGGGGTAGAAACAGATCATAAAAACGGCAGAAAAAAAACGGACAGAACATTTGCCATGTCTACTGTGAATAAAGCAGCAGTCTTTGCCATGGAAACAGTCATACAGCATCACATGGACTGTACAAAGTGTGAAAACAAACTATCACTAAATCTTTTAGCGTTACTAAATATTTTAACTTGGAGCCTGGTTTTAGATATCAGGCTCAGGTGAAGCGACCCTTTTAACCGCAGTGCTCGACACATGCATTCATATCTCTGTGTTGTGTTTGACACACAAATACATCTGTTGCTTTCCCTACTGCATATCCTTCAGTGTGATGTTAAAGTGTTAAGTGTCTGCTTGTGTAAAAGCTGAAAGTTGAAATCAGCTGTTTTTGTTCAGAGCGGCATTTACAGGTCCTGTTCGTGCATCTGCTGCTGCATTTTTTGAAGCATCTCCTGCATCCTCCGCAACTTTGAAAGACAAAGTGAATAATATTAGGCAGATTCAGCATTTAGTGTTGCAGAAATGCTCAATGTCACAGTTTTTAATTGACAGCTAAGAACTGAAATAACTAGATTAAACAGGACAGCTGACTCACCTCTTCATCTTTCATCTTTATCAGCTTTTCTGTCTCTGCGTCCGGGGTGGACAGTGGTAGTATAGGGATAGGACTCTCCACACGATTATCCTGGGACAGTTTGCTGGTGAGAACAGAACATCTTATAAGCGATAAAGACAATGGCAATGGTATCTTTTTCTATGATATTTATTAAGATATTTGAGAAAAGCATTGTGACTTGCCTTGTCATTTGCTGTATGCACTGCGCTCTGTAGTTTTCATAGTGCACGTCACACGTGATGTCTTTCAGGTCATGCATGTGTGAGCGAATCAACATGTTCCTCAGCTTGACGAAGTCACAGTGGGACTGATTTTCCACTGTGACAAAACATATGTGCACAAATCTGTTTGTGAAACCTTTTTAGAACATTTATGTTTAGCTTGATTAAAACTTATTCTTGATGCATTTGTTCTTATCAGTACAGAGTGTGTCTCTTGCAAAATTGAGATATTCAAGTGTAGATTTGTACTGACCTTCCACAATGCCCCATGGGTAAAGTCTCCCTCTCACCCGCTGACCTTTGACCTCCACTATCGTGTTGCTCCCAATCACAGCAAATGGAGTGCTTTCCTGAAACACACAACATAGAACATTTCAATTTTTTGCTTTTAACTTTGAAAGTTTTTAAAAGATTACACTAGTTAAAGTTCTCCAGGAAGAGTTGAGTTTACAGTCGCTTCTAGAAGATTGTGATTTATTCCCTTGTTTGGGTGAAATATCAATTTATTATTTGATTTCACTTCGTTTTAAATTTTTTAAAGTTAGTTAAGTCAACTCCAGAAAGAGCAGATTTTACAGCTATTTTCTGAAGACAGACTCCATCGTTCAGGTGAACTTTTTGTTTTGATTTTATTTATAGTTTATTGTCCTTTTTTAATGTAATTTTATTTATTGTACATTAATTCGTTGATTATACAAAATGTTCTTATTTTTTTAAGGTATTTTTTACATTTAATTAAAATGTAATGTTGATTTTTTTATTTTATTTATATTTTATATTATATATTATTTATATATTATATTATTTTTATTTATTTATGTATTTATTTAAGTTAGTTAGTCAAGTTCTGCAGTCGTTTTTCAAAGATGGATTCCCTTGTCCTGGTGGAATATTTATTTTTATTTTTATTTATAATTAATTTAAATGAAAAAAAAAAACATTTTAATTTGTATTTTTACTTTCACCGTTATTAATAATAATAATTTTGCTAAATTATTGTCCCAGAGGAGTAGTTAAGTGGATCAAACATGTAGCGTGGACCCTATAAACCAGACATCAACCTTGGATAGAAACAGCGAACATCAGTTTTCATGTCTCGAGTTTTTAAGTATCCATTTATGAGTGATAATTCTGACCTTTAGCTCTCGGTCCTGTTGCTTGAACTCCTCGTCTTCATCAGAATCACAGTCTGGGAACTGGTACACTTTGATTCCGAACTTCTCGATCTCTTCCCTCACCTTGAATAGAAGGATGGAAAACATTGGTTACGTCAGAAGCCCTGACACCATTGAGCGAGGATGCGGTGTGCATGTATGAACAGACTGAGGTCGAGGTGATCCGCTTTACCCTGTCCTTCATCTTCCTCATCTCCGCTGGCGTCAGACAGTCAGCCTTGGAAATGAGTGGAACCACGTTCACCTTGTCCTGCAGGGCTTTCATAAACTCCACATCCACGGGCCGCAGCCTGAGGGGGAGAAGAGAGAGTGAGTGGGCTTATCCGGTCTGTCATACGCCATTCAATTGGCTTTCAAAAAAACAGACATTTAGAGTCTAACTTTCAATGAGGCCATATGATGGACAATAAGATTTTTTGCTCATTCATAATCGAGTTTGATGTTTATATGAAGTTCATATTACCATTCAAATGTTTGGGGTCAGTTTTCTGTGTGTGTTTTTGAAAGAAGTCTTCTTCTGCTCATCAAAGCTTCATTTATTTGATTAAAAATACAATAAAAGTAGTGATATTGTGAAATATTATTACAATTTAAAATAACTGTTATCTGTTTTAATATATTTTAAAATGTATTTTATTCCTGTGATGCGCAGCTGAATTTTCAGCATCATTCCTCCAGTCTTCAGTGTCACATGATCTTCAGAAATCATTCTAATATGCTGATTTGCTGCTCAAGAAACTTTTATTATTATTATTATCAATGTTGACAGTTTTTGCAATAAGCAATATGATGGACAACTATATATATGTATATATATGATATTTGTCTGTTTCTATAGTTTAATAATATATTTGTAATTCTGTTAATAATTACTTAATAATTGTTTTATTTTGCCAAATTTAAGATGTAACATTTCATGTATTTCATTTTCATTTCTGCATTTGGCATTTAAGGCACAGTATACGTTAAAGGTATTATTTATTTCTTGATTGATTTTAGTTAAGCATTTCCTGGGAATCGAACCCATGACCTTAGTGTTGCTAGCAGCTTGCTCAACTGTTTGAGCAAAAGGAATGCCTTTATCTTAACATATTTTATTCAGATATTTAAAGTAAGCATATATTTTTATTTTGTACATTATCCAGTAGAGAGTCCTGGTTGGATTACCCGTGTCCGAACGGAGGGATGAAGTATAAGCAGCAGTGGACACGGTTATCCTGGATGTTCTTCCTGTTCAAGCCGCTTTCATCCCGAAAATACTGTTCAAACTGCTGGTCAATGTAGTCAGTGATGGCCTTCCAGCTGACAGTTGAGACAAAAGCCTCTGATTAGAAGAAAACGACACTATAATTAACAAATCTGAATTAAACTCTACGTATGTACCTCTCTGTATTATTGACAGCATCTCCAAAACCTGGTGTGTCTATAATAGTCAGCTTCAGTTTAACACCCTTCTCCTCGATGTCAACTGTGTGTTTGATGATCTCCACAGTCTGACTGATGCGCTCTAAACACCAAATACATATTTCAGGAAGGACAGATGCATCATTTAGAATACATTATTTAAATTGCAGTAAATCTGTGTGTATGAGAGCAGAAATATACCTTCAGCATTCAGTAGTTTCCTGTCATTGTACAAATCTGTGAGGAACAAGCTGTTGATCAGGGTGGACTTTCCAAGACCAGACTCCCCTAAAAGACAAGGAGTGTATACATGCAGAAATTCAGTTTTTGCTCGTGTGGTCGAGAAAAGTTTGAAGCTCTTTATCTGTCTGCTTTCAGTTGTATGAATCATTAAAAGTGGCAAAATAGACATTTTACTTCACAGGGTTATTATAGTTATATCAAACTAAAACTGAAACTAAAATAAAAACCAATACTAAAAAAATGTCATTACTTGACAAAATAAATGTTAATTAAAAAAAAACTTTTTATACAGCTATTTCAACTTTAATTTCAGCAGAATTTCTCATTTTAATTTAGTTTAAATTGATTTGCTAAATTAAAATGAAAAAAATGTAAAATAAATAAAATACAATTATTAATAAAATAAAACTATATAGACAGATAAAAAACACTAAAAATGACAAAACACACCAAAGTTTCTGTAATTTTAAATGAAAATGCAAAGTATAAAGAAAAAAAAGAAAAGAAAAAATATGAATAAACATCCATAGCTTCTCAATGATACTATTAACACTGTTACTCTGGTGTTTTGGGAGATAAGCAGCATTTTTTTAGTAATTTCTATATATTATTTTAGTATTTATTACTATTTTGAGTCTTATTTGTATTTTTATATTTTCAGTTATAATTGTAATTTTAGTTTAAATTTTAGTATTTTGTTACATGTCTTTTGTTTCTATTTAGGTTTAGGCTATTTATATGAATATTTAATTTATATTAATATTTAATATTTCTATTTTATTTGATTTTTAATTTCAGTTAAACTGAAAAAATTAAAAGTCATAATTTACTCGCCCTCATATTGTTCCAAACCTGTATGCCTTTCTTTCTTCTGCATGTGGAACACACACACACTCACACACACACACACACACACACACACACACACACACACACACACACACACACACTCACACACACACACACACACACACACACACACACACACACACACACACACACACACACACACACACACACACACACACACACACACACACACACACACACACACACACAAAGATATTTTAAAGAATGTTGATAACCAAACAGTTCTGGATCCCATTGACTTCCACAGTATTTTTAGTTCATACAATTGAATCAGACAATGGGAATCAAAACTGTTTGGTCACCAACGTTCTTCAAAAGATCCTCTTTTGTGTTCCACGGAAGACAGAAAGTCATGAAAACATATAGAAAGTCATGGAACAACGTGAGAAAATGATGATAACATTTTCATTTTTGGCTGGACTATCACTTTAAGGAACACAATAGTTTTAATATTAGTTATAGTTAATGATAAGGAAACTCACCTGCCACCATGAGTGTGAAATCGAAACCTTTTTTGACCGACTTCCTGTGAACCTGGTTTGGGAGGGTGGCGAAGCCGACATACTCTTTTTCCTAAAAGAATGGCATATATAATGAGATCATTTAACAGAACAATGCTACTACCACATCAATTTCCATATCAAAACAACTGTACAGTATGCAAAAATGGACATCAGCAAAGCAAATCATGTGATAGCTGTGGGATAAAGATGAATCCAAGCACCCAACCCCCATCCTACACAGCCAGCCTGATGTAGCCACACTCACTTCTTTACTAGGGCAATCCCAGAATTCCTGCCATGGTTCATTATGTTTAGGAGCCGCCAATGCCGAAGGCCTCACAGCCCATTTTTACAATATTACATAATTTATCCTATTATATAAAACCCTTCTACTGTCATATAGAATCATTATGCTTGGTTTGCATCACAAATATGCAAAATTAGCTCTGTTTATTGATCCAATGCATCTTAAAGAGCAGCAGAGTATGCAATTTGTTTTAAAATCCATGCAGGATCTGTGTTTGTATGAAACACAAATACAGTTAGACTAATTAGTAGAGTTTGCTTTTGAGAATGCATTGTATTATATTACAAAATAGCAATTTTGGATCAAAATGAGAAGGTCAAAACCTTAAAATCTGTTTTCGCACAATAGATTCTCCTGCTTGGGTTCATCTCCAGGATTGTTTGGCCTGTCTGGGAATCTGGCTGTGGGGGAGAGGTTTATCCTCACTTAGAGGCATGGATATTGGATTTTGCTTTCATGCACAGCTGGCAACAGTCACTTGAATCCATGTGCATGTATTAGTGGGCGTTCACTGAAACAAGACAAGAAATGAATTGAACGTGTCCTAGCAGACAGAGGCATTATTTTATTTCATCAGTCGTGCAGACTGACTGATAGTTCGCCCTCGGGTGGACATACGGAGAGCCAAGTGCACATTTAGACATTTTCTAAGCCAGTGCACAGAGCAGACCACATGAAGTCCTCATTTAACATGTTTTTTTTTTGTTTTTGTTTTTTGTATGTTTGTTTTTTATTTGAAGAGGAATATGTAATCATAGAAATACTGCAAAATAGTGTGGCATCTCATTAAAGAATGTAAAATACGTCTTTAATAGGATATTTATGATTTAAAAGCACTATATGGGTGAATTTCATCACAAAAATATATGAAATTACATTTTGCATAAAGCCAATGAACCCTATTTTTGGGACTATTAAGATTTTTAAAATTTGTGACATTATTTCAATATCAATGAATCATATTTCTCCCCTAATTATTATTATAGTAATGCATAAAGAAAAAAATGTCACTATGCAAATAATCTTAAGTGCAATACAAACATAATTATTATTTTTTTTCTGCAAAATGCAATTTCATTTCTATTTAATTCTGGGGTGAAGTATGACTTGTTTTTTTAGATTCACGCATATAATTAAAACAATAATTATGCTATTAGATACATTACATTTTAATGAACACGTTAGGACGAGTGCCTAATGGTATCTGCATCTTTGTCATTGTCCTCAAATGATGCAATGCATGCAGTTCTCCTGCTGCTTCACAGTGAGGTCAAACAGAGATTGTGATGAAATGTGGGACACTGAAAGCAGGCAGTGAGGATTAGTTTCATGCATTTCGGAAAATTTACAGCATCCTTGAATTTGATGGATAATTGCAATCCTTAAATGTCAGACCAAATATACAGAATATACTATTTTGGTGTCTCTCCCAACCAAACCGATGTAAGTGAGGCAGGAGCGTCATATGAGCCCCATGGCTCTATTCATAGCATTCCAACCCACTGTCCCAGAAATAGCCTATATGCAGCACGCCCACAGATGTGAATCCGTCAAAATATGGCAAACACATAGATAAAAATAAAAATAATAAAAATGATGATTGCAGACTTAAAAGTAGTCTTACCTCTGCATCCTCTGTTGTGTGATGTGAGACGCCCGCGGCAGGTGAAGGATGCAGACGCCCATTAAGGCGTTAAATCCAGAGCGATTGATGCAAACAGACAAATTACATTTCCCTTATTAAATCTTAATGTTATTTCAGTCCCCTACCGTTAACACCTCATGTCTTACCTGATTTCACCGTCCTGCTCTTGTACCTGGCGCTGCTCGTCATCCCGACCGCTTTCGGAACGCAATCACAAATCGTACTATGGCTAAGGCGGCTCATTAATATTCATTAGGCAAGTCTACTTCATTGGACGGTCACCGAGAAACATCTGCGCGAGTCCATCGCTATTGGATACCAACCGCGAAACTGCAGCATTACGTAATTAATATTCAGGAGATGAGGTTTGGCTATAGTAGGATTCATATATTGGCTTGGAAAACAGCTGGAATATATGATGCTGCCAGATGGGATATATACTGTATATATAAAATACAAATAAGGTAAGGGTTTATCAATCGATAAAAAGTACAAATATCCATATTAAAAAAGTGTGAAATGTAAATAAAAATGTGAAAGAAATAAATCACTATCAAACCGACCTATAAACATACATAAAAACAATATATATATATAGTTAAATGTAAAATAAATATATAAGTAATTAACTAATCCCAAATGATTTTAGTATATAATACTTTATTTAACTATTCCATTTGGCATTTTTTTACTTTAATTTACGCAATTATGTATTTTTTTATTTTATTAATTTTTTTATTAATAATACATCTTAAAAAATGATGGCTTATGTAAGTGGTTCTTCCAGTTTTGCGTACTGTAGAGCAGGGGTTTTCAAACTGTGGGTCGCGACCCACTCGTGGGTCACGGAATGGAACAAGGTGGGTCGCACAAAGTCACTTGGCTGCAGCTAATTTTGCGTTTCAATGACACACAGACACTAACACAGTTCAGTCTAGGGCTGCACGAATGTGACGAGTGGGGCGGGGCCTAGTGCCATGGGAACAGAGCTAGGCCGGTGGAGTGATTGGGAAATGAGCAACACTCACCGGTCTCAAGAACCACGGAGGAGATCGGAAAGATACAAAAGAGGAGCGATGACAGTGAAGGACGAGAGAGGACCAGGCCTGGGTTTTATTTTGTGTTTGTTTTTTATTTGTGCACGGCAGTCATCCGAGAGGGGCTGTCGCGCTGTTTTGTGTTTATTTGGTTATTAAAACTTTGTTTGATTGTCCGCCGGTTCCCACCTCTTTCCACGAAGGAGTCATCGAGGCGGTGGGCTGGAGTGAGTTCGCCCCCCCCCCCCCCCCCGGCAACTCACTCCAGCCCACCACATCGAGCACCCTCGGCGGCAGACTCCTTCGCCCTGCTCGATGGCACTGCGGATTCACCCCAGCGGCGAAGGATCTTCGGCAGCGCGCCCCTCCTTCCTCCCTGGCTTCGGCACCAGTGTAAAACATTAAAATCTTCACAATCACAGGAAGAAGGAGGCGGGAACTGGGAACCCACTCATCACAACGATATAGCCCACCAACATTAATAATGAACTGCAATATCCTTAGTGTGATTTTCAAATTGCAATTAAGTCCGTGTGCGTTGCGTGTTTTGAAGGTCTCAGAGCAATGTCATTAAAAGGTTCAATCGGTCTTTTTTTACCTATTTCACAATTATTTTAATCTCCAAACTGTTTTAGATAGTTCTGCTTTGCTTCTTATGCTTTTCTAAAAAAGTGTTGGATTGTGCTCCGTTCTCGCCGACACACACGGAAGGATCATGAATGCAACAAAACACAGCAGCGCAGATCACACTTCACTGGAGTGAGCCTGCTTCACGTTTTTATGGACACTACATATTTTAACGCCAGTAAACAAAAATTAAAACTTGTAAATTTGTAGTGAAATTTTCAGTTGTACTCTAAAATAAAATGGTTATTTTTCTTAAATACTTAATTTCTGTCATAAAAATTTTAAGTAAGATTAGGTTTAAAGTAATTTCACTCGTTGTTTTTTTTTTTTTTTTAATATTTTGGTGGGTCGTGAAATATATTACACTTGTCTAGGTGGGTCGTGGAATGGAAAAGTTTGGGAACCACTGCTGTAGAGAACTGACACATGGTGGCAGCATAACATTATATCCAGATTCACTGTATAAATGTTTGCACTACAGTGGTTTGAATGGATGCATGAGTCTTTGTGTGCTTAAATGATCCATTATAGCTCATGCATGTATTGTCATGCATTGGGATTTTCCTCACAGAGAACAAATGGAAAGGAAGATGTCCGGAGAGCAACACAATAGTGAGACCCTGCTCTGTAAATACTGCCCAGGAAACCGTGTTACAGGTTACAGCCTGCATGAACTACAGGGAACTGTTCAGAAACAGAGCAGTTTATTTATTCTAGAAACACATCAAAGGCCACTTAAATTAGGAAGATGCTGACATTGCAACTCTGCTGAAGAAAAAAAATGAAGTAAGTGAATGAATGTGGGCTGTATTTAGAAATGTCCTCTGTTTGCTGAGGAAATAATGTTGATATCTCTCATTTGCTTTCAGAAACGGCTGACTTTTTATTTTCAAAACATAGCCTTAATTGATATATAGCATCTTCTATAATTTACAAAACTATTTTAACTTTTCTCAGTTTTTAAGTTTGTGAGTTTTGGGCCCTCCAGTAAAATGGGCTTGCTCACTGTGGGCCATTGCTTTATTACAGAGGATTTGGTCAAACTAAATGCATGAGAAACATGTCAGATCATTTCTATGGAAACTTGAAAACTGACATCTTACTGTATAGTCCTCAAACAAAAGAGCCTGTTTTGATCCATTTGGAGATCATGAGATCTATAATGTTGTTTCAGCACCCTTTTTCTGCTAGATTCATACAATCCGAACCAGGGAGACTTTTCTTACATATAAATGACTTTGGATGACTTGATGGGATCAGGAAGAAGGTCAGCACTGCACTATGACTGACTGAAAGCTCACAATATTTTCCTTTGGTGCAGTTTGTAATTAATGTGGCTTATTGCTATTTCAGAGAAAATTTTATCACTCAGATGTAGCTCTTGCAGGAGAAATTATTCAATTATGTTGTTTAAAATCATGCAAACATTTTTAAATATCTTTCCAAGGAGAGTTAAAAATAAAAATAAATCACACAACTCCTGATAGCATAGATTATTTATTCTTTGAAGAACAATATTCAACAAAAGTCTGCAATCAACAATTTGGGTTCTCAGGAAAACACAGGCAATTAATCTCAATGATATCAAGAGAAAGAGCTGATTTTTCTTTCCCACAGGTACAGTCAGTACACAACTGCATTTTTTTCTAATGTTTTTGAAAGCTGCATTTATTTGATCATAAGTACAGTAAAGACCGTGATATTGTGAAATATTTTTACAATTTAAAATAGCTGTGTTTTCTTTTATTTGAATATATTTTAAGGTTTATATGGTAAAGCTGAATTTTCAGCATCGTTACTCCAGTCTTAAATGCTGATTTGATGTTGTCAATGTTAAAATATCTGTGCTGCCTAATATTTTTATGGAAACTGTAATATACTGTGAAATAGAAGTCTTTGGAACATTATAAAAGACATTTCTGACCAAGTTTTTTGATTTCATCTTTTGATGCGATGAAACAATCAAGATGAAAACTTATTTGCTAATAGATCTACATGATCTGACGATAAACTTGTTTATCTGATATAATTTTCATTGGTGCCAGAATAGCCCCATAAAGCATATTGAGAAATGAGAGACATATCTGGATAATGTCTAGTTTATAGTTATCTCATTAGAGTTTCTGTTGTGTTATTGCCCTGACGAAAGCTGATAGTTATAAACAATGGTGCAACAAAACAAAAACATCATCAAAACAGAGCAATCGCTCATGCGACCAAACTAGTGCAGGGGCAAACCGGAGGAAAACAATGATGGGAAAATCCTGTGTAGAAGCAGTGAAATTACCCAGCTGCTCCACACAGTCACCTTCCTGTGCTTCAGTGCTGGATATTAGACAGTAGCCAAACAATTAGCGTTTGCAATTAATAGTTCACTCCAGATCTGAACAATCACAGTACATCTATTTTGTAGTCACACTAGCATTGCTGTTGTACTTTCATTCTTCTATAACCTTGCTTGTTTTCAATTTGGTTTCTTGATTGAAATTATGGCTATGATGTAATCATGCTATTTCATGCGAGTATTTTATCTTTCCCTTGAGCAAAGACCATTGTTGCTTAGCTTATCATTGCATGCATCAAAAAAACCAAACAGATATCTCTATATATGGCTTGAGTCCCTCCTTCAGTGTAAAGGTGCTGTCACATTATAGTAATTTCAGCAAAATTTCATGAACAAAAATGGTCTGTTGTATATTGTCAATAGTGTAGTGATGTAAGAAGCACAGCTCACACAGAAGTCACTTTCAAACCAAGCAGCTTTCTGTTGGTCAATGAAGTAAATTCATATGGAAGCTAGTTTCCACCACAGAATAAAAAACTTTATATATATTTATTAAAGAATTAAGAAAAATTTGAAATTGTGGGATGTAAACTAAGTATTTGGTTAAGAAGTCATAATTGTGAGATATAAATCTATATCCAGATATCTTGGTTAATCTAATGTAGTACATAGCAGGTATATATATATATATATATATATATATATATATATATATATATATATATATATATATATATATATATATATATATATATAAAGAAAACAACTAGACAGAATAGAAAAAGAATAGAGAATGTTAGTGTTAGATGGTCATTTTTTAAATAATAAATAAAAAGAAAACAACAAACAAAACGATTTTTTTAAATAAAATGAAAACAAGAAACTTGAGTTAACTCTTAAAATTCTGACTTTGAGAAACAAAGTCCTAACTATGAGATATAAACTCAGAATTCTGAGGAAAAAAGTTATAACTGTGAGAAAAAAAAAGTCACAATATAAATTTTTTTTATTCCTTGGCAGAAACGGGCTTCCATACATTCACACTCTGAACCCGTCACGTGAATTTGACCAATAGAAAGCTGCTTGTTTTGAAATGACATCTGTGAAACGCTTACTCATATTTGCGTAAACAAGTTTTGTTTTGAAAAGTTCTGCTATCTGGCATCTAGCTTATTATGAAACCTGGTTACCTGCTGAAAGTACATAAGCACTGACACACACGCAGAACATGTGGATCTGTGCCAGTTGTAGTGACGCTGAGGCATTTTATTTGTTTCGTCTCAAGGTGCTCGATGTACTACAGGATGCTTCATGGTCACATAGATGCTTGCTGAATGCTTCCTCCAATGGACAGCAATGACACAATAACTTTTCTGGCACCTACAATAGCTCATTAAAGGTGGCTTGAGCGGCTGAGCACCAGCTCGGTAAAGATGCCTGGAACACTGCAGGAAACGTTTATTGTTCTGTACAAGCTGTTTCCTTGTTTCTCCTCTCATGACGTACAATGACGTGTGGGGGTTAAGGTAAATGTTTCTCTCTTTTCTCATAAAACCCAAGTCAAACTGAAAGCTATGATTATAACAGTGGAGAACGATACAAAACATTTTTTTTAATCAAAATCAAAATAATTAAAAATGTTTCCTTTTCCTTTTATTTATTTTTTTATTTTTAAGCACAGTAAGGATTTGACTTAGTTAAGCACTGCCATACAATATAAGTTACATTTTTTAAAATTGCAATTGATTTGGTTGTTTGAGTGAAGTTGAAATGCAAATAGAATACAATTGGGTTAATACGATTGTGTTAAAACCATTAATGTAATTGTGATTTTCTAAGCTACTGAACATCAAAAATTGTTTTTCGTAATCAAACATTGCTCTCGACATTTTACTCAATGCACAAATTTGTAGGAAAACAAAAGAAATTGCAGGGTCAGCTCATCCAATTTCAAGCAAATCTACCTTTTCTAGAAAAAGAAGATTTAAATTTTTTTTTTGCAAAAAGGTTATCTGAGAGGCTTTACAGTCCATAAATGTTTCTTTATGATGGACACAGGAAGTGGTCTCAGTCTTAAAAGAAGAGGGCTGATCTCAAGATTGATAGGGAAAATGGCTCAGGAAGTTTGAAGGAAACAGTGAGTCAGATGGGTGAATTTTCTCCACTTTAAGGGGCCAGTTAGAACCAGTTTGCCCTGGGAACATAAATGAGTAATTCCCAGCAGAATATTGGATGAAATGATGGTCATACTTGTACAAAGACTGTAAACACTGCTCTATATGAAGAACCTGACTCTCGATTTTCTTCATTAATGACAACATTAATGTACATGATACAATCAGACCTGCTTCCTGGTGATAACTGGACCTGGATATAAACTTCATTACTGTACTCGAGGAACACATTATAAAATTCATTTTGTAAGAAAGCTGTGACTCATGAAGGGTGGGTGGAACTCGATGACTCTTAAAGTTTGGCATTCGATTATTCCTATGAGCAATTGTGACTATAAACAAACCTCCTTTGTCATAAATCACCTTGAAGCACCAGCCTGCATTCCCCATGCTCAATGTTTAATCATGTATTCATTACAGTATCCAGAAATAATAATTCAATCTGGTAAATATTATAGTTCAAACATTCAGTAGGTTCACTCACACAGAAGTAGAATATGTTCGTCCTGTGAGTGCTTAATATGGTTATGTTCACACAACTCGGTTATTAACAAGAGTCATTTTTAAAGAAAACTTTTCTGTTATGTCAGTCCTGCTGCACTTCAGAATCCATAAAATCTACTCCAACCTGACCAGTGACATCACCTGATGTTCCAGATGATGTCATGCTTACAGCTGAGATTTGTGGCAAACGTGAAAATAGAAAAAGAGATCCACAATCAATAAAGTCTCTCAAATACTGTAGGCTGTGAGCTGTTATATATGGAAGCCCATTTCATTCCAAATCATGCTTTTGTAAGTCATAATTATGACTTGAAATGTTTTTATTATGGCATGCTAAATTGTAATAATTTGTAAAATTATAACATGCCAAGTCATAAATTTGAAATAAATTGGAATTATGACAAAAAGTCATAATTTTGAGACTAAATTCAAACAAGTCAAGTTGATAATGTACTAAGTTGAAGTTATGGTCAGAATTATGACTTAAAGTCAATTTTTATTATCTCATAATTATGACGTCATAATTTTGACTTAGTATGTCATAAATTCAGTTTATAAAAGTCATAATTTCTATTTAAAATTCCTAAAAAATTGTCTTATACGTATGACCTTTTGTATCAATTTTAATTTAGTACGTCATAATTTAAAAGTCATAATTTAGACTTTTTATCTCATAATTGTGATTTATCAAAGCATTATTTCTTATGTGTCAGAAATGGTCAAGTTTAAAATCAGTCCCAAACACTGTGTTAACATAGCTATGATATTTTGAGTGCCTTTTCAATAAAAATACAGTTTCTTTTTTTTTTTGCCTGATTAAGGTCTTATATAATAAATACTAATAATTAAGCATAAGTAAAACCAGTTGCGATCAATCATGAGCATTTTTGAAGAAAATCAGTTTAGTTTGAAAAGCTTGGGAAAGATTGATAATATGAAAACGAATGGTTGATTGCATAGTTGGATTCGCCATTATGCTAGAACAATAGTCTTGAGGGAAATAATAAGACAGGACAGGATTTCCGCACTATACAACTCCATCCGTCCCCATGTGGCTCACCTCAGCCTCACTGTTCATCACCCACGGGCCGAGATTCAGCTTCTGTGACTGCTGCCAAAGAAGGAGGACTTGACGCTTTGTTTCTGTGCTCACATCCTGACTGATGTTACTGATGAGGCCCACTGGATACGTGTTTGATCCCAGACACCTGGCATGGCTTCTGTGTACCGCTCAGACTAGAGGAAACATCTGCAGAAAACATGCACATCAGCGTTTTTTGTGCACTTCTGGTGTAGGTGTCTGTCAAGATTCTTGCTAAATGTGATAAAACATATCGCCTCGATGGAATGCTGGGAAGTCAGTGGCTAGTGCATGAACATGATATAAAGTCAGGCTTTGATTAACACAGCTTTGTTTGTGTTCTTTCTAATTATATTTCCATGTATGAGGGGCTGTTTGCAGAAAAGCACAGTTATGAGCTGACCTTGTTTTAATGTGTGTTCTGATTAAACGTGCACATACATTTGCATGTGCAAAACTAGATACTAAAGTGCTAAGTTGTTCTAGATAGTTGCTAATAGAGTTGTGCAAAATCAATCACTGTAGAATACCCATGAGGCGTGCCACTCGTATAGTTTTGAATGGGGAAAAATGCAATGCTCAATATGGCTGCCCTATCAAATGAATCCCCACCTTTTGAATAAAAGAGCCAATCGCTAATCTGTGAAGTCATCACGTCACTGCAGCTGCTGTTAGAAGTCCCTCTTGCTTTAGAAACATTCAGCATTCTAGGACTCACGCTTAGGACTGCGCATGGGCACTGGCAGGTCTAGCCTGAAATATACGCTTTTTTAATGCTATTTGAAAAAAAGAAAATACATTTATGAGACTATTGTTGTCAGATTTCATTAGTGATTTCAAATATGAAATTTAATCGTAAACTTGGTGAAAAGTTTTGGACAATTTGATGTTTTCCCAAAGAGAGGAGCTGGAATTGCATGCCCGAGAAATGTTTCAAAGATGGCCGCAGAGTGAAATTCAAAATAGAGGTTTGAATTTTAAATTATTTGTCCACGCCCCACAGGAAGTTAAATTGGAATTTGAATTGGAATGACAGAAAGAGGAATTGGCTGAATTGTAGTGCAAAGAAATACAACACAAATAATGCATTCTGGGAAAGATCTTTGTTAAATTTGGTTACAGTTTTCTGTAAGTGGCTATCTATCCATTTATCCATCCATCCATCCATCCATCTATCTTTGCCTTTAAACTTTCCAACTTACCACTAATTTTAAAAAATACTTTGAAACAAGGCTTTATCAAACTAACATTCAAAGTTTCTTAGTCATGTTTTTGTAAAAATAAATAAATAGTTAAATGAATTTCAATTACATTTAAATGTGAGTTTCTGTTGCACAAACATGAGTTTTGAAAAACTGTTTGCACTGCTAATGCTTATACCTATTACATACTTGTTTCTAATGCATTCTGGTCTGGTCTGTTTGTTTCTGTTACTCCGTTATCATAAAACCCCACTTTTGCTTCCCTGTGGTAATTTTCTTATCAGATCCCTTCCGATCAATTTAGGTCACAAGGTAGCAGTTCTTATCTATGCCACACTAAATAAGAAGACTTCATTGATTGCATTTGGGTTTCTAGGGGGTAAATGTTTCCACTCCAATGAGTAATAAAAATAGTTACAAGTAGTAAACGTTAGCGGTTTGGTGTGGTCTATCTTGTGATCATCATGCTACATTTACTTTACAGTAAACACATAAAGTAAGAAAACATGAGTCAGCCAATGACAATCTGTCTCTGTCATCATTGTATACAATTACTGGCATCCTGTTTTAATTTTTTTTTTTAAAGGCAAAATGTCAGTTCACAGGTCTATGTAGGCGACGCAATCAGCAAAACAACAAGGAGGTTGGGATAAAAGCTGACATTAAGAACTGAAACCGTGCATTTGTCTTCAGCTTGTTGATATAGGTAGTTTTTTTATTTTAACATATATTTAGAAATGTTTACAAATCATTGTTGTAATGTACATAATATTTTAAACACACTCCTAAAATTGATCTTACAGTATTAACAATAAAGTTTTTTTCACAGCAATGCCATAGAATAACCAATTTTGGTTCCCCAAAGAACCTTCCAGTGGACAATTCTTGATAAAACTTTTTAAAAAATGACCCTCTTGAGGAACAGCAGCCTGAATCAACAGAGATTTTCCTGCTTCAGTTTGATTTATGATTAGTGCCGCTGCAAGGTGCCACCGAATGTGTTGCTCAGCATTTTTACCACAATTTGGATGGGTAACCTACTGATAGTACACTTTTAAATTCCGCTTTTAAAATTCCGAGAAACCTGGTTACAATAAATATCATTAGCTTTACATGGAATTAAGTCTCTGGGATGTCCAGTAAATGGACAATTTAACATTATGGACATAGGCAATTGTCACTTCTGGGAAAACCGCTTTGTGTGAGAAAGCACTGTTCATTTAACTGTAATCTAATAAGTTAAACTAACAAAAAATTGGAACAAAACATTGCACAAATGCTGGCTATAAGGGGAAAAAACAGACTGCTAGTTCTAATGCTAAAATTAAAATTAAAATTAAAATTAAAATTAAAATTAAAATTTAAATTTAAATTTAAATTTAAATTTAAATTTAAATTTAAATTTAAATTAAAATTAAAATTAAAATTAAAATTAAAATTAAAATTTAAATTTAAATTTAAATTTAAATTTAAATTTAAATTAAATAAAAAAATTCTCCATTTATGTGGAGAAATAATTTCTCATTCTTCTTATATTAAGAAGTTGTAAAAGCTTTTCAAACTTTCTGAACAAATTGGTAAACTAGACCAAATTTCTGCACAACACTCAACTCTGAATATAACCTTTTTTCCACCACCTTACTTCTGTTTAAATCACGACACCATTTTTATGAGTCTGGTGATAAATCAAGTAAAGCACTGACGCTACAACTTAGACTTAAACCTGCAAAAACTTTTATCATCCAAATCCAAACCCATGAAAGTAATATTGTATCAGACCCCCATATTTTATACCTTCCTAAATGTATTTTCCTTTTTCAAAGTATTCCAGTTGTCTTCCCAAAAATTATTATCTTTTATCAGGAATCAGATCTTAATCATGTTTTCACAACCCATTGTCATGTACACACACCTCTATTTGTTCTCATCTTTATCTTATTCAGTTCAAAATGTTACATAGAGTGTATTGGACAAAGGCCAAATTGTTTAAAATGAACCCTGGTTTTGGGTTCGGTGTCAACAGTCTCCAACTACTTTTTATCATCGTTGATAAAAATTTATCAGCATTGACCTCTTTCTGGGCATCACTTATTTTAGATCTTGAACCATGACCTCTAGTATCATTATTTGGACTCAGCCCCACAAACGTTTCCTTGTCTCCCTCACAGTCAAATGCGCTCGGCTTCTGCTTGATAATTGCTAAAAGCCTTATATTACTGAACAGGAAAAATCCTTCCCCACCCAGCTACTTTCATTGGATGCACAACCTGATGCAGCTTAATCAGACAGAAAAGATCAGATTTACAATACTTGGTAATACAGAAAAATTTCACACTACTTGGCAACCCTTCTTGTCACATAAAAAAATAAAGGAAGGAAGTAAGAAAATAAGAATTTTTGACTAATTTACTTTGTATTTGATCTTTGTTAATACAATTGCTGTTCTATTCTGTTTTTATTTTTTTACCTCTCTGATTGAGGAGCATCAATAAAAAAAAAGTTTTTTAAGTGTTAAATTAAATGTACGATTTTGTCTTTGCACTTTCTGTTCTTCATTCTGAAGTCATCGGTTCAGTTAGACAAGAACAAAACAAAATCTGTTTGGCTCTGGAGTCTTTGGTATCTAAGGTGGTACCGTGATTGTCTTCCGTCATTTTCTCAGCAGCTGCACGTTCACAATCACAAATATGAGACAGGTCACCCCCTTCCTGTTTTTCCTCCTCCACTCCTCGGCATGCTTTAGGAGAGGAAGCAACAAAGCATACGTTATGACTGTACACATGACATGCCAGGCTGCACGTAGATGAACCCGAATCACGCAAGTTTACATTAAAGGATTCATTAATAATAAAGCAGCATAAAGTAAAGAATCACATCATGCTAAATGCAATAAAATTGCGTGTTTTGTAATTTCCTATAAATGGCATAAAAATGGCATTGTTTGAATCATTGACTATTATTGGTTGGTCACATTTTTACTTGAATTTAACTGGTTTCTGTAATTCTTTTTATTTTATTTTATTTTTTAAAAGGTAAGGTTTAAAGGATTGTTTTCTCACAGTTTATATCTCACAAATCTAAAAAAATAAAAAAATTTAATTGCCACAGAATAAAAAATAAAATAGTTAAATGCAACTTTATATATATTTATAGAGATATTTCTATCTTATTCAATTTAAAACAGCTAAATGAAAAAAAGGTTAATTAACTTGGATAAACATACTTTTAAAAGTAATAACTATAAAAAAAATAACTGTATTTAAAAATAACTCAATATACTAAAAGATTCTGTTAATATTTACTGAAACCTGCCCCCCCCCATAAAGGATGCTTTTCTTCCTAAAGAATACCAGGCAGGAAGACAAGGAAGTCGCACTTCCAGTATGTTGCTTCTACCGTTACTTTTGAAAACCCAGAGTGAATGAAGTAGGCAGTTTGGCCTTATCCAGTTTTATCTAGTGCCTCTCTCTTCTGATTGGCTGGCGGGAGATGCACTGTGCTCTGATTGGCTGGAGCCACTCCTCTTTGTCATGCGTGAACTACAACAGCATCCTCCCTGCACACAACGGCTGAAAACTTCCACTGCATCTCATTCTACAACACTGCCGAGCAATGAAGACATACTTCTGCTCTAAACACCTGCTTTGAGCAAATCAAAGGATCTTTGTAAACTGAGAGAAAGAGCATTAAAAAAAACTTTGCAAAGATGATTTCTGCATGTCTGGAGATGATTGGACTTGGCTTGAGCGTCACCGGGACCCTTTTGGTGATGGTGGCTTGCGGGCTGCCCATGTGGAAAGTGTCCGCCTTCATCGAGGGCAACATCGTGGTTGCACAAAACATCTGGGACGGGCTGTGGATGTCCTGCGTGGTCCAGAGCACGGGTCAGATGCAGTGTAAAATGCACGACTCCGTCCTGGCATTGACCACTGACCTCCAGACCGCTCGGGCTCTGACGGTCATCTCAGCGGTTTTGGGTGTCCAGGCTCTGATGATAACCATCGCCGGCGCTCAGTGCACCAACTGCATCACTAAGCAGTCCATCAAAGCCAAAGTAGTCAATGTCGGAGGGGTGATATACATCATCGCAGGCTTGTTTGTGCTGGTGCCTCTGTGCTGGATGGCCAATAGCATCATCTCAGACTTCTACGACCCTCAAGTGCCTTATTCAAAGAAGAGAGAAATTGGAGCGGCGCTCTACATCGGATGGGCAGCGTCTTCCATGCTTCTGGTCGGAGGAGTGATTCTTTGTTTCTCTCGTCCACATGATGAGAAAACCTCATATCCTCTCAAATATGTACCTCCACCTATAAAAAGTGCATCAGTTAATGGGGACTATGATAAACGAAACTACGTGTGAGCCTCAGTGTTCAACCATGGACTAGTAGGTTCAAATTTATATGAAAATGGTGCTTTAACTCAGCTCTGTTTCTTTTAAAGGAGTGTGAGAAATGTTTTTTTTAAGTACAAATATTGCACATTCATTAAAAGTGCATGTATTTACAAAAAAAAGAAAAAAGATTTTAAAATAGCTTAAATGATGAAAAATTGTCAGACTGCAGTCAGCTTCCCACTTACATGCAACAGGTCTTGTACCAAGCTTAGCAAACATTCAGATAATCAATTGACAGAATGTATAAACTTTGTATCTATGTATAAACTATGTACGATATTAGCTCCTTTAACAGTATAATAGTCATAATAATACATAATAATGTATTAGATGTACACGGGTATCTTTGTCTTAACCGATGATATTAGGGTCAGCAGCTCACTTGTTTGTGTTTGATTTTAATCTCTCTAGCTTAAGGGGGAGATGGTAGGGTCTACATTTCTTGTTTTTGTTCCGCTTTATGAGCGTGCACTAATTGACGCTCTGTGCTTCAATAAGACACTGAATAATGCCTCTTGTTCTGCCTTTAGACTCCACGCTGTAGTTTTGATCATCTAAACCTCCAGATTGTACATAATTGTATGAATCCATTTTTCAGTAAATCTGTGCATATTAAAAGTAATAAATAAAAAGTCTGTTGGTAATAATCCTGTGTACTGTTGCATAATTTTGATGGTACACAAATTATGCACGTTTCTTATGTGTTAAGTGTCTGAAGTGTACACTTTAATAATAAAAGAACTGTTAAAAAAAAAACAGCATTATTGATTTCTTTCTAAAATGAGCCAAAATTTCCTGCTTGTTTTTACAGTTGAATTGAATAAATAAAGTAAATAGCTCCCTAAATTACTAATATATGTTGACAATACTTAAAAAACAAATATGAAGTATAATAATAAAAATGCATTATTAGTTTTCCTTTTGTGAAATGGTTTGCTTTGAAAAGTTGTCTTTGCAATCTTTTTCAAAATAATCGAATGCAACGACATTAATATATATTTATTGTATGTGTGTGTGTGTGTGTGTGTGTGTGTGCTTTTTTGGTGCCCACTTTAACCAATGCAGGTTAAAGGAAGAATTCATCCAAAAATTTAAATTTGCTAAAAAATGTACTCATCCTCAGGTCACCCAATATGATTCATCAGAACAGATTTGGAAAAATGTAACATTACATCACTTGCTCACCGGTGGATCCTCTGCAGTGAATGGGTGCCATCAGAATGAGAGTCCAAACAGCTGATAAAAACATCACAATAATCCACATGACTTCAGTCCATCAATTCATAAACATCTTGTGAAGTGAAAAGCTGCATGTTTAAGCAGCAAATTTTTGATTCATTTTTGGGGGAACCATTCCTTTAACCTGCACTGATTACAATTTATTTATTAATTTACTTTAAATGAATTTTCATGCCAAAGTATGATCTTAGGCATTGTTAAAGCAAGGACAACAAAAGTCAGAGCCGTGACCTTTATCCTCATGAGCATTATTTCAGGTCTCAGAAATTCTGCTTTTGACCCAGTTCTGAGTCCTGTGGAAAAAGCTCACACGCTCTGTAATGACAGAAACGGCACACGAGAAATGATGGCGCCTCTTCTCCCCTGATGTGGCCGATAGATTAGAGCACGTGGGACTGAAGCCAAATCTGGTCAAGCACTTATTTCCCCACAAGCTCAGGAAGAACATGCACTAACAAATGCATTAAACATTGATTATTTAAGTAAAATAAACAGTTATCATTTTAGGACCATATGCATAAAATGTTTTCTCCTAAACCTGTAAATATGATATTTAAAAATAAGATATTGATAGAATATGATAACTATGTAAAATGAATAAGAAATATTTTATATTCTTTTTCTAGGTCACTAATCAAACTTTTTTTTTTCAGTTAAATTTTCACACATTTGTATGCTGTTAATGCATTTTGTATTAAATTAGACCAAACAGAAGCATTTTCACTTGTGATCTCAAGACAGATGGAACCCATTTAAAATTGTTCATAATTTCAGCAGTGTATTATTTAAGTTTGCATCATATTCTCAAAAAAGAAAATAAAAAAAAAACTGGAACCTGAACCAGTGCATGTAAGCAGTTTCAAAATCCTTAAACTGTGTTCCATGAACAATTTTCCTCTAACGAAGATTAAAACCAAATCATCAGAACATTTGCTGCAGAGGAATCTTAGAATTACAATAAGGTGTTACAATAAAACAACTTTAAATAAATCATAGTATTACACTTTGATATCATTATTTATTTAAAAATGCATAATAAATCATTATGTACAATCGGATATGCATTTAAATACCCAGTGAGAAGGAGTCCTTGACAGCGCCCTCTTATGATACCAAGTCAAACCAAACGATCCAGATAATCTGCTGCACTCTCGTGGCACAGATGGGAAAATGCACTTCAAGCAGACTTGTGTCACTCAATCGCTGATAGAGGACCGTTAATACATCTTCAGTGGCCAGCCACAGTAACACAGTCCTGAGATCTGTGACTGACCAGATCAGCCAATCCAGGCACAGTGTCTTCACAGAGCGAGTTGACATGAACATCAGCTCTCCTTCTGTTGAAATTCTTTGAGAATGTTGTTGGCGATGACTAATCTCTGGATCTCGCTGGTGCCTTCATAGATGTCTGTGATGCGGGCGTCACGGTAGTGTCTCTCAGCAGGCATGTCTGTGATGTAACCCATCCCGCCCAGCACCTGGATTGCCTTCACATTTCAACAAAACAATCATGTTAGTGCAGTTACAGTATGATGGGTTTCTAGAAATAAAATATCTACCATTCAAAACACTGGATGATTACCTGTTGAGAGACAAACGTAGCAGGAATTGAGAAAATCTTACCTTCACCCAGAGGTGGTGACATTATTAATAAACTTCTATGCAGGGAAGCGTTTTGGATACATACACTTAACACTCGAGAACCTCTAGGTCTAAATGATGAATTGAGTTTAACATGCTTCCTTTAAACACCTAAGCATATTAAAATACAGTGTTTAAGATTAATATATTTTTACTCCCATTGTATTGTGATCTTTGTAATAATGTGGGCACTTGCCCTTTAATGATTGTTTTATGAGTGTGACACCTTGGTTCAGAGGGATGTATTTGTTTTGGGTGGCCAACGCCCCCTTAATCACACCTGTTGATGATCCTTATTAATGGCTTCATTGCTCATTCTCTCCAAGGACTCTGATGAAGATGTAACCACATCGAAACGTTAGTCATTTATTTTTTGTTATGCACCTTTAATAAATAATTTAATTAGTAGACATCTGTGCTGCACCGGCGATTCCTTTTGTTTGAATTGTTTTGTCCTGCCCTGGTTGCACCAGTTTGTCTGTGGATTACAGAAGCGCAGAGAACTTTCTTTTCTACAAACGTAGCAGCCTCAGATGCACCCAGTTTAGCCGTAGCAGCTTCCTGCAGAACAAACACACACACACACACACACACACACACAAACAAGCAAAAAACACATCTTCAGCACAACATTCCATATCATACAAAGATGAAAAGAAGCTCTCACTGGTGTAAACATGGCAACTCTTAGGATCTATTGATATACAAAAAAAAATATATGTGTGTGTGTGTGTGTGTGTGTGTGTGTGTGTGTGTGTGTGTGTGTGAGGAAATTTTCCCACAGGTTAATTGACATCTGAATAAACCTGTAATGTGGGTATCACCATGGGGGCAGGGCGTTACCTCTTTTTCCTGCTTTCTTTCTCTTTTAAATTGCTTAAAAGCTCCATGCACATTTACTTTCACTTTTGAATTAACATGTATAGTCTAGTAATAATAGCAGTGTAGATCTTATTTGCATTTTAAGTGATATTATAAATCCTGTAAACATATATAGAAGGTGAGATTTGGATTTCTCCGCTTCTCTGAACTGGAGTTTAGCACAACCGGAAGTATCTATGCACACACTCGCAAGACCGGAAATCCAAGATGGCGGAGATATGCAACTAGCCCAAGTTGCATATCTCCGCCATCTTTACCTTGTGAGACGTGGGCTGCGACAAGCACAGTCTGCTCTGATTGGCCTACTGACCTAGTGCATTGTGATTGGCTGAACATCGCAAGCACTCGTCGGAAATGTAACGGCCTTTCCATAATTGCAAGCTTCATATTTCAAAATAAATGTAAAGTTAACAATGTAACAGTTAACAATATCCTTAGTTTTACAATCAGTTCAAGCCCAAAAGAGGAACAGAGTCATGTGACAGACACAGTGATGAAGCTCCTATGTTTTTGCAGTACAGACGGTTAAGACAGCTGACTCCACTGTGTGACCCTCTCTCTCTCTCTCTCTCTCTCTCTCTCTCTCTCTCTTTCTCTCTCTCACACAGACACAGACACACACACACACACGCACGCGCACACACACACACACACACACACACACACACACACGCACACACACAACGCACAAAACTCTGAACATTCAATAGCAAATACTTAAACTAATAATAAAACATACAGTAGCTGATTCAGAAACACAAAGTCAGAAGTACCTCCTCTCCTAAGTTCACAAAACGGTCGCTGTTCTGTTGTAGGTAATCTTAAAGATTCCTAAATGCATCTACTTTCGGAAGACCAAATGAAGTGCTTTTGCTTTCGTCTAGATACAGACAGCATCTCCCTGACAGGATTGCTTCAACATTAACTGCGGTTACTGAAACCACACTTTCTTTCTTTGTCTGAACATTTGGGCTGCATTATGCAAATATTTCCACATAGTGACGTAGACATGTGGGGGCGTGTTTGAATGAGCTGTTTTAGGGGGGCGTGGCAGAGTCTTAACTTTGACAAAGAATATCTCTTTTGATTTGAGACTTTAGACTTTACAACTTTACAGATCTTCTTCATGCACCAAGAGCTTGTAACACTCCAAAGAGAAAGGAAAAATTTTTATCACCCCTTTAAGTGCTTTAATGTTACAGATTAATGATAATAATAAATTAAGGAAAGATTAACAAGAGAAGTCAGCTTTTTTGTTTTTCCAAAACATGTTTATTATTGGCATCATAAAAAGTCAGTTAGATGTCTGGGACAATTTAAATGAATCTATTCTGGGGAAGGTGGAGGAGTCAGAGAAATGGGGGAGGTATTGGGATAAAGCCATGAGAGGCTAGTCGCTATGCTACAGGACCGCAGCGAGGTAAGTTCACTGTTTAGCAGCGGTCAGATTGAAGCAGCCGTGCTGGTGGAACTGCATGTCCCTCACACGGCGCATGGACTGAATCTGAGGCTGGAAGGCACAAAACTCGTTGTAGTGTCTGTATTCGCCGCACTCAAACAGATACTGGTAGCCTCTGTAGCCGGGGTACTGGTATCCCACCCAACTTTGAAAAGACGAAAAGAGTATGTAAAACATGGGATAGTATTGCTGTTAGCTGTTAATTGAGGTTTTGATTTGGTACTCACGCTCCACCAGGGACCCTCACGCTGCCCACTCTGTCACAGAAGCCATGCGCCCACAGGGTTGGCACGTCATCCTCCTGGATCTCCATCTTGTTGCCCTGGAAGTCGGACAGCTCATACAGGCAGATCTTGTGCTCCATGGGGTCCTGTACACATTTGGACCAATTAGCAACATGCATTTGAATTCAATAAGGATGAGTTGCGACGCCCTCCCAAGTGTCCTACCATGCGGATGGGTCTGAGGGACATGAGACAATCACTGCGGTAGCTGTTTGACCAGGTGTCCCAGCGAGGATACTCGCCCTTCTCCAGGATGAACATCTCACCACGGAAGTTAGTCTGCTCGAAGGCAACAAAGCTGAAGACATGGACAGCAGGGACAGATGCATACCAGACAGTGGATGGCAACACATGGGCGAGAGAAAAAAAGAGGGACGGAGGGATGACAGCATGAGTTAGGAGGAAAATGGATGGTATCAACAAGTTTAGATTTAGCTCAGAGTTATTATAGTTATGTAACACTAAAACTGAAACTGTGAAAATACATTCTCGGCACTTGAAATATAATAAACGTTAACTGAAATAAATAAAATATTAGAAAAAAGTATCATTTTCATTTAGATTAAAAAATACAAAAATTATTTATATAAAACTGAAATACAAAATAATAATAAATACATATAGAAATAAAAAATTAATAAAAATGACAAAGCAAAACAAAATTACTAAAACTGTTAAAACATTTTAATAAAAAAAAAAAAATCTAATTCAATATTCTAATAAAAACTAAAAGTATCTCAGTGATTTAGCTACAGCCTCTATGTTTTTCCCATCCACATTAGATCATATCCACTGGTCGGTGACTTACGGGCCGCACTCAACAATGATACTGCGGACTCTGTCCATTCCGCGTTCACAGACGTTCATGCACTCATTCTGGACCTCCATCACCCTGCCCTGGAAGTTCTCCTGGTCGAACAGGAAGATCTGCAAGAGAAGAAGTAGACCATGACTGGGTTTCCTACTTAGTTTCTTCATTTCACACTTTAGCTGGTCTTTGTGGATACTCTAAAAAATAAAACTTTCAAAAGGGGTTTTCTGTAATGATGCCATAGAAGAACCATTTTGAGTTTTCTAAAGAACCTTCTTAAAACCATTTCTTTTCTTAGTGTGAACAAATTTTACAAATCAAAATAACTTTTTTTTTTCATTATAAATGACCTTTAGTGCAATGGAAAGTTTCCATGGATTTAAAAACTAATTTCTTTGTGTGAAAAATATTCTAACAATCTAAAGAATCTTTTTGCACTATAAAGAACTTTTTTGTACACTGGAGGTTCCATGGATGTTGAAGGTTCTTCATGAAACCATAGAAGCCAATAAAGTATGTATTTATATAAGACTGCAGAAGAATCTTTTTGGTTCCACAAACAACCATTTTGTGAAAAGTTCCTAAAAGAACAATTTAATGATCTAAAGAACCTATTTCCACTATTAAGAACTTTTTTTTGCAATGGATGTTAAAAGTTCTTCATTGATCCATGAATCCAATAAAGAATCTTTACTTTTAAGATTGTAGGTTTCGTGTCTGTAGGTAGTTTGTCTGACAAAATCCGATCATTAAAACCAGTTGAATGCAGGTACTTACTTTGTATTTACCCATGAATCCAGGGTCTCCGGTCTTGGAAGCCTTGCTGGTGGCGGCAGGGGTGGGAGCTCCCTTGTCCTTGGCATCAGCGCCCTGGTTGGTGGCGGACTTGGCAGTCTGAGACATGATGAAGGGGTTCAAGAATGTCTGTGAGAAAAGAGCAAAAGGTGGGAAAATGTCATGAGGCTTGGTGCGTATATTCCAAAATATCCATATGAGACTGGTGTTGTGGGAAAGGGGTTGAATGTTAGGGATGATAGGGTTTGGGCTTCACATTTAAAAATGATTCCAGTCTCTGAAAAACAAGTGAATCCAGGGCAATTCCCTACTACATCTGTGAGTTAGTGAAGGGATTCAGCTTTGGCTGCATCCGTTTAACCTGGACTCTTACCTGCTTGAGTACAGCTGTGCTGGGTTGGCTGGCTCGTGCTGGCCCCCTTTGACCAGTGCTGTAACTTTTATACCCTGGCAAGGGGAGTACAGAGGCACTCGGCGTACAATAGAAACACACCGTCATCAGACTTTGCCTGTGCCAAAGCACAGGGTCATCGCATAGCCCAGAAGGCTCTCCCTGCAGCGCCCGTAAGCATTTTACTGTCAATGGAAAGCCCTGACAATGGCACTTTCCCCTCTTAGCTGGCGCTCTATGCTATAAGCTACATATGGACAAGAGGTACGCATGCAGGTCAGAGGTCACGTGATCCTAATCCATCTGCTCTCTAACATGCTCTCTGACTTTGAGTTTTACCAGAAATACACATTGACGTTTGAGTTACACTCCGATTTCAAATGCATTACAATAATCAAATTAATTTATATTTACTTTTTTTTTATCTATCTGAATATTTTAAAATATATATTTTATATATATATATATACACACACATATATATATATATATATATATATATATATATATATATATACACACACACACACACACATATATATATATATATATATATATATGTATATATATATATTGTTTAATTCATATTAATAATAATTATTATTATTATTATTATTATTGCTACAAAATGTTGGCCCTAAGAATCCATATCTGACATCTGATAACGGTTCGATCCCAGTCATTCAGATTCTCATGATTTTTAGGCTTGATATTGCATTTTCAATGGTATCTTTTAGGTCGTGCTTGTGTCGTAGTATGTGTGACAGCAGATGCTGAATGAGCTTGTTATGCAACAGAAGGATACCACATGGAGTTGCACACTCTTACAGGTGCTCTTTGAACATGTGGTATGAGATATGTGGCTACAATCTTCTAAAATGAATGCTGCAATATCCCTGTAACAACTGCAGTGTATCTTTTGAGAGCCTCTCCTTGCTGACTCACTCAATGATTAGCAATAACCTTTGAAAGCAGAATGATAGATAAATAAAGACCAGCCTGCCAACATGCTTTAGCATTATAGAAGCCTTTTACAGTTTTTATCTTTCTGTATATAAATAAATGTTTTTATATTCTGCCGTGAATTTGTTTTGCTTGCTTTTTATGTTTGGAATGTGCTATGAATTTAATGTAGGCCTATTATTATCTTGATTATCATTACAGTTGTTTTATCACAGCCAGTTATTATTTATTTTATTTTTAAATTTTAGATTACATTCCTGAAATGTTTATGAAGGCCAGACTTATGTATTTATTGATTAAAGCAAAAAAAAACAAAATTCTGCCAGGGTTTCCCTTGGGGTTGGAGATGGAACTATAGGGTTTGTGAGACTATGACAGTTAAATAAATAAACTATGTAAACTATTTAAGTGAATAAGTAAATAAATAAATATATGCATGTCCATTTAAATGTAAAATATAGCAATAATGTATAATAGCATTCAAATGTTTGGGCTCAGTAAGATTTTTATTTGAAAGAAATTAATGCTTCTATTTAGCAGGAACACATTAATTGTATCAAAAGTGGTAGTAAAGATATTTATAATGTTACAAAAGATTTATATAATAAAAATAAATGCTGTTTCCAAAAACATATTAAGCATCACAGCAGTTTTCAATATTATTACAATAATAAGAAAAGTTTCTTGAGCAGCAAATCAGCATATTAAAATGATTTCTGAAGGATCGTGTGACACTGAAGACTGGAGTAATGATGCTGAAAATTCTGCTTTACATCACAGGAATAAATTACATTTCAAGATATATATTCAAATAGAAAACATTTTGAGAGGGTAACATTATTTAAAATCACAGGTGATACTTCAAGTAATTAATTTAGGTCATAGAGGTTCATGAGAAGAAATAAATAAAACCCCTGCGCTAGATAATATATAGGTGAAGATGATTAATCAATGTTTAATTTTTTGTTTAATGCATGTAACTGGCTTTTTTTCTTCGCTTTTTACATCTCCAAACTATAAAAAAGAGACCAAGATTAACTATTTTCCTCAACATATTTTAAAGGTTATCTATAATTTTGATTTACTTAATTATTCTGGGCCACAAACAGGGGTTATTTTAAAACAGTCTATATTATTGTGCAAAAGCTAAATATTTTATTGTGTAAATTATAAGACTGTTGAATAATTTAGTATCTTTTATTATGGTATTTACTGTAAGTGTATGACATCTTCATAGCATCACTGTAGACCTCCCCTTCTGTCAATCATTATTTTCAATGCATTCACAGAACCAAAACAAAAGCATCCTATTCCGTTTCACATGCACCGTCTCAGATCCATGTCAGTCCTTAACACATATGTTCGTGTGACTCGCGTGTGTACAGGTCCAAGGGCCCAGACCTGGATCCAGGCGGGCATAGTGTGGCATTTGCACTTCTCCAGCTGTATAGGTTTAACCCCTCCTTTGTCACCTGGACAATGACAGGCCCCTCCCTCGCTGCTGAGCCGGGGCTTTTACTGGGCCCTTTGCCAGGGGAGGCTTTAAAAGGGTACATGCACATGCCCAGCTTTCACTCTCACATCAGGACGTCCCAAGGGCATCGAAGCGAGGTGAGTTCTTCTCCGCTACGGGCCCGTTGTCTGTCCCCCCATCTCCCTCATATGTCTAAACTGCCACAGGCCTCGGCTTCTTTTAGAGCGGCCTTCCTGTTTGGTCCGATAACTTGAGAATGACTCGAAACCAGAGCATATAGTCAAACCGTGCTGATGTAAAGTCTCATTTATTCAAAGGGGTGTTGGTTTGTTATCACTATTATCTTTAGTAAAGTTTATAGACTAATTATATGTTTAATCTGTAACTATTTGTGACTGTTTGTACCAACTTGCTCTTTGTTTTCAAGCCAACGAGATGACTCACCATTGCACCAAGTTCTCTGGCCATTGGAAGGTATGCTGTAAAAATTATATATATATATATATATATATATATATATATATATATATATATATATATATATATATATATATATATATATATATATATATATATATATATATTAGTTTTTTTATATATAATTTTTTGTAATTGTTTTTGAAATGTACTATCAATTTCTGAGTGAAAATCAATCAAAGTAAATACTACACAATTTTATTGTTTTATATAATCGTATAAAGTATGTATTCATATTTTGCATTTACTTTTATTTTTGCATATTTTTTTGTATTTAATTTTAATTGAAGCTTAAGTTTTTATATTTTGCACAAAAAACATTATTTAAATATATCAAACAAAGATTATTTTTTAAAGAAGTGCATTAACAAGAAAATACTATTTCAATTGTCATTAATTTTAATGTGCATTTCAGTGTGATCTTTGCAATTGTTTCAGAAACACTCAACACGATCTCCAAAACAAGTTGTTGTTTTCCAAAGAGTCTTACATAAGTCTGGAAATACTGTATAATGATTGCAAGTGCTCCAGGAATGTTGTTATCTGGAAGGTTTTGATAGTATAATTCGTAGTATGTAACCGCTGGGGTTGAGTAACACTGTTTCTTTTATAGTGCTTCACATCCCATTTGGCCTTTTTCCCCAACATGCCAGTCTTTAATTGTGCCCTTGAAATCTTTAAAGGTGCCCAACTTCTGTCTTCCAGATCATCGTGTACGACGAGGAGTGTTTCCAGGGTCGTCACCATGAGTTCACCTCCGAGTGCTGCAATGTCATGGAGTTCGGTTTCGAGAGCGTGCGCTCATTGAGAGTGGAGAGCGGAGCGTGAGTGTTTTCTCCAAACCCTTTGTCTGATAGTTTATATAATTCCTGTGGTTTATGCCAATTATCTCCACTAGCTGTGACTCCATGTCAGACAAAAACCATGACCTGACCCTTTACTCTCACAAAAAATATACTCTATAAAGCTATAAAACATGAGAGTTTGGGCTTAGATATTAGATATCAGTGTGTCTCAAGTCTGTCTGCTCAGTTTGAGGTAACATTCGTGTCATATCACAAACAGTGCTGGTTTAGTGGCAGACGTTGGGGCTAATGGTTTGTTAAAATCACTAACCCTTAGTCTGAGCAATAGTAATCGTGATTCTTGGTCAGCAGGGGTTTTGTTTAATGTAACCTTAATTGGAACAGACAGGTCACTTAAGAACATGTTTTGATGTATGAGGACGGTCTGAAATGAAACATCCATACGCTTGTCCACGAACTGAGTCCATGGTGTTGATTTAGTACACTATAAAAACAGATTTTCAAAAATTGAAATAAAACAAAGGTTCTTGGAATATGTTTACAAGAAAATATTATTTTCGTTTTTCTACTTCAAAATCATGTATTTATTCCAGTGACATGCCAATTATTGGGATTTTTAATAGCAAGTTTTGAGTAAATCCTTTTTTTTATTATATATTCTATTAAAATATTGATTAATGTCATGCATTTGCTTTTATATTTATATTTTAATTTTAGCTTGTTTTAACAATTTTGTAGTGTGCTTTTGTCATTTTTATTTTCTTATATTTCATTGTAGATTTATCTTTTTCATTTCAGTTTTAGTTATTTTAGCACTTAATGTTATGTTACAAGGCACTTCTAATTTTCGAAGTTCTTTTAATCAAATATTTATATTGTACTTTATTTCAGTGAACAGTAACCATTTTAATTGTTGTAATTTTAGTTAACAACACTGTGAAAAATGATTTTTCAATTGTAAAAACATCTTTTGTAAGATTATTGGAGTATGTTTTAAAATAAATACTATATCAGTCTTTCTATATCAAAAATGTCATATTTGATTTTATAGTTTATGTGTAACTTAATTATTTGTGAAATTTAACCATTTATGAGTGAAATAGTGAGTGGAATTCTGTATAATAGTGTATAATATTGTGTGTGTGTGTGTGTGTGTATATATTTTGCATTCACTTTTATTTGCCTGTTTTCATTTTACCATTATTTTGTAATGTGATTTTGTCAGTGTTTTTTTTAGCTTTCATTAATTTTTTTGTACAGTTTTTGTAACTTATTTTATTTTAGTTAGTTGCCAAGGCCAAGTATTTTGATCTAATATTAAAATGTAATTCCAGTTTTATTTTGAGTAACTAAAAAGATTTTTTATAGTTTTATTTGTATTTAAATTTCAGCTACTATGTTTAACCTATGTTTGTCTTCAGGTGGGTGGGCTATGAGCACTCAAATTACCAGGGTCACCAGTTTGTGCTGGAGCGTGGCGAGTACCCTCAGTGCGATGCCTTTGGAGGAAGCAATGCTTACCACATTGAGAGAATGACCTCCTTTAGACCCATTTCCTGTTCTGTAAGTTCCCAAGACTTTAAAACCATATCACCACTGACCCAACCTTCCTTATCTCACTATTTTGCATTGGTTTTCTTTAACAATATTCACAATAACTTGTTGTTGATTGCAATTAAATTATATTATAACTATAAATTTTGGTTTGCATTGGAAAAATGCTCATTGGTTGACATTATGTTTGATATAATTCCACCCAGAACCACAGGGAGTGCAGAATGACCATCTATGAGAGGGAGAACTACCTGGGCCGCAAGGGAGAGCTCAGTGACGACTACCCCTCTCTTCAGGCTATGGGATGGTGCAACAATGAAGTGGGCTCTATGCGTGTTCAGTCTGGAGCGTGAGTATCTGTTTGGGTTCGTCTGTCACTTCTGTATCATTTGTCCTTTCACTTTTTTTCATCGCCACTGTCTGTTCTTCGATCCGCACATGACAGGTTTGTGTGCTACCAGTTCCCTGGTTACCGTGGATACCAGTACATCATGGAGTGTGACCGCCACTGTGGGGAGTACAAATACTACAAGGAGTTTGGCTCCCACTGCCAGACCCCTCAGATCCAGTCAATCCGCCGTATCCAGCAGTAACAGATTTCTCCTCGCCCCTCTCCTTGCCAAAACTCTCATGCCCCTTTCTGCCCGATGCTAAATAAACTGTCTTTCTTAAACCTCACTAACCTCCTGTTATAAATCTGTGTCCAAAAAAAGTGCATTTAATAAAACCTTGAAACAACAGTGAGGAATTGTGGACACTTTCAAACAAATAAAAAAGAATGGTGTGCATTTTATTACAAATTTATGTAACTTTTTTTTTTTTTAATTTAAACTCTATCATCATTTATTTACCCTCATGCCATTGCTAATCTGCAGGAATCTCTTTTTTTCTACTGAACACAAGATGAGATATTTTAAAGAAGGTTGGTAACCAATCAGCTGACGGTAGCCAATGACTTCCATAGATTTTTTTTCCCCGCATATGAAAGTAAGTTGCTCCCATCAACTATTTGGTTTCCAACATTCCTCAGAACATCTTCTTTCATGTTCAACAGAAGAAAGAAAACAAGTAAATGATGACAGAAAATTAGTATATAGATGAACTAGCCCTAGGAAATAAAATGCACTTTCATCCGTTTTCAGCCAGAGGGGGCAATACACCTACAATCCAAATCATCACAGATAAGAAAAGCATGCAGTAAAATAATCAGGATAATGAGAGAGAAAATTTCAGAACTCTTTGGAGAATAAAGATGGTCCATAACATGACTTAACTTGTTCCTAGAAGTGGGTTGAAAATATCAGTTTGTCAGATTAAATCACATGACCAGAAATTGAAAGGAGAAGCCCAAACAAAAAAAAAAAACTGAACTATGCTTTTTGCAGATGTATTGTTGATAAAAGAGGTGGTATGCGCTTACACAACGATTTTTTTTTTTAGATAACATGGCGCAGCCGCTAGACTTTCCTACTATGATGTATCCATGGGTTATGAATATTAATCACGTAATGTGACGCGGTCTAGTACGCCTAGATTATTGGCTGAAAAGTGAGTGGGCGCTATTCGGACGGCGAATTAAATGTCCTTCTATGGAGAAGGTTTGACTAATGAATATTAATGAAGTAACGTGACTGGGCGCTTCAGGAAGGTTACTAGGCAACGTCAGCAGGATCTATTTAATATGCATAACGCAAGCCTTCGCCTTAGTAGGCGTCATAGTTTCGCGTGCTTTGCGTAAATCAGTTAAATAAAATTAAAAGTTAAAATAAAACAAAGAAATAAAAGAAGATGGTAATAAAACAACTCGTTTCGCATAAAAGTATCATTAAATAAAATGTAAATGAAATCGAGACTACACACACCTCAAAGCCTTTACCTTACTGGAGTCCAGCTCCATCTCCTCAAAAATGTTCCAGTTCCTTGTTTTGTTACTCCATCGCCGGGTTTTTGCGTCGACTCGGCCGCTGGCAGGAAGTGTATTTCTCAGAAGAGCCTGTATTTCACTTCACGACGCGCCGTGGGGCTCATCTCACACACGAGCACTAAAACAAGAAAATAGTCGTGTCTTCCCATTTGGATTAACCGTAGGGAAACCTCAAGAAGCAGTCTTTCCCGGAGGGCCTGAGCGGAATCGGACTGGAGTGTTTTATGTGGACGGATATAGTGTTTTTGTTGAGCGATGTCGGAAGAGATGAAGACTTGGATCTGCGACCCAAACACGGATGGAAAAGAAACGAGTGTTTTCTCTCGGAAGTAACATCGAACAATCTAAATCAGATGTCTTTTGGAGAAAAGTACATTTGAAACCCCTGAACGAAGCATATTGGGGTTGAAAGTCCCGTCGTTTTGTTTTTCTCTCGAAACTCGAGAGTTTCGTTCTTGTAAGCTTGAGATTGAGACGCACAGCCCGTGCATAAGAAGTTCCGCAAGATCTAACGTTAGCGTAGAGATTTCAGCGTGAACTCTTTATTATTTACAACAAAATCACAGTAGCTGTGTTTTTGATATATGTCCCTGACTTGCAGTTTCATCTGACCACATTTTGTGGCACCATCGCGACATTTCTTTTTAGAAAAGGGAAACTCGGATTGCTTTCGTTCACATTTGCTTATTTCCTTTTCTAGCGCCCCCCTCTCATCTGTAGTGTAATATCTCAGCCGTTTGTTGCTTAGAGCACACCTCTCATTATATAAATAAATTGACGAGCAAGCAAATCCAGTTTAAGAAGAAAACTGCATTGCGCTGCACGTGACAAGGGACTTGCCTCATCAAAACTCATCTAGTTTAATTCTGGCCCTTTAATTGACTTATAAGATCAAGACAGCCAGCTTGGATCAGCAAGAGGCAGATCTCAACCATCGAAACACAAAAATGGGGATTAGTTTGTGATATTACCGGGGTATTTACACATGCATATGCTGTTTAGATCTTGAATGCGTTTTGCCTCGCATTTTTGGATGTTCAGGAAACAATCCAGCTGCCCGTGTCGCATCGATAGACATTATTTATGTTTCTCCAACAATTGGGCTTCAGATTTCCACTATCTTTCCGCCTTTTAAGAAGAGGAGGTTACATGTTGCCCTTATTATATGTTTGCGTGCTGTCAACGGGTTAATGTGATTGAACTGGGAAAATACTAGTCGTCCATTTTCATGCATTGGTGATTTGTCCTGTTTTCCAGCGAGCTGTCTTGCTTGCTTTATTTTAATGCCTTAAGGAGATCGTCTTGTCCGCTCGTTTACGACTTAGGTTCTATATCTCGTTGCTTTTAACGGGATTGCATCGTCGTTTTGATTTGAGTATCATCTATTTGTGACACTGACTGGCCAGCTTGCATGTATTTGTAGTTAACCATCCCGTTATTTCCATACTTCTGCACGGACGGTGGCTCAAATTAACTTGCACGAGGCAGGTAACGTTAGGTTGTTAACGTAGAACACAATCAAAGGGAATCGGTTCTGGATGGGGGGCTCGATTAATCGATATTATCGCTATCACCATCTAGAGTTATTATTTTGGAAATTTCCGGATTTTGAGGTGATGCCAAGCACATATATCCTTCCTCTTTGAAACAAGAAGCCATTTATGCAACTCCAGTGGACCCGATGGTGATGTTGCTTCATAGATGAGCAACAGATTTCCATTTAGTATTTTTTTTTCTTCGTCGTGTATTTTCAGCCACTATGGTTGATTTCTGAGGGGGAAACTCGATAATAATAAATAAATAATTAAACAGCCTGGAATAGATGTTCGCGCCTCTGTCGCTCATCATCATCACCACGACAGCTCCCGCGCTCGTCTCGTGCTGAGTCCTCCCGCCCGCCCGCGCGCAACATCACCGTCCCTTCACACGTACCCTCCTCTTCCTCACGGCTGGTTCTGGTACCGTTAACGACTCGGTTCGACCCAGAGGGCTTGAAGATGGCGGACCTCGAAGCGGTTCTCGCCGATGTCAGCTACCTGATGGCGATGGAGAAGAGCAAATCGACTCCAGCGGCCCGCGCGAGCAAGAAAATCATCCTTCCCGAACCCAGGTACGTTAAGCGAAACGACTGTCATACAGTTAATTCACACACATTACGCTCAGTATTGTCGTGAAGTGGCGGCTTGACATGTCAAAATTTTGAGTTAATCATTTCCACTGCATTTTGACTGAATATTCGTGTAATTTGGTGTTAAATAAACGATTTTAAGTGTTAGTTAGAGATTCCCTGTCACCATCCTCAGCAATGGCCTCTCATGTAACGTAAACTACACACAGTGTTTGCTGTTTACTGCTTTCTTTCGCTTACGAAAAAACACCGGAGTACTTTAAGATAAGATACTTATGTTTATTTTTGGAGATATAGCTCAGTAATGCTATTTTATTACATCAGAGTAACGTTACCATGTAAATACGATGGTATGAATATGGTAATTAGGCCCAGACAGTATCAAAGTACTGACTAGTGCTGTCTTTGTAACACTTCAGTACCTTTTGTAAGCGTTGGCTAAATCCTAATTATTGTGTTAAAAAGCCAGTGTCACACATTTTGTGCTGTGTTTAGTGTTTTTGGGGTTGTTCAGCAGTTACTGAGGCCTGCTGGGAAAATTCCCCCGTGTGAATCAATGGCTCTTATCACCTGTAGATTTGGTCGAAATTCTGACATTGCCTTCACATTTGTGCTTGCATACTCAATAAGACATACAAATCCCCTTTGTTGGGGTTTCGTGTGACTGTTCTAAATCGTTAGACCTTGAACGTCGAAGCAGATAAATGTAATATGTTCAGATGGTGAATGTGCTTCTTCTACCTCGTACCAGTTAACTTTTAGTTGTTTTGTTTTGTCTTGATTATCTTTTTTAATTTAGGGTTTTTAACTTCTTCTTTCAAATGTTTAGCAATACATTTACATTTTAACCCCCTTTTATTCTGCACAGACCACATATATTCACTATTTGTTTTGATTGCCTTTAAAATGCACGTTATTTGGAGGACAGCATTGGGCAGCATGTGGAATAATAACTTTGTAAATGACCATTTTAGTATTTTTTTATTTATTTTTTAAAATAATCAACCGGTTGATCATTCATTAAAATAATCATTACATAAAAATGTATTTGTCTTCCATTTATGTCAGATTGAATCAGTTAATGCGCAAAACCCATTTTATATAAGCTAGACATTCAATACTTGCCCCTTAGAAAGTGAATACAGGTGATATCTAGAAGTAGTAAACCTATATTAAACATAATTAGGCTTAAAATATAGTTAATTATGATCTTTGGAGTTTATTGTACCTGTCATCTTGGATACCATGTGAGGAGTCCCTTGTGTGCATTGGAGTTTTTATTTTATTATTATTATGATTATTATTATTTTTTTTTTATGGACACTGTCCTAAAACTGTACAAATGATAACCTGACTATACTGCTCACAGTTTATTTGTCTTTTACTACCCCATCGGGAGACTGAACACTGTAAATGTTTTTTAGACCTGCTTTTGGTAACAAACCGAGTCCCAAGAAATAGGTAATGGTATTTCATATTTCAGAGTTTGCTCATCTCATTGGATCACTATGGTGATTCGGCTGTCAGTTTACAACGTAAAGCCTGTAGTTCAACACAAAGCTTTTATTGTACAGTTTACACAAGCATGTGTCTCAGTATAACCTGTGCATTCGTGGCATTGCAGTAGTTGGAATGTTTTTAAAGTTTATATAACACTTAAGAGTGATTAGTGATATCTTAGTGTAGCTGCAAGTTTTGTTGTCATGTAAACCGATAAGATTAGTTAAAAGTGCACAGGTAGCAATATATCCCTTACTTGGAAATATGGGGTATTAAGGCCATGTTTAGACACTTCCTCAGCATGTTATGTACAGTGTTTCACTCTTGGGGAACTCTTTTGCTTTCCTTCGAAAATTGCATAACTGTAAATATGACCACAACCTCACAATAGTAATGTGTTACTGTCTTGGTTATATAGTAATGTAAAATAATTGTTATATTAAAAAATTGTTTGGCTTCCTAAAAACACCAATCTGAATGTGATACTAAAATGATTTTGGTTTGAGTCCACTTTAAAGTACAGATTGAAGTCAATGCAAAGACTTTATTCTGTTCAGTATGGTCATAGAAAAAGGGTTGTGGAGCACATCATTTTGCTTCCAGATTGATGCACCAAACATTAAAATGTACCACCATCCAAAGGCTTACAAACTTTTGTGGAGAAAAATGGCATAGATTGAATAATTTAATTAAATTAATAACTAGTTGCTTTAGTTGATTGTTAAATATAAACTTACATGCATTAACATCAATGTTCCCGGCTATTTTTAGCATGGTAATATAATTTGAAATAGTGCTACCTTGAGCTATTAAAGGTTTTTTTTTTTTGGACATGATTGTTGTAAAATCTTGAACCAAGAATATCTTATGTGCTCAGTTTTATTGCTGACCTGCCAATTATTTATAGAGCTTATCCTGATTGTCACCTATGTAAACATATCCTGCAAAATCATTCACCCAAACATTTTGGAAAATTATCTGTGAGTCGGCCAGCATAAGGGAACAGGCAGAGTAAACTCACGGCAGGATAAATTTATGGTTAATCATCTTCCTTCCTACGCCAAGGCTAATATAACGTCTCTCCCAGGGCTGAGATGATGCATGTGCTGGTGGGCTATTTAGCTTCCCTGGATGATGTGGTAATGCACGGTACAAATCTGAAACGATAACAGGGGTTGGCTTTTCCGTTCGGCAAACTGGTAAGCTATACATCCGCTCTTCATTGTGATTAGTCTGCTATAGTTTCTCTGTTTGTTTTCTGAGGGATTACTGTAGTCCACAGTATGTAGGGCTTGCATCACCACAGATCGAGTGAAAGCATTAGCCATTAACATCAGTGTCCTCATCATTAGCATTATTATGGGATACATAAGCCTCATGCCACTCCTAGCTGCACCTTCAGACAAACACTGTTGTTTAACGTCAAACTCAAATTCAAGCGCTTGTTTGCTGTTGTTCAGTAAGCATTTTTAAACCTCTGTGGTGTAACAGAACCGTATCAATATCCCATATTGACAGCAGAAATGATCCAGTGTGCATAAAAAAGCATAAGCTGGTGGTACAACAAAGGCATTTGTTAATGAATCTGGGCTTTGACATTAAGCATTCTCTTGTGGTTGTGCTTTGGACAAGTAAATTTGTATAAAAGTTACCTGCCCGGAGGAAAAAAGAAACATTTAAATTGAGTTATAAATGTAATTATTTATTGTAGTTATGCAAAATATATTATAGTGTTTATAGAGAATATGTAGTAGATTTTGTGAACATGTCACATTTAGACTTAGTTCGATTTTTCTTTTTAAATAAAATAATAAAGTGAAATCAGTATTAAATTCATCTTTGCAATGCAGAGGAAACAGAAGCTACATCTGAAGTGGAATAAATATATTTACACACTGTTTAATGCTGCTCTGAGGGACATGGAATGCTTTAACCTACAGTTACAAATAAATAATGTTTTGATATATAAAACGTTGAATACTGATATTTTTTATTATTTTAAATGCGAAAATCGCCAGTAGGTGGCATCAAGTCACTATTATTAACTGAGTCATTGCGTTTGAACCAAGCGTGCCGCACAAGCCCTGAAAAGTGAAGCCAAAACGTCTCGATCGCCCCCTGGTGAGTGGTCCTAGTATAGGTCATAAACCCCGCCTCCCCATGTTATTCAATGGGACGCGAGACCAACTAAACAATTAAATTACCCTTCAAATATCTTTTTTCCGAAGCTGTTTTGTCATTTACTGTAGTTTGTATAACGCTAATGTAAATTCAAGTGTTCGTTTTTAAAATAAGTTGTTTTTTAGATAGTTATTTAATGCTCTAAAAACGGTGGTGTGACGTCGTGATAGACAGCTGTGATTGACAGCTCTCTGGAGGAGGCACTGAAGCGTCAACAGGCTTTTTTCATGATCTTCGGAGGACTGAGGAGATTGTATTTACCTTATTTTAATGAGATTGGAGTGGAACGGAGCAGACAGAGTTCACAGGAGCAGGACTCCACTTCCAAAACAGTGCAGATTACGGTATGTGCATTCTGCGAGGGAGAGTGAGGGCGGGGCACAGGGGCGGGGCCGTTGATTTCGCGGCTTTAAGGCTTTACTTCCTGCTTGCTACTGCGCATAGCTACTGCGCAGAACTGGTCCCTAGATCGCTATCTGCACAGGCGCAAGTCCAAGATGTCAGCGCCATATCGGGACACTGGCGGCTTCAGTTTTGACGAATGGAAGAGAGCGAAGGCGAGTCGTCCATCTTTTTTTTACAGTCTATGGTTTGAACCAAAACATTTAATTAAATGGTGATTTATTTAGGAACAAAACACCCTTATGTTGCTCAGACGCAAAACGGTGCTGATTTTTGGAGCAAAAAAAGGGCACACAATCTTCATGTGATATTGCTTAACTATGTGAAATGTATAAATTTTCTGCACCCATATCTTAATTTTCTGATCATTCTTCATGCATTTTAATACTGAATCATGCAGTGAAAGAACGCACATGTGCACTAGTCTAACCTACTAGACTTCTTTATTCTACGTAGGCCTATGCACTCTGTAGGTGTGATTTGTTTGATTTTTGTATTATACTCAAATTGCACATTGTTAAAACAACAATTACGACATTATCGCAAACTATATATACCACACACCTCTATAACAAATGCTGTATCACAAATAAAGGCAGTTATTGTTGTTTTTGGTATAGACATTTTCAATTTCAAGTCCGATTGAGCAAGTAGATTTCTCTTTCACTTGCCCCTCCAAAGCATTCACTTGTCTCGGACAAGCATTAATGTCGAGCCCTGAGAATGTATTTTGTTCTTTGCCGGCAGAGAAAGTAATGGCGGAGAGAGAGATAACGCGGCTCTGCTACATTCTCCTCAAGCCAGCCGTGAGCCCACTGGCAGAGGGGTGAGATTTTGACAGCATGACTGGAAGTGTTTGAGGCGCTGGCGGGATTGTTTGACAGCAAGACGAGTGGAAGAGATTGGAGATTGTTTCAGTCACTTAGACCTTGGACCGTGGGACGGAACTGATGTGATTGCAGACAGAGAGAGAAAGATATGAATGCATCTGATTCCTGAGAGAGACAGGCAGCGAGGGGTCACGCATGTTGTGGCTGAATGCAATATCTCCTGCTTGGCTAAAATCCTGCATTTTAAATTGAATCCATAAGTCGGTGGTTTTGAACTAGTTACCACATTTGAGATGCTAAAGGGTCAGTTAATGTGTCATAATAATGTAGGCCAGGTGATAAAATATGAGTGCGGAGCGTGAGTAAAACATGTAGTCATTAATAAATGAGAAGTTTGTTCATGTCTTAAAGGGGCTCATTACAGGCTTGAGGTTTCAGCCACTCAAGTGTATGGCTTATAAGCGCTCCAGATAACAGCTTTTCCTTTTTACTGTAATGTGTTAAGTCATTTACTAGGGCAGGGCGCTGAAGTATTGTTTTTAAGACTATATTGAATCAATTTTTTGGATGTTTAATAAAACAATTTGATTAAATATTTAGGCCTAGTAGTTTTATTTATGTACCAATATAACACATACATAATAATAAACCGCAATATTTACCTTTGTACACTACAGTTCTAAAGTTGGGGCTCAGTAAGATTTTTACTGTTTTTAAAGGATTTTATGCTCATTATGGCTGCATTTATTTGATTATAAATGCTCTAAAAACAGAAAGCTGAATTTTCATCATCATTACTCCAGTCTTCAGTGTCACATGAGCCTTTAGAAATCATTCTAATATACTGATTTGCTGCTCATTTCTTGTTATCAATGTTGAAAACAGTTGTGCTTCTTAGGCCCAATCCCAATTCTAATTTATACCTCTTCCCCTTCCCCTTGTCCCTTGAAACAGAGTGTCAAGGGGTAGGGGAGAAAATAGTCCCCTAAGGATTGGGACACCACTACTATGCCGTCACACGCCATCATTCATCGTCTAGCTCTTACAATACACACATATACTGGTGTGCTGGTGTGCATTAGAGCCTTTAATGATTGTTCTGTATTAATGAGCTGCTATACTGACACACACACATATCGGAAATCACGCAGCTCAAACATCCAGGAGAAAATAAACTTGTCAACGCTGCCCCACAACTTTTATTAAATACAGTTTAAATACTGAATCGCTACATTATATTTTCCAGCGACGAGAGGATACAATCGTTGTTTTTAAGTAAACTCACTCTAAAAAGATAAATGCACAGACACGAATACACCCAACTTCCTTTCTCTTTCTCTCTCTCTCTCTCTCTCTCTTTTTTTCTCTTGAAAAGGCAATATTTGAGAAAATGGTTTAGCGATTTCTAATTATTGGGGGATTAGCCCCCATCAATGTCTACAGCAGTTATCGCCCTGATCAGACATATGCTGTGGCACTTTCATGCAGTCTGTAATATGACGTTAGCAAATATTAGATATTTTTTGCAAACATCTCTTTGAGTAACATGACCGTTAATATGAACTCACAATTGTATGGAACATAAAACAAATAATTACTTATCGTTAAAATCTTTATTCATGCCAACAAATCTTACATTTATGTGTCTTTTTGTTAGCTGTAGAAACCATGTTTCCGAGATAATTCATACCCCTTTGTTTGAAGTGTGGTCCCGAAAAATCTTAGTTTGAAAGGATATCTGGCCCTTCACCTTACCCCTACCCCTCCAACCAAAACAGAATCGAGACAAAGGGGAAGGGCTAAGGGGAAGCATTGGGATTGGGCCTTAATATTTTTGTGGAAACTGTAATACTTTTTTTCAGGATTCAAAATATAATTTTTGAAATGTAAATCTTTTGTAACGTTTTAAATGTCTTTACTGTCACTTTTGATCAATTTAATGGATCCTTGCTGAAATAAAAGTATCAATTTCTTAAAACAATTATTACTAACCCAAAACTTTTGACAATTTTTTATGTTAAAATGGCATACTATAAATATGTAATGAGTATTTTTCTGTCATTGCACAGCAGTGTTTATATTAGCAGTCCTGATATCAGCCTTGTCCGTTTACCATAATGTGACAGGTGACTCACTACAAGCTGTCTGTGTCTGGTCCAGGACTGCAGAAAGCCTGTTTGGGAACACTGCTGTCTCCCCTGACCTGTACTCACTCTATGGGGCTGTGGTTGGGTGATAATAAGCCCTTGGAGGGGGTGCTAATTGATTGAGTTTCCCAAACTTGCTGCTCATTAACACCCTCTCCCAGGGCAGCATGGCAGTGCCTTGGGAAGCGATGGGCGGGGAATTGAGCAGGTGGTTGTGGAGAGACCTAAAATAAGGCAGGGAACAGGTGGAAGGGCAGTGTGGGAGGTTAGCTTCAAATCCAGTTGCCTCACTTTCAGGACGAGATTGTTTTATGTGGGGGTAGATTATGTGGGGTTTGGATGGCCCTTGTTTTGCATATAATTTATATTTTATTTTCCCCCCATTTTCTCACAGAATTCGGAGTGTCATGCAGAAGTACCTCGAGGAAAGGGATGAACTGACTTTTGACAAAATCTTCAACCAGAAGATTGGTGAGTTTTCTCAATCTTTCATGACACCTTGAGCCAGTTTTGCATTGTGAAAAGGTAAAAAAATGTTGACATTTTTTCAGATTTGTAAAAAGGTCATTTAATGAGGATGCAAACATAATAATTCTTTAATAATCTTGTAAAAAAAAAAAAAAAACGGACCCTTCAGAAGGACATTTTTATCACCATGAAGTTAAATAAGGATCTTGTTCTTCCTTTTTTTCTTATCTACTGAGTCAAAGACAGCTCTTTGTTTTATGTAACCACTGGCCGTTATGTCTGCTTTTCTCTATTAGTCACCTGAACAGTTAGACTCTTTGTCAGATAGCATGTCATGTAAATGCTGTTGTGTTGTGATGAATGCATATGCCCAAATAACCTCAGGTAACTAAGTGAAAGCATGCTTCTTTCCACTTGGTGCTTTTGGAGAAAAGGCGTTTGCTTTAATGTGTGAAGTGTGAGCTGTAAAGGCACCATGGGAACATGGCAGCCAGCCACAGATTTTGATTAACTTTAATTTTTACTTACTTCTGTGTCTGAAGTCCCATGTGAGGATCTGCTTTAGTGGTGTCTCTCTCTCTCTCTCTCTCTCTCTACTCTTTTTTTTTTTTGCACATATTGCATCCATGCATTATACAATAACATGCTGATAGTGCCTTGTTATGGTCGCTGAGATTCTTATCACCAGTTTTGACCAACAAAATGGTTAGATGTGTTAAAACAGGGTTTTGAGAGTTGATAGAAAAACTAATAATTAATTAAAGGAATATTTCACCCAAAAATTTTAATTTGCTGAAAAATTACTCAACCTCAGGCTCTCCAGTGTAGAACAGTTTGTTTCTTGATTATAACAGATTTTGAGAAATGTTGCATTACATCATCTGCTGAGCAATGAATGGATCCTCTGCAGTGAATAGGTGCCGTCAGAACTAGAGTCCAAATAGCTGATAAAAACATCACAATAATCCACCAGTAATCCACACCACTCCAGTCCATCAGTTAACTTCTTGTGAAGTGAAAAGCTGTGTTTATTAGGAACAAATCCAAAATTTCTCCAATCTGTTCCGATCAAGAAACATACCCGTCTTAAATGACCTGAGGGTTAATACATTTTCAGTGTTGGGTGTACTATTTCTTTAAATGATAAAAATGTAAAATAAAAAGAAATATAAAATTTTATCTGTTTATCTGCATGTAATTAGTCCATTAACAGACATTAAAAAAAACAGCAAATGTGTTAAATTGTTAAAAGTATCCCTGTTTTAAAAGATGGAAATGGACCAGCCATCTGTTAATAGTTTGTCTTCGAACGTTCTTAGGGTACTTTTTCACTCTTGGTTCGATTGCCTGGTCCGAACCTGACTTCAATTGTTCCCCCAGCACCTGCTGAATTGTGTTCATATGGTTTTATTTGGCTCTGAAACGTGGTTCATTTGCACCATCAAGCCAGCAGCTTTTACCCCGTTGATTAGTAACCACGGTGCAGAAGGCAGCAAAATGCATAGCATTGCTTTCATCACTTTTATATTTGTTTTTGAACCATTGGTTTTGTTTCCAAATGCTCTAAAGAATGCTTCCCAAGTTTGGAAGTAAGCGTTAACTTCCAAACGTACTGAACTCTGACGTCAGTCGAACCCAGATGCGCACCAAAACGGCTAGTGTGGAAGCACCCTTGGAGTAATTGTAGGCCACTGTGCACTGAACTACCTAGATCACCTGTTTAAAGACCCTGTAATACAGGTCTTTTATTGATCCTGTTATACAAGTATGGGTGCTGTTGGATTAGATAGTGAAGGAAAAGCAGTCGACAAGTGTCTTATGTGCATGTGTACTCCTCCTGTACTGTTTGAAAAGCATCCCAAGATGCACCTCTCATAGTTAAGAATCTATTCAAAAATGCAGAAAATAGTAGTAAGTGGTCATTTATGTGTTCTTATTTTTCATATGCTGTATGTTTTAGATTGTCAGTGTTGTTACAAAAGTGTTACTGTAGTATATGATGATTCACTACCATAAACTGTTATTTATGTACATATAAATAAGTGGCCTATTTAAGTGGGAAACCTGTTCTTAGGCCCTGTTTACACTAGAGGGTTTTCGTTTTAAAATGTGTTACTTTTGCTACTGTTATGCCTATCGTTTACACTACACCAGCGTTTTCCACGTTCGAAAAGGGAGACTTTTGAAAACACTGGTGACCCCATTTTAGTTTAGGTTGCATTTCAGTGTAAACCGACCAAAATGGAGACTTTCGAAAACGATGGCATGGCTTCCCACATGATCTCTGCGTATCCTTGGTGACTAGGGCTGGGTATCGATTCAGATGTTCCAGATCGATTCGATTTCGATTCACAAGCTCTCAAAACAATTCGATTTCGATTCTCGATTTGATTTTCTATACTCGATTCAGCTCAATGAATATAGATTTAATACAAATGCTATATTTATAAAAAAGAACAGTGAACATAAGTTTACAAGTGGGTAATTAATAAAAAGAAATTAAGACCCACAAACCTGTATATTAAACTTTCATTTTAGGTACACTTGGGTACATTAAAACCGAACCCATCTCTAATTTTCAAATGCATACAATTATGTTAAATAAATACAATACAATTTTAATGCAAGATGTAAAATGTATGCTGAAAAAAGTCAGAGTAGTCACATTCCTTCATCAAACAGGATCAAGTTATTTCATTTTTAAGATAAAATCATACAATTTTACAAAATTTGCTGTAACATTGAGGCTATAAAGCCTATGAACAATGTAGGACAACTAAAACTGGCTTATTGGTGTTAGTTATTGGTGACAGACTTATTTTTTAACACTTTTATGCGCATACCCAGTGTGCATGAATGGTCAAGTGACGGGTTATATGCGTTTTAATTATATGTTGTGTAGACGGAGAACATTTCTGAAACGCTCATATAAATGCTGATCATTTTAATTCTAAAATGCTGTTTTAAAACGAAAACACACTAGTGTAAATGGGTCCTTAATTTTAACAGGGAAACCAAGCTTATATGCATGTGATGTTGTTTAGACACATCAACAAGTACATTAAGTTAAAGAAGAATTTTCACTAATGCAAATAGCTGAAGTAGCTTGTAAATATTCCAGGTCCTCTCTAAAGAGAGATGTGAAGCAGGAAACCGAAGTTCACTCCTGCTTTGCCGCTAGTTCACATGCTGAATTTGAATGACAAATGTCTCAGTTTTGCATCTGACCAGTGGAAGGAGATAATGACTCAGGGACTGGTTGCATAATCAGATGCTTCCCTTCTGTCTTTGTCGTTTAACCCTTGTTGCTGTGGCATTTTGTGTTTGTTTGATGAACCAAATAATGTTGCACAATGTAGTGATATAAATTACTGCTGGGCTTTTCTGGGCCAGTTCTTTTAGGTTGTGATAGCTGCGACCTCATGATCTATTTTGTTCTTGACATGCATGTGATCGTAATGTCCTGAAATCGGGATGCTCATTTTAACCGTTAACCGACTGTAAGAATTTTGACTGATTAATGCAATCAGTTAAACGGTTTAAAAAGTCATTTATTTATTTATTTTCAGTAATTTATCAAAACATTTAAAAAGGTTTGCTGTATGGTCAAAATATGCTGTGTATAAAAAAAAGTTTTTTCTTGTTTTTTAAATAAACACTATTAACATAGCTAGGCTGTTTGTTACCCTTACTGCACAGCAAATCCTTTCAATTATAAGTATTTAGAAAAGAACAAGAATGAAAAATATAAGAAGCTATAGCAATATAAACGACAAGCCAAACCGAATTCATTTAGGCAAAAAAAAAATTTCCATATTCGCAATGTACTTGAATGGCAAATTATTATTTATTATTTACCCTACTTAAGTCGTGTTCCAATATCCACATTAAACAAAATGTTTTGCATAACATCGTGGCGGTACGGTGATAACGTTTAACGGCATAGCTTTTACATATTTAAACTGTGTATTGTTTTTTTCCCATATGTTTGACTAACTGTATTTTATTATGATAATGAACAGGCTGCATTGTCAAGGTTGCCGCTTTCTGTTGTATGGTTTCCTTTTGTGCAGCACAAAATTGAACCGAAACTCTGCATACTAGGTTACTTGTTGCGGAGTTTCATTTACTTAATTTTTTATTCAAGTAAAAACATATTTCTCATATAGGCATATTAATTTGTGTGTGATGTGAAATGATTATCATGTGAATCTTCATGTTTCTGTTGTTTGCTGCTTTTTGCGCATGTAAAATTAATTGCCGGGAAACAAATGTTAGTATTTTTAACGGGTCACAGACACTTATTCTTTCTAATTTAATTCAATTCTAATTTAAAATAATGTTGCCGGTTAACAGTTAATAATCGATTAATGAGTGTTGGTTAGAAAAAAAAAACTAAATGAACATCTCTATCCTGAAAAAACGATTTCATAGTTTCTGGTACGTTTAGTAGGCCTTCTTTATTATTGCAGAAACTCCTTCGTTCTTCCTACTGTGAAAACCTAACACTCGCTGTGATCCACGTAGTCATATGAGATGTAATAGGGATCAACAAGTTGCTTTTGCCATTAAAATTGCATGAGAAATTAATCTTGCTTTGCAGGAGGAGATTGTAGACAAACACAAGGATGAAAAGCAAGGGTGTCTGTCTGTCCATAATGACAGAGGAAAATGCCATCCTCCTCCATTGATATAATTTGGTTTGACAGTCACAGCCATAAAGACGTTCATATGGAAAAACTGAGCAGAAGAACTCGATTTACTAAAACATCTGGAATGGTCTATACATGTCTATACATGTTAATAATATGAGAAGCATTCAAAAAGATCCAGGGTTTTGAAAGCAGCAAAAGGCTTGTTTATCCAAGTCAGGGATGTTTTTTTTTTCATTGTTGCTTTTCAGCAATCCACATTGTTGAACTTATGTCAAAGTTTAATACTTAGTTTAACATTGAATGTTTTGATTGATTTTGAATGCATTTTTTCCAGCATTAGAAGGTTTGAAATGGTTAACAGTCCTTCTGAACAATGTTACCAATAACCGTCTGGCGCAATGGGAGACAAACTTCAACTAAAGCCGTTTTGCCCAAACTCTTTCATGACCTACACACACCAGAGATCTTGCATGCTCTGCAGATCGAAAAGCTTGTTGTATTGATGCCTTTTCTTTAAGTCTTCGTCCTGTCTGGGAAGTCACGAATGACTGTAATAGATAATGCAGGGCAGCTCAGGGCAAAGATTATTAGCCCTATTTAGCAGAACGTTGTACCGTTGCATGCACGATTGTATGCATGTATCTCTCCAGAAACGTGACAGTTTGACAGCAAGTTTTGGGCTGATAATGATCTCTCCATTCCCCCCTTTCCCTGACACATGATTTATTGGTCAGCAGTGTCGGTCTGTGTTACAGAGATACTGCACTGCAATGCGATTCTCGCTCTCGTTTGCTCTCTCTTTCATCTTCTCCTGCTCTTTTACTTGTTAACATGCTTCACTTAGTGGCAGGTAACATTTGTTTTATTGTGGCCAGCAGAATTTTTGGAACAAGGTCTTGAACCCTGCGCAGAAATAAAATGTTTTGGTGCTGCTGTGCTACTGCTCAAACATTATCATGGAGACCAGAGATGAGGGATGTTCAAAGGGTTATTCACTTAAAAGGGAACGCTGTTCGTCATTTTCATCCTTTACTCCTCCTCACGTTACTCAAAAAAAGCCCTTTGACCTTCTTTCTTCAGTAGGACACCAGGGTAAATGTTTTGCAGAATTTCCCAGCTGCCCTCTTCCATTGAATGAAAATTTGCCTAATATATTGAATATATTATTCTTCCATCATCAGTCCCATGACCTGATGTGGTCATCGGGACGCTGCTCTGTTTAACATCTGACCGTGTCCATCCACTTGTCTCGGTCATGTGCTACTGCTTGCGTCTCTGCAAAGGTTTTCATGGTCCATTCTGTAATGTCACCCCACTTCTTTCTCTTTCCGCCTCGTCTTCTGCCACCTGGGATGCTACCTTGGAGGATTGTTGTGGACAGGTTTTTGGCTCTTATGACATGTCTGTACTAGAGGTCGGCCGATATATCGGGCCGATATTTGTCATTTTTTTAATATATCGACATCAGCCGATATCCGTGTTTAGTAGCGCCGATTTAAAGTCAGGCACGTCGGCGGGCAGCTGCTGCCACTGCATGTGAAGCACCCCAAGCCAAAACTTTTAGAAGATTCAACAGCAGTCCTGGGAGATAAAGGTAGTCAGAGAAATTCACTCTGTAAATGGGGTGGAGAAGTTGGCAGCTCTAACAAACACTGCAGCGTGACGTTACCAAAGTAAACTGTCTCTGACCTTACTCCGCCCTGCTCACAGACAGCAGCGTGCTCGGAGAGACAGCTGTCCTGGAGCTGCCCAGAACGGTGAATTACATTTGTTCGGAAGCATGGTTTGATGCAGACAATAACCAGTTGTCCATCCAACTCATTTGTATTTAAGGATGTCAATATTCGATAATTTCCATTATCGATCGTCTTTTAAATTAATGATCAATTAATTACTTTAATGCTGCAAAATGCGTCTGCAGCGGTATTATTATTATGTGCAAAAGCCACTTGGAAAAAAAGCTTTCTCACCCGAATTAAAGGGGTTTTAGTATGAATAAAATGCTAGTAGAAGGACTGTAAAATGAGTAGATGTGATTATGATCATTTGATAAAATGAAGAGAGCGCGCCATACGTTGGAGATCATTTTACTTTGTTGACTGGTTCTCGTCAAGGAGACTGCTGAATGTGCCTCTTTAAATGGTTTCGTGGTGCTCGTTGTTGTATTTTAAAACGCATCTGCAATGTTTTCAAATGACACTATAGTAGTGGTGCAACGGATCATCATTGATCCGTGATCCGTTCGGATCAATATCTTCGGTTCGGCACACACGTGACCCGCGGATTGATTTATGAAAAAAAAAAAGTTGCGCATGTTTAGTCCACACTCAGTGGTCATGGTGAGCGGAGGAAGCTTGAACGGCCCGCGCATTTTGTATTCCCTGTCAGATATAATGATGAGGAAAGACGTTAGAGTGAAAATATTGTGCCAGATCTTTATGAACAGGAGAAGAAAACAGTTGTGGATGAACTATCCCGAGCATCCTCTGTTGCGCTCACAAAAGAACGGGTGGACGTCCAGGGGGACGGAGAGCTCTGTGATGATAACTGCTCACTTCATCACAGCACACTGGAAGATGAGAAGTTGGACTATTATGTTAAAAAGAAGATATTATGTGCACTTTAAGTTGATTTCATATATTTTAATTTAATAATTTAATGTTAATAAAAAAAGACAAAACGTATGTTTATTTGTCTTGGCCTTTTTTTTTTTTTTTGCTGATCCGAAAAATGATCCGATTCATACGAGGACGAGCGAGCGCGGGTTTGACTAGATGTATTTGGAGATTATTGCTCACGTCTCATTCTGCACATATCCAAATGTTTTCATATTCGCAAAGTATCTGAATGTTAAACTATAATATTTTTTATTTATTTGATGTAAACTAGACGATAAAGATCATCCTCTTCACATGAGCAAAAACGTCCTTGGCATAACAGCAGAGAGGACCGGTATACGGTCTATTTAAACTGACCAGTGTAACCTTTTAAATGTTTGGTTGACTGTACTTTATTTTAATAATGAACAGACTGCGATGCAAGTTTGAAATTAGAATGCACTTTAGATGTTCTGTGTCATTTATACCAAACACAAATGTTGCTGGTTGCTAGTGTGTTTGCAGCACTACTGTTATTTATTTTTTATATATTTATTTTTTTATATTTTTCAGATTTTTATTTTTAAAATTGTATTCATTTAAATGTATATTTAAGTTTACATTTATGTTCCAACAAACTTGAAAAATTCTACTTGATAAATGCTCTAAAACTTTTATGTAAACTTTTATTGACTTTTATTTATTTATATATATATATATATATATATATATATATATATATATATATATATTACCTGTTTTATATATTTAATACTTGGTCAGTTTATTGATTTTGTTTGGTTAACTTTGGATGCATTTTTTATTTTAATACCGTGCAGTGCACAAAATTAAGATTCGAGAGATGGTTCAAGTCAGTGCTCAATAAATGATGATAAGTTTAGAAATGTTGTGCATCCACTTATTATTAGTGTGACATTTTTGCATGCAAATGAAGGGGAAAACTTCAAGATATCGGCCCTAAAAATCGGCAGCACATATCGGCCATCGGCTGACCCTGACCTCTAAACATCGGCATCGGCTATAGAAAAACCCATATCGGTCGATCTCTAGTCTGTACCATTTCAGCTTTTTCTTTCTAACTGCATTGAGGAGGTCCTCGTGTTTGCCTAATTCGCACCTGATTATGTTCATCACCGTTTTATTTGTGATGTGGTCCTTGTAAAATATGCCAAGGATGGTTCTGTAGAATCTAATTTCAAGTGCCTAGATTTTTCGTTGCAACTCTGCTATGAGGGCCCAGGAGAAGAGAGATAGAGAGATATTTTTATCTCTCAATACAGGTTTCAGATTTTACATAGCTGCTGTTGTTTGCTTTTTGACCCCTCTTCACTGATGATAGAGCACAAATATTTGAAATGACTCAGTTTCTAGTTCTTGTCCTCTGACTTCAATTTTGGTAGTAATCTGCTTGTCACTATTTGTCATCAACTTTGTCTTTTCAGTGCTTATCTCCATGCCAAACCTAGAAGATGCTTCATCCAGGTTTTTCACTTAGGCGGCCAGCTCCGCTTCACTACCAGCTAGTCCAACAATGTTGTCTGCAAACCAGAGATTGTTAATGTTTCATTCTCCAATGCTGACACTACTGATAGTAAGTATGTTAAAGAGCGTGGGCAACAGAAGGCAACCTTGCCATACACCTACTGTTGTGCGGAACCACAGCCCCATAGAGCCCAGGTAACTACTTGCACTGCTGGCCTTCGCATACAGCTGTCTGATGGTGTTGGTTAGCCTTTGTCCCATGTTGTACTTCATTGTTGACCATAAAGCATCATGCCAGACCCTGTCAAAAGACTTTTTGAAATCTATAAAGACATGATTCAGGTGTTGTTGGTGTTGGGAGTACTTTTCACACAGGACTGTGAGATTTAATATTTGTTCTGTGGTACTTCTCCCTTTGAAAACCAGCCTGTTCTTCAGCAATAATTTCTTCTACTTGAGGTTTTAATCTTAAGCATCGCTTTACTAGTGTGGCGGATCAGACTGATAGTTCTGGCACAGCTGAAGATTACCTTTCTTGGGTAGAGTTGTAATTATTGATTGGGTCCATGTTTCTGGCCATTCACCTGTCTGCCAGTTCTTTTTGCAGATTTTTGTTTGTATCTCAGTCACTGGATCCCCTCTGTTCTTGATGAGTTCAGCTGGGATGTTGTCTATTCCAGCTGCCTTCCCACTCTTCAGTGATCTTACTGCTGCCTCAACCTCTTCCTTGAAAATGGGAATGTTATCATCATTTGAGGACTCTGGTACCTCAAGCACTTCTGGGTCTCCTTTGGTATGATGGTTATAGAGTTCTTGACAGTACTTAGTCCATATGCCTGTAATGTCACTTGCTTCTGTGAGGCACTTCCCTTCTTCACCTAGTATGGTACTTACTTTCGATTGTGTTTGTTTAGGTCTTTTACAGTTCGGAATGCTTTTCTGCTGTTGTTCTTTTTCAAAATAATCTGTTTCTTTGCACTGCTGTCTTCTTTAGCCTTCTTCATGTCAATGTCAATGTCACCTTTATTTATATAGCGCTTTAAACAAAATACATTGCGTCAAAGCAACTGAACAACATTCATTAGGAAAACAGTGTCAATAATGCAAAGATGATAGTTAAAGGCAGTTCATCATTGGATTCAGTTATGTCATCTCTGTTCAGTTAAATAGTGTCTGTCCATTTATTTGCAATCAAGTCAACGATATCGCTGTAGATGAAGTGTCCCCAACTAAGCAAGCCAGAGGCGACAGCGGCAAGGAACCGAAACTCCATCGGTGACAGAATGGAGAAAAAAACCTTGGGAGAAACCAGGCTCAGTTGGGGGGCCAGTTCTCCTCTGACCAGACGAAACCAGTAGTTCAATTCCAGGCTGCAGCAAAGTCAGATTGTGCAGAAGAATCATCTGTTTCCTGTGGTCTTGTCCTGGTGCTCCTCTGAGACAAGGTCTTTACAGGGGATCTGTATCTGGGGCTCTAGTTGTCCTGGTCTCCGCTGTCTTTCAGGGATGTAGAGGTCCTTTCTAGGTGCTGATCCAGCATCTGGTCTGGATACGTACTGGATCCGGGTGACTGCAGTGACCCTCTGATCTGGACACAGACTGGATCTGGTGGCCACGGTGACCTCGGAACAAGAGAGAAACAGACAAATATTAGCGTAGATGCCATTCTTCTAATGATGTAGCAAGTACATAGGTTGTTATGGGAAGTGTTTCCGGTTCCGGTTTACCTAATTAATGCAGCCTAAAAATCCTTTAACGGATTTGGATAATAAAAGCATATTAGTATGTTATGTGTATGCCAGGTTAAAGAGATGGGTCTTTAATCTAGATTTAAACTGCAAGAGTGTGTCTGCCTCCCGAACAATGTTAGGTAGGTTATTCCAGAGTTTGGGCGCCAAATAGGAAAAGGATCTGCCGCCTGCAGTTGATTTTGATATTCTAGGTATTATCAAATTGCCTGAGTTTTGAGAATGTAGCGGACGTAGAGGATTATAATGTAAAAGGAGCTCATTCAAATACTGAGGTGCTAAACCATTCAGGGCTTTATAAGTAATAAGCAATATTTTAAAATCTATGCGATGCTTGATAGGGAGCCAGTGCAGTGTTGACAGGACCGGGCTAATATGGTCATACTTCCTGGTTCTAGTAAGAACTCTTGCTGCTGCATTTTGGACTAGCTGTAGTTTGTTTACTAAGCGTGCAGAACAACCACCCAATAAAGCATTACAATAATCTAACCTTGAGGTCATAAATGCATGGATTAACATTTCTGCATTTGACATTGAGAGCATAGGCCGTAATTTAGATATATTTTTGAGATGGAAAAATGCAGTTTTACAAATGCTAGAAACGTGGCTTTCTAAGGAAAGATTGCGATCAAGTAGCACACCTAGGTTCCTAACTGATGACGAAGAATTGACAGAGCAACCATCAAGTCTTAGACAATGTTCTAGGTTATTACAAGCAGAGTTTTTAGGTCCTATAATTAACACCTCTGTTTTTTCAGAATTTAGCAGTAAGAAATTACTCGTCATCCAGTTTTTTATATCAACTATGCAATCCATTAGTTTTTTCAAATTGGTTTTTTCATGCTTTTTAAAAAATATTTTTATTGATTTCATGGTATTCTGCTGCCCATGTTGTGTGCCTACAGTTTTTCAGATTTCTCCGGGTGTCACACATTTCTAGATCTCTTCTGTAACACAAGGTTTATTCTGAGCAATGGAGGCCAATGATGTCTTTGGCAGTTTCTCTCATTATCATTCTGGTGAAGATGGTTGTCAAAGCTTCAGCTTCTTCATCAGTCATTAAGAGTGGTGCAAATTTTCCTCCAGTTGTGGCTCAAAAGGACTCACAGCTGTTTTGGGTCAGTCAGTCGTTCAAGGTTGAACTTGATCCTGCTGTTCATTATCACCAGATCGTGGTCACTCCCAACATCATCCCCTGGGAATGTCCTTGTTTTTGCTCTGTTGACGCCAGATCGGAAACTGTTTTGGACCAGTATATAGTAAATCTGGTTTTGATAGGCTCCACCAGGTGCATTCCAGGTCTAGAGTTGGGAAACTGTGTTCACCTAGGGTATTGACTAGTACCAGGTTGTTGTAACTGGTAAACTCCAGCAGTCATCTTCCTATTTAATTAGTAGTTTCATTGCAAGAAGGTCCACAAGGATCTTTCCATACTTTCAGTGCCTCTTTGCCTGCTTTTGCATTCAAGTTTCCTTGGATGATGAGGATGTCTGTCCCTTGTTGACCCAGGTAACGACCAATACAGTATGGTACTCGGGAAAACTGTTCAACATGTAGGGCTGTGACGGTTGCCGTGACAACCGCGTCACCGCGGTGGTCTGTTGCTACCGCGGTTGTCTACTGCCACCGGCGGTAGTGCACGTGACGTCACAAACATAATACAAAGTTTTGTATATAAGTGTAATAACTGTAATAGTTGCAAATTCTAAGTCTATGGTAATTAACAAATTACCTCAAACACAGCGTTTCCTTTAGATTGGCAGATTTGAGCGCGGGAAAATACAGTTTATACATTCAGCAAATTAATTTAGTGTTGTGGGTCGATGGATCTTGTTGGGAAAGCAAATACCACCTCACCGATCTGGAGTCATCTGCATTCATGTCACCCATCAGCGTTTGCACAAGTTCTCGTGATCGCAAACGCTGGCTGGTAAGGTTTGGTGAGGCTTTCTCCAAACTGGCCAAATACAAACGAGACCGCGATAAATAAAAGATGGTAACAAGAAATATGGCAACGATTCCTATTTCACAGAGAGCGCGGACAGATGAGGAGTTACTGAGCTTGCTTGGTGGCGGAAAAGTTAACCGGACGCAACACAACCGCGTTGCGACAGGTTTAGTCTGTCTAGTATCTATACAGGACATTTGAACTCTGTGTCAGTAGCCTACATCACAGACCGGACGGGGATTTATCATGTCATGTTGTGCTACATCCAGTGTAGCATCACTGATTATAATGAGTATTTTGTTGCGCTGCATTGCTCGCGTCCGTTAGACAGGGTGTATTTAACTTTCTTATTTAGGCTACTTTCTTGTAGCCTAAATAAACATTATTTCTTTGATATTTATTTTAGTGTTTTGCAGGCGGCGTTCACTGACAGAAGTGCTGAAATAAACATGAACTGACGAGTTAAATAGGATGTGTTAGATGAGTGAGACAGTGCTGGGCTGATTTCTAGACGTGCATACATATAAATATATCCTGTATATAATATATATAAAATATATTACATGCATGCACAGTTTAAGTCAGCTTTAATCACCTTTTTTGGTAATTCCATGAATTAACTGACCACGACACTGCTTGCATATAGTTTATTTCGCAGTTTGATATGAAAGGATATGCACAAAGGAAGCACGCACCGCCTTTGAGCACAGGACCGTCCGCGCTCGCTTAACTTGCACCTGATAATAAAGTGAAGTGGAGCGCGTGTCTGAAACGTTTCCTGTTCAGTCATTCTGCGAGTCTGCGACTGAATAAATTCACTTCTTGTCATGAGAAAAAGTGACAGAAGCAGCAGTTGTGAGTGGGTGGCCATTCCCGCCCCTACGTAAAATAATTTGAATACGTTAAACTGGAAAAAAATTATCGCCTTGGTTAATGAGAAAATTTTGACACTTATATATATATATATATATATATATATAATTTTTTTTTTTTTTTTTTTTTTTTTTTTTTTCAAACACCGCGCCACCGGCGGTTGTTGGTCCATGACTACCGCGGTGGTAAAAATCAGCCACCGTCACAGCCCTATCAACATGTTCAGCGTGTCTTAGGCAAAATTCACCTGGTGGAACCCATCCCCCTGTGACGGTGGCTGATTTTTCCCACCGCGGTAGTCATGGACCAACAACCGCTGGTGGCGCGGTGTTTGAAAAAAAATTTTTTTAGATATATATTAGTGTCAAAATTTGCTCGTTAACCAAGGCAATAATTTTTTTCCAGTTTAACTTATTCAAATTATTTTACGTAGGGGCGGGGATGGCCACCCACTCACAACTGCTGCTTCTGTCACTTTTTCTCATGACAAGAAGTGAATTTATTCAGTCGCAGACTCGCAGAATGACTGAACGGGAAACGTTTCAGACACGCGCTCCACTTCACTTTATTATCAGGTGCAAGTTAAGCGAGCGCGGACGGTCCTGTGCTCAAAGGCGGTGCGCGCTTCCTTTTGTGCGTATCCTTTCATATCAAACTGTGAAATAAACTATGTGCAAGCAGTGTCGTGGTCAGTTAATTCATGGAATTACCAAAAAAGGTGATTAAAGCTGACTTAAACTGTGCATGCATGTGATATATTTTATATATATTATATACAGGATATATTTATATGCACGTCTAGAAATCAGCCCAGCACTGTCTCACTCATCTAACACATCCTATTTAACTTGTTAGTTCGTGTTTATTTCAGCACTTCTGTCAGTGAACGCTGCCTGCAAAACACTAAAATAAATATCAAAGAAATAATGTTTATTTAGACTACAAGAAAGTAGCCTAAATAAGAAAGTTAAAAACACCCTAACGGACGCGAGCGACGCAACACGAGAAAATACTCATTATAATCAGTGATGCTACACTGGATGCAGCACAACACGACATGATAAATCCCCGTCCGGTCTGTGATGTAGGCTACTGACACAGAGTTCAAATGTCCTGTATAGATACTAGACAGACTAAACCTGTCGCAACGCGGTTGTTGCGTCTGGTTTACTTTTCCGCCACCAAGCAAGCTCAGTAACTCCTCATCTGCACGTGCTCTCTTTGAAATAGGAATCGTTGCCATATTTCTTGTTACCATCTTTTATTTATCGCGGTCTCGTTTGTATTTGGCCAGTTTGGAGAAAGCCTCACCAAACCTTACCAGCCAGCGTTTGCGATCACGAGAACTTGTGCAAACGCTGATGGGTGACATGAATGCAGATGACTCCAGATCGGTGAGGTGGTATTTGCTTTCCCAACAAGATCCATCGCCCAACACTAAATTAATTTGTTGAATGTATAAACTGTATTTTCCCGCGCTCAAATCTGCCAATCTAAAGGAAACGCTGTGTTTGAGGTAATTTGTTAATTACCATAGACTTAGAATTTGCAACTATTACAGTTATTACACTTATATACAAAACTTTGTATTATGTTTGTGACGTCACGTGCACTACCGCCGGTGGCAGTAGACAACCGCGGTAGCAACCCACCACCGCGGTGACGTGGTTGTCACGGCAACCGTCACAGCCCTATCCACTTAACATGCAGATGAAGCATCTGCCCACTGCCCAAGATAATTTTATTAATATATTATTAATAAAATGTTAATGATATATTTAATGTATTACTATTATTATAATAATTATTATTTTATTAATATATAAATATATGCTTTATTAATATTATTATTTCCTTTATTTATTTAATACATAATGCTTAAAGCCAATATTTATGAAAAGCTTTCCCTCAAATCTTGTTTTAAAAATTCACTAGCATGAAGTTCGGTCTGTTTCTCCTTAAAATCTATTGAATAGCTACAGAAGACTTGTGTATATAGTGCAAAAATTATAATAAGAAATTTTGTGGTGCTTTTTTTTGTCTTTTTTTTTTTTTTGCTTGACAGCTAGTGGTTACTAAATGCTTTTGTTGAATGAAAAGTGAATTGAACATTCTGCAAATCTTCTCCTTTAATGTGCTAAAGAAAGGGTGAGTAAATAATAAATTTTGTGATGGACTAATCCTTTAAACCACATTTCACATGAAAGTCATAAATTTAGCGTTAGTTCAGACATATGATTGTATCTCTTCATTTGACCCGTCAGGCCAAAACAGGTAAAATTACAACCAATATCCACAATTACTCTGCTGTAAGTCAGTGTACTTGTTTATGATACACAACCAAATGAGCAGTTTCTTCATTTCTTGGCCCAAACCATCACTTATCATGCAGATCCCGCATCCCTTTTTATCGTCAGTAATGGTTTCACAATAACAGGCCAGAACTGTCAAAGGTCACAGCACATACCGTCCCTGAACGCACACATCATAAAACCATCCTTGTATCTCCAGCATCTCTTTGAGCCAGTCAGTTGTGGTTTATTCGGCTGCATGAGTCTCATGGATTTGATCCCTCATTCACATCTCTGTTTATCTCTCTCTCTCTCTCTCTCTCTCTCTCTCTCTCTCTCTCTCTCTCTCTCTCTCTCTTTCTCTGTCTCTCTCTCATTCCATCTGTTAGAGTTCTGGAATGGATGTTTGAGAGTTTTGTGTTGCTTAGCAACTGTGGTTGCCATTGGAAACGCCAAAGATATCCCATGTTTGCTTGGCGACAGTGAAAATGAAATTAAAGGATGAATTAAAGGAGGAGGAAAAAGAAGATTTCCATTCAAACAAAGAAGAAAAAAACCCTAACAGATTATTCATTGATATGTTTGGATAATTACACCCGTCCTCTCCCTGGCCCGAGGCTGGTATCTTTGATTGGTTGAATTGATCAATGCCCATTAACAGTTTAGGTTTCATTTTCAGTTTATTTCGATGCATGTTTGGCCCTTGTCTGTAGTGAGAGTGCAACATATCGATGCATGTCCTTTGTTAGCGAGTCAGACCATCTGTGGCCTTTTGTGTTTGTGTGCGAGTGAGGGAGTTCATGCATATGTGCGCATGTGTGCACTAGCATTGCATTAATTGACAGTTCTTTGATCCACCAGCCTCTTTTAATTGCTCTGGGATTTGGAGAATTAATTGGCCAGTCAGTGTCATTATTTCCACCCCACTCGCCCTCTCTCTTTTTGGCCTACACCAAGGATACTCAAATCACATAGCTTGAGGGACACCTTTAGAAAATGCAGGGTGACTGGTGTCAGTAAATAAAATGACCTGGTAATATTAGTTTTTAAGTGTGCAGTGTCTTTTACCAGATTCATATAAACATTCTTATTTTGTTAAAACAGGCACAATAGTCAGTCTTTGAAAGACTTTTCATTTTCTATTTATAATCTACTTGATGTGAATTTAAGGTCTTATTTAAACTTGTATATCTGTAGCATTTTGTCGCTCACGTGCAGTCCAGGCATAGAAGTGCCAAAAAAATTGGCTGGATTGTGAAGGCAGGCGGTCTTTGAGGACAGACCACAACCCTCTACATTGCGAGTAAAGGATGTCTATTATTAGCCACTGGCTAATAAACGTAGATTTTACTCGCCAGTGTGTGTGTTCGAGGCTATTATATGTTTAGCACATATATTTTTTTTTTTGACTCAGTATACACTGACTGAGCGCTTCAGAGTTTCGCTCTCCATCAAGCAATCTGTACTTTTTCAATTCATCTTTGGACACACAGCTCACCTGTATTCGACACTCTGTAAACTCTGTGTGAAGGCACATGACTCGCTGTTGCTTTGCTGATGGCGCTGCAAAGAGAGTGAATCACTGCACTACATGTAAACTATATTCTTTGTTGTATTCTCCTGTCAAAATAACGGAGTTCATTTAGAATTACTGTAGGAGCAGAAGATATGCCGGTTTCTCCAGTAGTGGGTGGAGCTAATGCGCAAATGGCAATTTCATTGGCTGGCGCTCATCTTTACCATCCCTGTTTTGTGTGTGTGTGTGTGTGTGTGTGTGTGTGTGTGTGTGTGTGTGTGTGTGTGTGTGTGTGTGTGTGTGTAAATTTATATATCAGTCTGGCGAGTAAACAAAAAAATGTACTAGCCAATGGCGATTATATTGCCAAGGTGTGCGTAGAGGGTTGGACCAGAGACCATTTTTAAATTTGAAATCTTCTCGTCTATTCCCATTGCTGTGTGGACCACTGGGAGAGGCTCTGGAGATTTTATGTTTCCATACCTGCCTGTTTTCTTCTTGCCAAATTCTATGGCAACATCGCATGAATGTGGAGGACTATAACAATGCATTTCAACAAGGTTAGTGAAAGCAATCCATTTTAGATGTGGAGTGAAAGGAGAGGCATTTTAAAAAGATTTCTATTTCAAATAAATGTTGAACTATCAATAAAAAAAGTATCATGGTTTCCACAAAAATATAAAACAGCACTATTGTTTTCAGCATTGATAATTAAATCTTTCTTGAGCAGCAAATCAGCATATTAGAATGATTTCTGAAGGATCATGTGACACTGAAGACTGGAGTAATGATACTGAACATTCAGCTTTACAACAAAAGAAGAAATTAAATTTTAAAATATATTCCAAAGAAAATAACACTTCAGAAAGTTACAATTTTACTGTGTTTTTAATCAAGTAAATGCTGCTTTGGTTTCTTAAGATTCTTAAACAGCGCTGATTGGTCATTGTTTTCACATGCTCAACAGATACTTTTGACAACACTATAGTGTATACGAATACCTTTTTAAGATGTAAAGTTTGTGTTATGTGTTTATGTAACGTTAATGTATCATAAACTACATAAATGAACTATGAACAATAGTACATTTATAAATTAACCTTAATCTAGATTAATTAAGGCTGTTGAAATTAAACCTTAAAGCATCTAGATCTAGTCACATGGTGAAAGATATGATGTCAAAAATGTGCACCTGATTAAAAAAACCTTCTACGTATTTTTCTGTGGAGTACTTTAGCAGTCCAGATGACCAAAATGAACATCACTACTGTATTTTGGGTTGATTCATAGCCAAACGGCTCCATTTCGGCCTGATCCACATAAGCATCTAGAACAGCTCTATTATATGCTGTGACTGCAGGCATTCTCTCACAGAATCATTGTCTTTTGGCCTGTCACCATGCTGTGTAGTTTTCTATTCATTTCGGGCTGTTTTCTCTTTTGTCTTCCTACCACAGTCTTTCGTCCTCCGTCCAGTTTTGGCACAGGGCCCTTGTGGGTTTTTACACGCTGTGGTCGTACAGTTATTTTCCCAGGCAGACTCAGGCCACATCTGTGTGTGTGTCTTTGCCTTATAATTGCTGTTTATTTTAGTCGTGTGACATGGCTCCTTGGCTCTTTTCTTACTACCAGTTTTACCATACAGATCTGGTAGGTTAGATCGTTTGAATGACTGTTTTACAAAGCCATCACACACTTGTCAATATGCAGCCGGAGATGTTTGCTGCTTTTCAAGTATAAGCTTGCGACCTTCCTTGTACACACAGCAGTTTGCCAAGCCTGCCTGTTTGACATTTTGAGATGACAGTTTGACGAATGAACCATGGCTTCCAAAAGAGCAATCATCTGCTTCAAGTTGCCCCACCATGGGAGTTTCCCACCAAGCGGTAGATGTTTTGGCATCCAGATGAAGTAATACATTAGAATGCCAAGTCAGTATCTTTTACTGTACCTAGGGCTGGGTATTGTTCAAAATCTTTCGATCCGGTGCCAATTTCGATACCTCAGTTTCGATACCGGTTCCTAACGATACTTTTTCCGATACCATGCGTTTTAAAATCCATTTCAACATCAACACAAATACATTAAACACAAAAATTTTATTTTTCACCGTAATTAAAACAAATTCTGGTAACACTTCACACTCAGGATAACATTACTAATACAACTGGTTGTTTATTGGATAGGGGTGCGCCATTCAGGGTCGGACTGAAAGTTGCCCTGGACTTTCTGGCCCACAGCAGCTCATCACATCATAACGCAAACGCCCCTGTTTTGATGTCATTTTTTTATTTAATATTTAAGTAAACTGTTTGGGGATTTTAACCAATAGGGCAACTGATCCTCCGTTGAAAAAAATAAAATAAAATAAAAAAAGAACAGCAGCTGTTCATTTAGCGACTCCTAGTGAGCGATACATGCTCATCAAGACACAAACATTCTTCTAGAACTCACACTTTGCATTCAGTTAGCAGATCCCTACGAATCATGCATGAAATAGAATTTTATAAACTCAAACGATAGCTTTATGTGCTTTACAGATGAACTTGAAGTCTTTGTTCATTCGAGATGTTCAATAATAGATCATCTTTGGCTCGGTAATACAAGTTCATGATCTGATTAGTGAACCGGTTAATTTTTTGAGTCAATCTTTTAAAATAATAATTTATTTTAACGAAACCAGTGTGGAAACCAGTGTTTAACAAACTGGATAGATCTGAGGTGCAGGGCTCGCAAAATCGTTAGCCCCACGTCCCGGGGCTATTGTGTTGTCCAGTCCGATGGGCTGTCGTGAATAGTGATATAAAACTCATAACTTGATTCGCGTTGTTCACTCGCTTGAAGGGGTGAAACGGATCATAGCTGATCATTTGCACTTGTTTCTAACTATTGCTGATTCAAGCGTTTTAAACAATTCGCTCGTGTTCGGAGCTTGTGCTCACTCATTCAAAGCACGAGCTGCGAGCAGCATTTCAGACAATGCGCGTACAGAGAATGAATTCATCTTCCGCGTATCGTAACTTCTGAATGAACTAGGGGTGTAACGGTACGTGTATTCGTACCGGACCGTTTCGGTACAGGGCTTTCGGTACGGTGCAAGTGTGTACCGAATGACGGAACATAAGTACATTTTCGTGTTTCCAAACGAACATATTAAGTGGCGGAAGTCTCCGCGTTCAGCGCAAATCCCGCCCTGCAGCTGATTCTAAGGCCGGCGAGACACTGGATGCGTGGCGCAAGCGTCTCAGCTGCGTGGCGTGTCCGTTTTTAAATCGGCTCCCATGTTAACAGGTTAGAGCTTGCAGACTGCCTGCGCGAGACGCGCATCTCCGCGCTGAAAATGCGTGCATGCTAGAAGTAGAACCGACGCCTATTTTTCACTCGATACGCAAGCGTGTTGGAAGCGTTTCCAGGCAAAATAGAATAGGAAAATATGTTTATATATCATTTTGTACACAAATACATATTAATTCATGACACTTTGATGTTTGAAAGTCTATAGGTTGACAAATTCAGATATAAATGTAATTTAAAAAAATAAATTAATTATCGATTTTCAAATATTGCACCTGTCAAACATAGTCTATTTTGCCGTCAATACTGTTGACGGTGTCCTTTATCAGTAGCCTTTATATTTATGCTCAACATGAAGTATAGATATTGTTGTCATGAAGACAAGAGCCTGGTCTGTCGGCGGTCTCCCTGTCACGTACAGCAGCAGGCACAACACGGTTCTGGTGAAGCAGGCCTACAAGCTGGGATTGGTAATGCTGCACTGTAATCATATTTATTTATATTTTTCATTATATTTTATTATGATATTGGTTTGAGACTGAGAGTATTTTATTTAGTGGAGAACTTTGCAGCAGTATTTTATTTCTTATTCGTTTTTTATTTTATATATATTTTATTAAAAAGTATAAAAAAAAAAGTGTATGGTAATAACCTGCAGTTTAATGTTTGCATTTCTTTCCCTTACTGTACCGAAAATTAACCGAACCGTGACTTTAAAACCGAGGTACGTACCGAACCGTGATTTTTTGCGTACCATTACACCCCTAGAATAAACACATACACACACACTTATATCAAAATAATTGTCTCTGCAAGTATTCTCGTAAACACAGTCGGTTATGTTTTAAGTGAAGGTATACAGTGGCCTGCTGCTTAGAGAAATTCGCTGTACCGGATAAATCTGTCTCTCTCTTTTTTTTAGACGACGTGAAAGGGGGCATGTTTCAAGATACGCAATGGAGTAGACCAAACTAAACAGGGAGGGAGGGCAAAACACTCATCCAAACAAATGCTTCATTAAATTGGTGGTATTGCCGGCTTTGGTTGCAATACTCTTATCGCATATGTTGCACTTTGCTGACTCGGCATCCACTTTTATAAAGTGTAGCCACACTTTAGACCTCTTTGGCATTGTAAAACGGAAACATTTTGAGAAAAAACAACTACACTTGTGTGATTGAGAGTATCTTCAGAAATCCTCCCCGTCACGTCACGTGGTGGTGGACAGCCAATCACGGTGAATTTAGGTCCTTACATGCACGTATGCTACAAGCTCACACAGACACAGCCGCTTGGCAAAAAAAAAAAAAAAAAATCCGCTTGGCTTTTGGAAACGAAATTTGGCACCGAAAGATAAATAATTTTTCGATACTCATAGTATCGAAGTTTTTCATTCGATACCATAAAGGTATCGAAGTTCGGTACCCAGCCCTAACTGTACCAGGGAAAATCAACCTTAAGTTGATGTTGCATCATTTAAATAAGCAGTAGGAACAGCAGCAGGTAGTTTGGGACATGTGGGCTTTTGGATGAAGAGTTTGTGTTACATGACAGATGGGAAATAACCTGTTTGAAGATTGTCACATTAGGCAGAAAGGAAAGTTGGATCATCTTGCACTTAGCATAAAATAACAGTGTTCATCAAAGCCACATCCGCCTCCTTGATTATTACTTTTAGCGGGAAGAAAACCGTGTTTGTTTTGTGCAATTAATCGCATGCGATTGTCATGCGCATCTCGTCAGTAAAGCCAGTCCCGTGATTAATAGTAAATCTACATCACCTGCTTTAAGATTGAGTGGCATTCACTACACATAGTTCATAATCGCAGGTTAATTGCATGCAATTAATTGCAGAGCCCTAGTTTTTCATGGATTTACTGCTTGAAGTTTGAGTGGCCACCAGTTTCAGCATTTTTTTTGTTAGAGAAAGTGACACTCTTGCTATCTGCATTCGTGGTTTTTATTCTTGAAGCTGAAGTATTATTTTTTTTTTAGTTAAATTAGAAGTTGTTTTGGCATATATGTATATATATATATATATATATATATATATATATATATATTAGGGGTGTAACGGTACGCAAAAATCACAGTTCGGTACGTACCTCGGTTTTAAAGTCACGGTTCGGTTCATTTTGGGTACAGTAAGGGAAAGAAATGCAAACATTAAACTGCAGGATGTTTATTACTATAAACTTTTTTTTTTACAATTTGTTTAAACTCTTTTTTTTATACTTTTTAATAAAATATATATAAAATAAAAAAAAGAATAAGAAATAAAATACTGCTGCAAAGTTCTCCACTAAATAAAATACTCTGTCTCAAACCAATATCATATAATAAAATATAATGAAAAATATAAATAAATAACTATGATTACAGTGCAGCATTACCAATCTCAGCTTGTAGGCCTGCTCATATTTAAAAAATATATAATATAACTTTTCCAGAGTGTAAAGTGCAGCATCAACAGTTTCGGTTTTTAGACCTGCTCAGATTTCGTTACTGCGTTGGACCGATCGGAATTAAGAGCAAAGGTCTGTTTAAATGCCGATGGGAGCTGCGTTTGAATTACAATCGTTTTTTTCATAGTTGTAGATCGATGTTCACACTCGCGTGATGCCTTTTGAAAACCTTAGGCCAGTGACACACTGGCATATTGCACCTGTCAAACATAGTCTATTTTGCCGTCAATACTGTTGATGGTGTCCTTTATCAGTAGGCTTTATATTTATGCTCAACATGAAGTATAGATATTGTTGTCATGAAGACAAGATCCTGGTCTGTCGGCGGCCTCCCTCTATGTCACCTACAGTAGTAGCAGCACGCCAGCGACGCGTCAGGCACGATTCTGGTGTGTAAAGACACAGAAAACGAGAAGCAGCCGTCACACAACTGACACACAGCAGAAACGCACGCTCACGCCACGCAGCCAGTGTGTCACCGGCCTTAGAATCAGCTGCAGGGCGGGATTTGCGCTGAACGCGGAGACTTCCGCCACTTAATATATTCGTTTGAAAACACGAAAATGTACTTATGTTCCACACACATAATACTGCATTCGGTCATTCGTTACACACGTGCACCGTACCGAAAGCCCTGTACCGAACACAGGACGAATACTGTAACGAATACAGGTACCGTTACACCCCTTATATATATATATATATATAATATTTGCATTTATTCATTTAGCTGACGCTTTTATCCAAAGCGACTTACAATTGCTATATATGTCAGAGGTCGCATGCCTCTGGAGCAACTAGAGGTTAAGTGTCTTGCTCAGGGAAACGTTGGTGTCGCACAGTGGATTTGAACCTGGGTCTCTCACACCAAAAGCATGCGTCTTATCCACTGCGCCAACAAAGGCATAGTTCACTCAAAAATAACATTAAGGGCATAACCCGCCCTTATGCCATTACTAACCTGCAATGCTTTCCGTTTCTGTAGAACATATGATATTGGAAAAATTTATAAGTGTTTATTTTTTTTGGTAATGCAATGAATTTAAGTGGGGTGAATTTTTTTTTTTTTTTGTGCTTTATACAGTACTGATTGTGTCAAAGCAGCTTAGCTGTACAGTGTCAAACAGGAAAAAAGTTTGTCAGTAATGCAAGAAGATAATAACAGTGTCATTTTCAGAGTCCATTCATTGATGATTCAGTGATGTCATCATCCAGTTCAGCTCTCTTCCAATAGTGTCTGTGCAATCATTCCAATGTCCCCAAAAAAGGAAGCCAAAGGTGACACTGGCAAGGAACCAAAACTCCATCAGTGACAGAAATGGAGAAAAAACCTTGGGCTCAGTCGGGGTAGTGTATGGACAAAAAAATGTCTTAAAATATCTTTTGCATTCCAGTTTAGAATGACATTAGAAATATAGACCAATGTTTCATATTTGGGTGAAGTGTCCCTTTAGGTCCCTTTTTCCTAAAAGCAATCTTAAAGCTTTTTGTTAGGCATATGGGTGAAAACCTTAATTTTCACTGTTCTGCCACAGAAACTACATTCTTCTGCATCTTATTCTTTATCTGGGAGAAAAATCAGTTTCCTGCATTTTCAAAACTTGGCGATCACTCAACACGACATGTGCAACACCTTATTGGTCCGAGTCATCATAAATTAGTCTTGATGCTCAAGACTAGGTGGATCCATCACTGGACTGGAACCTGAACAGAAGCTCTGGCTATTAGTCTCAAGCCCACTCTTCATTCGGCCCCGCACAAGTACGGCTTCTTTTCTGTTGTTATATTAAAACTATGCATAGGGAAGTGTTTGTGACTGAATAAGAGAAGACAAGGGCGTGTGTGAAAAGGAGTCATGACGGTTTTGCCTAAAATAAACGTACAATTGTTTGCTGAGTCTGCAGTGTGTGTATGTGCTTGGGTGTGTGTCTGTGTGCGCTTGTGTGTGTTTAATGGGCTGTCTGTTTTTCCATCTTCCATCTTTGCCTGCCTTATAAACATCAATAAGGCACTCACCTTGTTGGCAAGGTATTGTAAAATACAGACACATTTACCTGGTCTAATAAACCGCCCAGGAAATAGTGGTTGTTTCCCTTTGCGATGGCCCACAGTAGAAACTAATGTAGTTCCTTGTGTTTTTGGGCTGTGCGTGGGCTGTGTGGTTCGTGTTGGCCTGCATGCTTGCATGCACATGTTCCTCCCCTCCTCTCACAGAGGCCCATATTTTGGTATTGATTACTAGGGCTGTGTGATATTGGAGAAAAATGTGATATGCAATATCTTGTTAAAAAAAGTGATATTCATTATGCAATACAATATTGCTTAAAGTGTGTAAAATCTATGTTATATTTTTAAATATTTTAAAATTATAGAACCAATTTGTTTCACATTCTTTTCTTGGAAAAGAAAGAATCACTATAACTTCTGAAAGTGACCAGCAGTGTTTTAGCATTACATAAAAAGAAATGTCATAAATCAGTGTAAACATACAAACAAACAAAATTTACACTAATATCATTGTAACTTTGCTTTCCATACACTTTAAGTACTACTTTAAATACCACAGCAAAAACTATAGTTTTCTAATAGAGAAAATTCAAACATGATTAAAGGCAAGTGAACTGTCAGTAAAGAGACAGAAAAAAAAGAAATACACAATTTACAAGCATAGATCAAATAAACAGTAGTATTTAGGTACAGAAATGTAATGTGTAAAATAACACAGCATTGTGTTCACTGTATGAAATAAATTAGATTAATCTTTGTTATAGCCATTTTGTTGTTTAATTAGTCAGTCCCTTTTGTCTTTAGGACTCTAGGACTTTAGTCAGTCCCTCCAGGATTTCATTATTTTCGTCACATTAAAAATAACTTTCAAATTCGGTAGTACTTAAAAGCATTGAAGTGCTGGGAAAAGTTGTGTGAAGCATTTAAAATCATTCGAGAACATTAGACCCTTTCTGCCACAAGTTGTCCCTGTAGTTTACTGTTAAATCCATGATGAATGGTGGAGATTTTGTTTACTGAGCAAAGTTTTTTCCTGGTTTACACTAGGGCTGTAAAATATCGATTAATTCTATGATCGATTGTCATTTAAATTAACGATCAATTAATCCATAAAGCTGCAAAATGCATCTATTGCAGGCAGCAGTCACTGGCATGACAGGATGTGCAAAAGCCACACACAAACACAAAATGCTTTCTCACTTGAATTAATGGGGTTTTAGTCTGAATAAAATGCTAGTAGCAGTATTATAAAATGAATAGATGTGATTATGATCATAAAATGAAAAGATACGTTTGAGGTTGTTTACTTTGTTGACTGTTTTCTGGCACGGAGACCACAAAACGAGCCTCTTAAATGGTTTTTGTGGTGCACGTTGTTGTATTTTAAAACACAATTGCAATATTTTCAACTGACATTATGGCATTTAAAATAAAATTATCCCAACCATAAGTGTGGCGCGCGCGTGTGACTGTGAACCGCATTCATCGGCGCTGCTGCAGCAAAACACTGTTGCTCACATTAATTTGATCCTGCTGGATTCTGTTCTAGAAAATGTCTGATTTTGGATTTTCGCGTTGCGGTAGGCCTAGCCTATTTGTTTTTAAAAATCCGGCATACAGTGCATTAGATCATGACAGTGCGTGCGTGCAGACGAGGACGAACGAGTGCGGCTTTGGCTAGATTTATTTGGAGATTACTGCTCATGTCTCATTCGGCACAAATCCAAATGTTTCCATATTCGCAATGTATTTGAATGTTAAACTATTATTTATAATGTAAACTACTTACACATTCGCGCATAGACTGAAAAGATGATCCTCTTCATATGAGCAAAAACATCCTTGGAACAGCAGAGTGGACCGGTATACTACGGTCTATTTAAACTGACCAGTTTAACCTTTTAAACGTTTAGTTGACTATTTCATTCTGATAATGAACAGACTGCAATGTAAGTTTGAATCGATAGAATATACGTGTGCTCCAGGCTCCGTCGTGATCGAAACAGCTGAGACAGGAAAAAAAAAAAAAAAAACGTTTTCGCATGGTTAGGAAAATATTAGATCGTGACCATGCCTCTGGATGCCATTCGAGATATACCCTTCATTAATGTGCCATTGTTCTGATTTGCCGTTTTTTTTCCCTAAATCTTCACAGTCTAACCCTCTAATTTCGCAGGTTTATTTTATCATCTTTCACTTTTAATCGCATCTCTTACTGTGTGTGGTAAACATGGGAAAGGAAATTAAAGATTTCATGAATTAAGAATTTGTTCGATTTATTAATTTGTTCCCTTATTTCAGTTAAATCATGGGTTATTTAGGGAACAAAATTAATGAAACATGGACAATTGCCACAAATTAAGTCGTAGGAACGAATAAGTTGTAGGAATGAATAGTCTATCTGTAGTGTGTCCCGCAGCCATGGAAAGCAGTTATCTGATGAAATGACTTAGTAACTACATTTCTTTTGCTTTTCATGTAGAATAACTTGTATGTTGTTTCTATTTTAATGTACTTTTAAAGTTTTAATCACATTAAAAGCTTAATTAGTACATTGTGAATTAATAATGATGCATTTATATACAGTCACCGTCACTCACAGCCGCTCGCACGTGTTGAGTGCGCATGTGCACTTTGCGCATGTGCAGCAGAACTGAAGAGACGCTGTATGAGATGTGGCTTGTGCGTGCGCATCAGGTATGAGTCAGACAGCAAGACGAGACCGCAAAGAGTTGTTTTCTGCAACTTATTGCACTTCTCTTTTTAACGTCAAGCCATTCTCTGCTATATGCATCAAACTAAAACTTTGACCTTTTGCAACGTTTTGATTTAAGTAGCCTATTATTAAAATAATTCAGATATTGCACGCTCTTGCGATATGCATATCACGATATTTAAATAATTTCGATATATCATGCAGCCTTGTTGATTACACCATTTCCAGGTGGCTGGTGAAAATGATAGAATCATGTTTTGGCAAACAAGTGTTGAGGAAAAAGTCAGGCCCTTATATAATTATAGATGGATGGAATTCATACTTTCAGAATTCCATAGAAATTTCTGTAGAATTAAAACACCTGTCATGCACAAACTTTTTTATCTCCTTGATGTTTATTTTTCCTTTAGTCATATTTGATAATGCTTTCAAATGCTAATTAGGTTGTAGCACTCTCAGCTACTTCCTTGTGTTCCCTTACATTTACATTTATGTATTAGGGCTGTCAACGAATATTCTAAATTCGAATATGTATTCGAATAGTTTTAAAAAAACGAATTTCGAAGGTGAAAATTAATATTCGAATAAAAAAAAAAATGTGGAAAAAAAGGCCCACTGTAGTAGAGGCGTGGTTGTCAGCTTTGCGAGTGGGCGCGCTAGCGCGCCTGAGGGTTCAGGGACAGGTCACAGCCTCACAGGAGTCGCACTGTCTGACACAGCATCACTGCTGAAAGTTTACGCGTCTTCATGGAAGATGCCAGCAAGTGCAGAGCCCAACTCGACCGCAGCAGAGAAAATGAGGTAAAATTGTTGACCTGCGAGACAAAGTTGTATGCAAGCTATTTAAGATACAGTTAGCATACCATTCGACAACTAGCAACATGAGGTCACATCTAAAAAATGTGCACCCAAATGAGCATGGCATAATGTGTGGAACTCCAGCTAAACAGTCACGTCTTGACACTTAACGTTACTTTGCATCGCCCGCTGCAAGCTCTTTGTCTGCAACACGACAAGAGGCCATAACGGATAAAATAATTTCGTTCATTTTTAAGGACATGAGACCGATCAGTATCGCGGATGGGGCAGGCTTCGGGGAGTTCTGTCAAGCAATGGATCCGAGGTTTGATTATTTATCTATTCATGTCAAGGAAAAGTTCCATGTTTACCACAGCACAGCTCGCTCGGAGCATTCAATGTCAGTTCTATATGCTGTAAAACTTCAATTAATATTAATAATATTTGTTTCAATCACTGAATGAAGCCTGCTATATTTGGGACAACAGTCGCGACCTTAAATTGCTTGCACAAACATTTGTTTGTTCATTTAAACCATTATGCGCAGAGAACGTGAGGGTGAGAGAGCGTGAGGTCTGCAGTCTTGGCCATTAGTTGATTTCCTTGTTTTTGTGTGTAATACGTTGTCATATATGTTTAAACTTAAATAGACTATCTATACAAGTAGTTATGTCTCTTTGTATTATTTTGGCCTGTTATTGACGTAATGCGCTTCATTGACAACAGATGACCAGATGTTCGAATAGTTCGAATATTCATGTATTTTTTAGAGGGAATATTCGAACGTCATTTTTGAGCAATTTTGACAGCCCTATTATGTATTGGTCAGATGCTTTTATCCAATGCATTGCATTCAGAGTACATTAGAGCAGTTTTTGAGATACAGTGAAGTCATTTTAAATTGACATTCACAACCTTTTTTTTTTTCATTGGAATGGATTTATGAAAATCGTAGGAGAGGACTTGACTTCATCCATTGTGTTGATTTGGATTATGAAAGTAGAAATTTCAGACCTGAAGTTGTTGAGAGGATGTGAATTTTGTCCATTTAGGCCAAATTTATTTGAGTCTTTAATAGTTGTTGGCTGATATTGCAATGGCAGTCTTTATTGAATAGTGTGTGTGTGTGTGTGTTTGTGTGTGTGTGTGTGTGTGTGTGTGTATAATACATCCAAAAATAAATATCTAATATAAATATAAAAATGATAATGGCTTTGTATATGGCTATTTGGCCATTTTGATTTAAGATTGGCTTTGAATCAACAGTGTGGAGGAAAAAAAACGCTCAGGTTCCTTTTGAGACCTAATTATTCACCAGCTGTATTTAGAGGGGCTTTCATTGGATTTCTACTGAATTGTGGCACTGATGAGCTTGTAATTCAATAAAAGTCCTCCCAGATCTCCTGTGCTCCAAGAGGAAGCACACATTGAGTGGTTCGTCCGCTAACCCCACCTATACTTGGGCTCGAGTGAGAATCCTGCAATCAAGGAGAGAAATCGCATTGTGCATTCAAAGCATGATTAAGGGAAATCCATTAACTCTGTGATGTAAACCATTTTTATCACTCCTGCTCACCTCATCATTCCTGCTCAGAAGGTAAGGATTAGGAAACCTTGAATTACACTATTTTATAGTGGTTCGATAGAGCACAAATCTCACAGTTTCGGATCATATTAGAGTTTTTGAGTCCTAGATAGATTTTTATTTTTTTATTTTTTTCAGATCAGCAAGAAAAAAATTTTTATGTAACTTTTGCTTTCCATTTATTGCTTAAAGCTAAGTATTACTTCGATACCATAGCAATAACTACTAGCCAAACTAAGAAAGATCGAACATGATTGAAGACAAGTTCAACAGTCAATAAAAATTAGAACAAATAGTCAGGTCAAGTCACCTTTATTTATATAGCTCTTTCAGGGCTCCAGACTGTGACCAAATGGAACCATTTTGCAACCATTTTTTCTGGCGGTGCGATTAATTTTTGTGAGCGGTCGCACTGGTGTGACCACCGCGTTGCCCAAATCATAAGCTCTTCCATTTCTGTTGCATTTGAGAAACGGCAAACAAAACGAAAGTGAAACTTAACCGCTGTGCAGCGCGGACAGTTTATCAGCTAGGACCGCGACACACACAACCTTGTGTGTGTGTGTCGTAACAGCTTTACTCGGGAGCCAAATTTAATTTCGCTACACTGTTACTGCACAGATGCAACAATTCTGCGAGATCCACTGAGAAGCATTTGAATTTGCGGAACAATGATAAGATCCGAGATCTAGTGAGAATCATTCAAATTCTGCACAGAAATCTCTGTTATATTATAACAGAGCTAACATACATCAGGAAACCAGAAGCGGCAAGGCTAACTCTAACCATGGTGTTGTGATAGAAATAGTCGAATGCATTATCATAATCATTTCAGGGTTTGTACAACCTTATGAGAGAGAAATTCAAGCACTTTTCAATGACTTTCAAGCATTTCACACAACTATTTCCAGCACTTTAAAGCTCTAAGATGATCCAGTTTGTTACTGTTGTACATAAGAGTAAATTCTGTATGCATCTTTACTAGGGATGTTGCGGTGACGGATTTTTTCCACCGGTTAATCGACGTGTAAAAAAACCAGTAATCCCGGTGTCACCGGGGTTGCGTGTCGGGGATTTCGGGAGGCCGAAAATGCGGTCGTGCAGACGTGCACACGTCTCAATTTACTTTCACTTTAATTAGCGGCAATTCAGTAGCATTTGTTTGAATTAATCATGGGTTAATTTATTTTATTCTTAATAAAAATACACAAAACAATAAGACACTCGCTTGTATTACACACATCTTTATTGCAAAATGAATAATAACTTAACACACCATGCAAAAACTAAACGAAAGCACTTATGAAACACTTTTAAAGTGCATTTATTAACAAAACGAACCACTGCACACATCGTGCAAGTATCAAACAAGACTCGTTAAATAATTATAAATATTCGTTAAATAAAGTGCCTGCCTTTTTCAGCAAAAAAAAAAAAAAAAAAACACTGCACAACCATCGAATATGAAACGAACGAACATCAAAAACTTTGTTAAATAAGGTAGCCTACCCGAATAATCACTGGACACTTAAGTGCAAAAAAAAAACTAATATAAAAATTAAACTCACGTTAAGCTGTTAAAAAAAAGAGGTAGGCCTATTAACTGCATACACCGTACAAAAAAAATTATAAATAGGCTAAATGAGAAACAATAAACGAAAAACCTTCATTTTAAATTGCAACAGTTTGCTTTGAAACCAGATCTTCCGCCATCCTTTGCCAGTTAGCTCGCCTCACTCTCCTCAAATGATAAATGAAATCGGACACCTGCTGCTTTACTGCGGCGCTCGTTCCGCTTACGCTAAATTACGAAGGCACGTAGTCACTAACTGAATTAAGTGCTTTATCGCTATAGGCTAAAACTTCAACACGATGGGGACGGTGCCGGTGGTCAAGTGCTATGACCGGTAGGTGGGTTAAACACCGTGTATCACCGGTAACACCGACTATCGCAACAAGCCTAATCTTTACTCAAGCTAAGTGCTTTACTGTCAAATCTGTATTTTCACACACACCATCCCGCAGCGCTAACAAATCTGCTCCCGTCACCAGCATCTGTAGAACTTAGTGGTGTTGATCCCACTGATCTCATATTTTGTTCTGGAGCCCTGTCTTTTAACAATACAGATTGTGTCAAAGCAACTGTACAGAATTAAATGGGAAAATAGTGTTAATAATGCAAAAAGGCAGTTCATCATTGAATTCAGTGATGTCATCCAGTTCACTTCAGTTTAAATAGTACCTGTGCAATCAAGTCGACGATATTGCTGGAAATTAAGTGAACAAATTACAAGCACAGATAAATACAACAGAACAAAGTTACAAATAAAATAAGGTCCAACAGTAGTATTCAGGTACCGAAATTTAAGTGTAAAATAATGCTGCATAGTGTTCTCTGTATAAATTAATTATAGATTAATTCTTGTCAAAGCTGTGTTTTGTTGTTTTGTTAGCATTAATGACAGCAGCAGGTATTTATAGGCTGCTGTCCCTTTAAGACCTGATTGACGGATTCAGTATAAAGACCCACATCTGATTTCTTTCTTAGCTGAGTTCTCTGCATGGGTGCGCTTCATTTGTGTGTGTCTGTGCGGATAGTAAACAGTATGCAAGTAACGAATCATTCTTTTTCGTCTCTTCTTTATGCTTATTTATATGACCACCATCTGATCAATATGTTTACATTGTGATCCATGACTGTGTTTCCATACATCTGTGTCCGTGTCACCAGCCGCTGAGTTTATTCTTCTCTGGATGGTGTATTTGGGACCTTCTGACTGTACTCTGTAGACAGCAGAAAAGGGAGGAAGACAAAAGATGAGTGTCCGAGAGATAACATTAGAGGAGGAAGAGGACTACAGGGAAGATACTGAGAAGGAAAAAAAAATGTTTCTGAGAGGCCCTTATTAGTATCGCTATTACTGTTGAAATTACTGTTATGTAATTTCAGCTGTGTGTTGTATTATTTTAATCTAAATGCTCTTCATTTTGTGCATTCTGATTTTTGAGATACAATGATGTCATGCACAGCAAATTTTACTTCCTTAATATGATAGATTTATGAAAATAGTAGGGTCTTGACTTATCCACTGAGTTGAGTTGATTGGATTGCATAAAGTAGATGTTTGAGATCTGAAATTTGCAATTGGTTGTGGTCGAGGACCTTGCTGTTTTTTGTGTATTTATATGATACATTTTAAAAATATATCAAATAGTACAGACTTTGTAGTATTTCCACACAAATTACATTTTAGGAAATAAATTAAATACATTTTGTATGCATGTTTGTAGCAGAAATCTGGCAATATTAAACAAAAGGCTGGTCGCTGATCTTGTGTTTGAAGCAAAAACTGACTGTTTCAGATTGATGGCAGGTTGACTGGTGCATCTCTACACAAAAATACTTACATTTGATATAATAAATATGTATATAACATATTGACTGAAAGAATGATTGAGTATAAAGTATCACTATATATTACTATATCACTGTAATAATAACATTCATTTCACTTGTATGTTGTTCTGTTTTGGTGTAAATGTCATTTTAAAACAATTACATTTTAATTCTTTATTTAATTTTTTTTTACCATGTTTGTGATGTGTTTTTATTGTTGTTGTTGTTTTTTGCTTGTAATCTACTGAAGATAATTCCGCTGTGATCCTATTAACGGCAGCGTTGCCCTCCTATTTTAACAACAGTAATCAGCTCGCACTAATGCTGCAGGTATCAGAAGTGGCCACATGCTCAGATCTCCACGTCTAGCTCTAGAACAGTCACAGTAAGCCACTAGAACAGAATTTCTTCCTCCGTCATACTTTAATCAGCTCAGTTTAAATCACTTGCGAAGACCACATCACTCCTTGACACCCTTGAATTGCATTTCATCTTGTGAGTTTTGCCCTCTGTTTGTCTGTGTGTCTGCCCAATCAAGCGCTGAGACAGGCAGCAGTCATTAACCGAGGTCCCGTCCCTTCCGCTCATGATGGTGGCCCATTATTGTTGCTATGAGAACAGTCTCAACTTTGTTGTCTGTGCTGATTTCCTCCCTCTGCACTACGTTGCCAAAACGTGAGTGCATGGGTTGTTAAACTGGTAACTTCTGTTGCGCTTCATCAAAAAGCAAATTAAGTTGAAGATGAGAAGGGAAGTGCTGCAGCTGGTGGGATCTAGAGAAATTAAAAGTCAAGGTGGCTGTCTGATGGAGGATTTTCTGAATTGGGAGAGTGAGTGGTGTCTGTCCTGTGATTTAAGGGTACTACTCTGAACAGTAACTAATCCGCGGCCCACTTGTTAGGTTATTATCTCTCATTCATTGCGTTTAGATTAGATTCAACTTTGTCACTGCACATGTAGGTACAAGGCAACGAAATTCAGTTAGCATCTAACCAGAAGTGCAATAAGCAGTAAGTACAGAATATACAAGGTCTATAATATGTACAATAACTATACAGATAAGTATTATGGACATAATTTACAGATTTTAAATACTATTAGCATGATATACAGATAGGTGTACTATTAACATATTATACAGATGGATTATGTAAAAGTGTATGTACACTATAGGCAGAACTATGAACATATGAACATAATTACACTATTGCAATGGACCGTAAAGTGCATAGAAAATATTTCAGTGTGCAAATGGATTATTCAGTGTTCCTGGATGAACAGACAGTAGTGCAAGTAATAACAAGTTACTGTTTTTTGCTGTTGTGACTAAATAAATAAATCCGTCTGTGTGGGGGGTTGTTGAGGGGTGTCAAAGGGCAGAGTTCAGCAAGGAGACAGCTTTAGGGAAAAAGCTGTTCCTGAATCTTGTGGTCCTTGTCCGGAGGCTCCTGAAGCGCCTCCCGGAGGGCAGGAGGTTAAACAGTCCATGGTCAGGGTGAGAGGAGTCCTTGAATGCTGCGAGCTCGACGTAGACAGCGTTTCCTCTGGATGTCCTCAAGAGCAGGAAGTGGTGTCCCTGTGATGCGTTGGGCAGTTTTCACCACCCTCTGCAGTGCCTTGCGCTCAGCCACTGAGCAGTTCTCATACCAGACTGTGATGCAACTGGTCAGGATGCTCTCAATCGCACACCGGTAGAAGTTCACCAGGATGGATGAAGACAGCTGGTTGTTCTTCAGTGTCCTGAGGAAGAAAAGGCGCTGGTGAGCCATCTTGACCAGGCTGGAGGTGTTTGTGGCCCAGGATAGTTCCTCCGAGATGGTGGTTCCCAGGAACTTGAAGCTGGAGACACGTTCAATAACCATCCCGTTAATGTGGATGGGGTCATGCGTGCTTCCTTTCTTCTTCCTGAAGTCCACAATGAGCTCCTTGGTCTTATTGGTGTTAAGGAGCAGGTTATTGTCAGCGCACCATGTGGCCAGGTGCTGTACCTCTTCCCTGTAGGCAGTCTCATCGTTGTCTGTGATGAGGCCAATCACCATGGTGTAGTCTGCAAACTTAATGATGGAGTTGGGTCCATGCACAGGCTTGCAGTCATGGGTGTAAAGGGAGTAGAGGAATGGGCTCAGCACACAGCCCTGTGGTACGCCAGTGTTAAGTGTGATGGTGGTGGAGTGGGTGTGGCCTGACCGAACATGCTGAGGCCTGTTGGTCAGAAAGTCCATAATCCAGTTGCAGAGGGAGATGTTAATGTCCAGGTCTCCAAGTTTTGTGGTCAGCTTGGAGGGAATGACAGTGTTAAATACTGAACTGAAGTCAACAAACAACATCCTAACATACGTGTTGTTATGGTCCAGGTGTGTGAGTGCAGAGTGCAGCACTGCGCATACTGTATCCTCTGTGCTCCTATTTCTGCTGTAGGCAAATTGGTGTGGGTCCAGTGTGGGTGGGAGGCAGTCTTTGAGGTGTGCTAGGTGTGTTTACCTCCACGAGTCACGAATGAGAGCTAAACTCTTTGGGTGAATCTCACAGTTTGCATCATATTTTATCCTATATCAAAAAGGGGTAAAGTTAAATAGTTTTGCATAAAAAATAAAGCCTTTCTATTATGTAATTTATTATGGTGTGTTCACACCAAACGCGAAGCAAATATGCCCATCACATCCTTCGCTCTAAATAACTAATGTTTTTCGCGTTACTCGTGCTATGTTTTTATTTGTGCAAGTGAGGCAAAAAATATCAGAAAATATCAGAAAAACAATAATATCTACATGACAGTTGGCTCCTCAGTCTGATAACAATAAGAATGTGTGACAACACATATGTTTTAGGATTTAACATGGATTCCCTACATTTACGGCCAGCAAAGCAAAATGTAGGAATGTACAAATAGTGTTTTTATTTTTCGAATAATAATTACAGATTAAATATTCAACTATTTGTGCACACCCCTACTTCTCACTTGAAAGCAAATCATATTATATTTATTAGGGATGCACCAGTTTTTCTGCAGCATCATGCACACATGCTCTGATAATAATGGCTTTGTAGTACTATGCATTATTTGGATTATATTGGAGAAAATTTTGTCATTAATCACTTATTCCCATGTCATTCCAAATCAGAACACAATTTAAGATATTTTGGATGAAAACCAGGAGGCTTGTGACTGTCCCATTGACTGCTGTGTAAATTGCACTGTCAAGGTCCAGAAAAGTATGAAAGACATCGCCAGAATAGTCCATCTGCCATTACAGGGAACTACACTGCGACCAAAATGGTCGCATTTGCAACCTTTTGAAATGACATTGCGACCCAAATTTTTTTGAGGTCGCAAATGTATCACTGATTATTTATGTACCTACCGAATGTTTTATGCAATATGCTATGATTTACTATGAGCATTTATTAAAACAGAAATGTGTATTTTAAAAATACGTTTTATAACGTGCTGTGAGCATTCAACACATCAAGTTGGCTTCAGCCCCGCGATGCGGGAAAGCTGAACTGAGTAGCTGGTTACTCTCGCGCTGTGGTGCGCACGAGAGAGCCTCGTCTCACGGACAGCAACAATGAACCGAGCTCTCCTTCAGGACGTTCGCGTCCTCCTGCACCTGAACAAACATATACAAATCGCAGTTTAAACAAACAGAAAAAAAGAGCACCCAATTCAGCACCGCCGTGTTCAGGGCGCACGCAGAGACGCTTCCCAAAGTCTTCTTGCTTTAGTACCGACAAATTCATACTAAATATGTCAAAATACCTGTCTTGGAAAGTGTGTTCGAAAAGTCTGTGGTTATGTCTTAAGTGAAAGTAAAGAGTTGGAAAGAAATTGGATGTGTATCATTATAATGGATGCATTGTCTCTTAAAGTGGCCGCGCCTAATTTACTAAATCTGTTGTCAGTGTCTTTAATGTATGAAAATGAAAGTAAATCACTCACTGCTCTTGACTGAATTACTTTGTAGTTTTAACAAGAATTTATCCACAGTCAAACCAAAAATCAAATATAATTGATTATATTTTTTTACTAGTGGGTGCAGGACTCTAGTTCATTTATGTAAGTGAGTATAGCAAAATACAGCGAACTGTGTGTATTTTATTTTACAGTGAAGACTATGCAGTGCTATTTTAAATTTAGTTTCTGGACACCTACAAACCAAAAAAAAGTAAACATTGTGTAAATAGCACAAATAAATAAATAAATAGAACGAACATACAGTAAATATTAAACAATTTCAGACAGGGCCCACTGGTACAACCTGCACCAGGGCCCCTCTAACCCCAGCTACGGCCCTGGGTTAAGGTACCAAGACAGAGCAATGCACTGTGTGTACTGTAAGAAATAAAACAAGAAGACATGTGGTTTAAAAGAAGGCAAGTCAAATTAAAAGCACATCTGTGTGTAATACAGTTTCATTATTATCCAGAGCGGCTTACTATAAAAAAATGTGTGCGACCAAATTATGTTTTGCGCCAGTAACTGAAAAAGTTTGTCACGCAAGTGCCACCAGTGGAAAAGGTTAGTGTAGTTCCCTGCATTAGTGGTTCAATCTGAATTTCATGAAGTGACGAGAATACTTTTTGTAAACCAAAAAAAAAAAATAACACCTTTATTCAACAATTTGTCTCCTCTGTGTCTCCACATCACTGTAGCTCCATTTTGGAAAACATCTACTGAACGCGAACTGAAAATTTAAGTTAAATTTAAAGTCTTGCAAAATCACTTTTATATTATTTAATAAAATAAATCATTACAGAGCATTTTCAGATTAGGTTTTTGGACAAGTGCTTCTAGAATTATCGGCTTTGGCCCAGAATTTTCATTTCAGTGCATCCCTAATATTTATTCATGGTGGTACAGCTGCAGTTTGAGCTGACTCTTTATTATTTGCTATAGTTATACTTGTTTACTTTGGCATGAAAGGAACTTTGACCACATCAATATAGCTGCTGTTTTATTTGTTTTATATTTATATCACATTTACATTTATTCATTTAGCAGATGCTTTTATCCAAAGCGACTTACAGATGAGGACAGTGGAAGCAATCAAAAACAAAAAGAGCAATGATATATAAGTGCTATAACAAGTCTCAGTTAGGTTAACACAGTACACGTAGCATGGGATTTTAAATGATATTATAAAAAAAGAAAAAAAGAAAACCGATAGAATAAAAAAAGAATAGAGCAAGCTAGTGTTAGAGATCTTTTCACATACACACACACACATACAAATGCATAATAAATGAAAAGAAAATAGAATAAAAAAAGATTAGAAAGGTAGTTAGATTTTTTTAAAGAATAGAATTAGAATAGTGAGTGTTAAAGTTAGAGGGTCAAATAAAGATGGAAGAGATGTGTTTTTAGCCGATTCTTGAAGATTGCTAAGGACTCAGCTGTCCGGATAGAGTTGGGGAGGTCATTCCACCAGGAGGGAACATTTAATTTAAAAGTAGGGCTGGGCGATATATCGAATATTAGCGATACTATAGGAATAATTTTGACGACAATGTACAATCCCGATGTACAATCGGGAATATCGAGTATTTCAAATTCATGCATACTTTCCCAAAAGAACGCGCCGAATGTCCAAAAAAGGAACCTGTAACTGCTGACGATAATCTGAAAACACTAACAAGCTGGAATTGAGCGATCTAATGAAAGCGTCGTTCAGCCGGTCTGTGTTCTGTCGTGAGATCTCAACTGTATTGTTTGCATTTGTGATCGCAAAATAAATGCACTTACTCGACCGCTGATGTTTGAATAGAGAAACATAGGCTATGGCCATTTGGAATTACTATTGGGGAATTTCACTGATATGTTTACCACTTTCCATAATATAGACAGAGAAAATGCAAAAGTCTTTGGTATTCATTTATATATATTTATATATAAGAAATAGCTATGTGCTTCAGCAACTAGCTCCCCATCTAAGAGGGTTTTTAGTGTCAGTAAGAACATAGTTTCATGCCACAGAGCTTCTCTTAAAACCACAGACAGTTGACAGACTTGTGTTCTTAGCTTAAAAACTTGTTAAAAAATTAAAATAAAATACTTATCCCAGTTGCATAGTTTAAATTGTGAATTGCATGCACTAAAAAGTTGACAGAATGCACTTTCTGTAACTGTTACTTAATTTGCACTGCTTCAGTTACATATAGGCCTACATGTATTCATTAATAAAAAGCAGTAAGTGATCTCTTGGTCTAGATTTTTTAACTGCTTAAATTAGCTGTTTAATCTAAATGTTTTTTTTGTTTTTTTTATGGGCAAAAGAAAATCATGTTTTATTTTTTATTATTTAAATGCAAACATATCGAGATATATATCGAATATCGTAAAAAATTTGACAATATCGAGATATCTTTTTTTTTTGTATATCGCCCAGCCCTATTTAAAAGTCTGTAAAAGTGACTTTGTGCTTCTTTGGGATGGCACAATCAAGCGACGTTCACTTGCAGAACGAAAGCTTCTAGAGGGCACATAAGTCTGAAGTAACAAATTTAGGTAAATGGGTGCAGAGCCAGTGGTAGTTTTGTAGGCAAACATTAATGCCTCGAATTTTATGCGAGCAGCTATTGGAAGCCAGTCCAAATTGATAAACAGAGGTGTGACGTGTATTCTTTTTGGCTCTTTAAAAATTAATTCAGCTGCCGTGTTCTGAATTAATTGTAAAGGTTTGAAAGAATTGGCTGGAAGACCTGCCAAGAGGGCATTACAATAGTCCAGCCTGGACAGAACAAGAGCTTGAACAAGGAGTTGTGCAGCATGTTTCAAAAGAAAGGGCTTGATCTTCTTGATGTTGAATAAAGCAAATCTGCAGGATCGGACAGTTTTAGCAATGTGGTCTGAGAAAGTCAGCTGATTATCAATCATAACTCCAAGGCTTCTAGCTGTTTTTGAAGGAGTTATGGTTGATGTGCCTAACTTGATGGTGAAATTGTGATGAAACGATGGGTTTGCTGGAATCACAAGCAGTTCTATCTTGGCAAGGTTGAGTTGAAGGTGATGGTCCATCATCCAGGAAGAAATGTCTGTTAGACAAGCTGAGATGCGAATAGCAACCGTCGGATCATCAGGATGGAATGAGAGGTAGAGTTGAGTGTCATCAGCATAGCAGTGGTATGAAAAGCCATGTTTCTGAATGACAGAACCTAATGATGCCATGTAGACAGAGAAGAGAAGTGGTCAAAGAACTGAGCCCTGAGGCACCCCAGTAGTTAGATGTTGTGACTTGGACACCTCACCTCTCCAAGATACTTTGAAGGACCTATCTGATAGGTATAACTCAAACCATTGAAGTGTGGTTCCTGAGATGCGTTTTGCCAGTAGGGTTGATAGGAGGATCTGGTGGTTAACCGTGTCAAAAGCAGCGGACAGATCAAGCAGGATAAGTACTGAAGATTTGGATTCTGCTCTTGCCAGTCTTAGAACTTCAACAACTGAGAGCAAGGCCATCTCAGTTGAATGTCAATATTAATTATATTAATATTAATATTATATTAATTATATATATATAATTTTTTTTTTTCTTGCATTGTGCAGGCTAAAAAGGTCAAATCTTTCCATCATTCATTCTGTTTCACACCTTATCTAACTGTTCTCTTTCCTCCCTCTGTTGTCTAGGTTTCCTCTTGTTCAAGGATTTCTGCATGAACGAGATCGACGAGGCCGTTCCGCAGCTGAAGTTTTATGAGGAGGTAAAATTTGTTTAAATTGATATATTCCTTTCATTGCTAACACATCAGTCCTTGTGACAGTTATGCAGGATTTTTTACTAAATAGTTTACAAGCTGTGTATTTGACCTGATCTGTCCTTATGCTCTTTATGACCTGAAATGGCACAGCTTAGTTTTGTTCCCCTTCTATTGACCTGAAGAACACCATGTTTCCTATTAAAAAGCATGGGGTTGCAGCTGAAATGACCGTAATTTTTGTTTTGTTCCCTTCAGATTAAAGAGTACGAGAAGTTGGATTCAGAAGAAGAGAGGCTAACTCGCAGTCGGCAGATTTATGACCTCTACATAATGAAGGAGCTTCTGTCATGTTCACATGTAAGACAACATTCGGCAGATTTTATAAAATGGTCACTAGCGGTAATGTCACATGCATATGACAAAGGCCTGCACGATAAAAAAAAATACTAAACTGAACTTTCCGTTAAACTGATTTTAAAACATGTCACTTACAGCATGTTGTTTAGACCTGTTCCTGTTTGTGTTTAAAAACAATTTTACTTATTATAAATTCATTTGTATTATATTTTTCTTTATATATACATGTTTTGTCTGTATATATACGTGTATATCTTGACTCTTGATATATATATATATCATGTATATGTGTGTATATATATGTGTGTGTATATATATATATGTGTGTGTGTGTGTGTGTGTGTGTGTGTGTGTATATGTATACACCATATTACAAATATATTTTTTTAAATATTTTAAACTATATATGTATATGTGTGTGTGTATATATATGTGTGTGTGTGTGTATATGTATTTTTTTCTTCATGTTTTTGTTTACATAATAGTAATAATACTTCTTTATACTTGTACTTATTTTAATACATGTACTTATATAATACCTAATTATAGTTTTTATTGAAGATCCGGATACTCCATTCAAATTATTCTGTTGAGAAAACAAGTGTCCCATTAGGCTCCGTCGGTCTCCAGTCATAGCTTTTCAGAAACAGGAAGCCTGAATGAAGCAACACAATGGCCTATAGGACACTCAAGGCCTGTGCGATTATGTCACAGTGTTTTATGTTGTGATAACCGGGAATGCTTAGGAGGTTAATGTTGAAGCTTGACGTTTGTTCAGGGGGAACAGGTCTTGTTGTTTTAGTGTTTTGACCTCTCTTAGCGCAAAATGTCACTTAATCTACCTTCCTTTCTCACAGCCCTTCTCTAAGAAGGCAGTAGACCATGTCCAGACTCACCTAGCAAAGAAACAAGTTCCTCCAAATCTCTTTCAGGTAAGTCCCCTAACACAAAATAAAATCTAACCTGTTTTTCTGGGTATTGGTTGGCTTTTGTGCATGAAACACAAAAGTAGTAAAGTGTTTAGGTAGCAGGACTCTCAACAGGTCCTGATGAATTTGTTTGCTTTCCTTTTTCTAGCCATATATAGTTGAAATCTGTGATAGTCTTCGGGGAAAGATCTTTCAGAAATTCATTGAAAGGTGACGTGGACGACTACAAAAAAATATATACCTTTACAATTTTTTGTAGCTTGAATGATTTTAACATCTTAAAACCTTTTGTTTCACCCTGTAGCGACAAGTTCACACGTTTTTGCCAGTGGAAGAATGTAGAGCTCAACATTCATGTGAGTTTTTCCTTGCATTTGGTGCTTTTTATTTACCTGGAAGTTAATAAATCTTTTCCTTTATAAACTGGTATTCATTAATGTTGCTCTCAACTTTGCAAATAGTTGACGATGAATGACTTCAGTGTCCATCGGATCATTGGCAGAGGGGGGTTTGGTGAGGTATATGGTTGCAGGAAGGCAGACACAGGGAAAATGTAAGTGCTGTTTTAAGGATTAAACCAAAAACAAGCCAAATAAAAGCGTCTACTCACTTACTGTGTGTGTTTCAGGTATGCCATGAAGTGTTTGGATAAAAAGCGGATCAAAATGAAGCAGGGAGAAACGCTGGCACTCAACGAGAGAATCATGCTGTCGTTGGTCAGCACCGGGGTGAGTAACATTCACAAACTCAGACTGCACATTAACATCCCTGTCTCGCTTGTTTGACCCTTTCTATCTCTTTCTCTCTCTGCAGGATTGCCCTTTCATAGTGTGTATGACATATGCCTTCCACACTCCTGATAAATTGTGTTTTATCCTGGACTTGATGAATGGTAAGGACAACCATCATTTCTTCGGCCTGCTATAGGCTTGTTCACGCAGCATGAATACAAAATCACAAAATTTGTTCGTTTTTAGTTTAGTGCCTAATGCTAAAGCTTCATATTCATAATTCTTTTGGCACCCAAAAGACCAAAAAAATTATCAGTTCAATGTTTCTGACTCGTTCATGACATTGAAATACTATTGTAGTTTTTTTTATGTTTAGAAGTAGATTTTCTTGCTGAAAATTAATTTGGTGTGAATAGCATCACACGTGAGCATCCTCAAATCTCAGAGTTTCAAGCCAACACTACCCAGTTTGAGACTGTATAAGCCTATTTAGGGTTCTAATTTTGGCCTTCCTCTGTAACTTAATGTCAGCTTGAATATGGGGCGGAGCTTCCTCTTCAGACACACTCACACTTCCTGTATCTGTGCTGCAGCATGGGCCACTTCTCTGAACATCCTTCTGGATTTGTGAAACAATCATATCACTTACGCAGGTCTTCAGAAACAGAGGAACATACTCTACAAAAGCATTTAGACACTTAGAATCCATTACTAATAACCCGTTACATTTTCTCAGAAATGTCCAATTTTCAAGTGTCTGTTCATGTGACGTCTCTCCATCAAATTACTTTTACTGGGTAGACTAGAAGATCACTAACTGGACTATTATCTAAAACATAATTAGAAGGGATAAGTGTTTTGCAAACAGCAGTATCATTCCTCAAAAAAAAAAGCTTTTAGGCAAATTTCATTAAATTCAAAATGGGAATTTAATCAAGAAATCATCATGTTTCTGATTGCTAGTGATTTCAGGGAATTCTTCAGTATCTATTATTTTATTTTGTTTTATTTTATTATGGTATCTTTTATTTTACTGTATATAAGAAGTTTTTAAGAAATCTCAACTTAAATAGTAATGAAATTAATTGGTTACAAGGTTTAAAATCACTTATTCATGAAATTTTTTGCGATTTATATTCTATTGACTGGTCATATGCATTTATAAAACAGTGTAATAATTTGATTGTACTTGTCTTTCAGGTGGAGACCTTCACTATCACCTATCTCAGCATGGAGTCTTCAGCGAAAAGGATATGCGTTTTTATGCAGCTGAGATCATATTGGGCCTTGAACACATGCACAATCGATTCGTCGTCTACAGAGACCTCAAGGTAAGGTCATCACCGTTCCAGTCGTTCTTTTTTCACAGAGAAAGGATTGTTCGTACTGTCGTCTGTTACTGAAAACCAGCCTGTTGATCTGTGCTTGTGATGCCCTGTTGCCGCTGAAAAGGGAAAATGAAATGTTCCGTTCAAGTTTGTGTGTTTTGTAACATAAGCTTGTATCTGTTCTGCATCGTCTGAGGTTATTTTTATTAAGTTTGGCTGAGTTGTCTCTCTTGGCAGCACTGTTTATGGTTTTTAACCGAAAAGTACATCATATGTCGGAGCGAGTCGAGGTTAACCTACAATCTGCGAATATCATGCAATTTGTCAACCCTCCTTGTGGAAGCAGCAGGAGTATAGTTATGTGATAATTTTCAATTATGCAATTTTAAGTGAGATGTTTTCTGAGTATATATAGGATCTTTCCATAGACTTAGACAAAAAACATACCATTAAGAGCCATGCTTGCACAAGTTCAGCGCGATCCTCTGCGTCTCAATTGGGCTCAAATTGATAAGCAATATAGATGACGCCATTGTTTAGCCAATCACAGCACATTGGACTAGCTAACCAATCAGAGCCCAACGTGTATTTCTGAAGGAGGGGCTTCGTAAAAAAGCAGGAAATGATCTGTGTGCTTATCTGTGCATTAATTTTTTTTTCTTCCATAGTACCATACATTTAGATTATGATAACTACAGTTAAGATCACACATATGGTTACCATGGTAAAAATGTAACTATGGTTTCTAGATATTTGTATGAGAAAACAGCAGTCTAAATACATTTTGGGTAAATGCACAAATACTACAACTCAATCACACAAATACTGAAATTATATTCAATTACTCATTTAATACATGTCTACATGGTAAATGATGGTGATTTGTAGATTGAACAGCCTTCTGACTGTATCATTGCGCACAGTGTCAGCGCCATATCATCTGGCTTTAAACTAGTTTAAATTAACCAAGTCCAAGAATTTAAGCGCTTCTCACTGGAGTTCACAGTGCTGTGACCGACTTATGAGTGAGTAAACGCATCTGCTCTAGTGAGCTCATGCTGCGCTGCCGAGTGGATAAATGGTTCAAATGAGTAGTGCAGTTTTGTTCCGCTTTTGGCTCATAAACATCATATCAAACATTTATCGAACTCTTGTGTTTTATCGAGAAAATTTAATTGTTATAATTATTGTTTTGTTGCCAAGCCCTATTTATTTATTTATTTGAAAAATCTCTTAGGTCAGAATGTATATTAAACATCAGATATGTTCTCATTGGCTGTTATTGTGTGACACTGTGTGATATAAATGCTTTCTGATGTTTTTAAGGTCAAAGATTTTTTCACTAGACAGTTTTGTCTTTGCGCTTAGACAAAATGTTACACTAATGCTGTTTTTCTTCATTAAATGTACTCCATTTAATCGCAGTGATGCTGTTTTTGTAGATGTTCACAAAAATACAGTCTGTTCTTTATCAGGCTCTTAAAAATATTTTTTTGGACTGTTTGATCACTTTCTGTTTCCCCACAGCCTGCAAATATCCTCTTAGACGAACACGGACACGTTCGCATCTCTGACCTGGGCCTGGCCTGTGATTTCTCCAAGAAAAAGCCTCACGCCAGCGTGTAAGTTCCTTTTCAAAACCTCATCTTTTATTAGTGTAACATAAAAGTGCCTGTTGTTTGGGGAAGGTGTGGTTGCTTCTGTTCTCTGATGGTGTTTCTTTGAGCATACACAAGCTCTTTGTTGTCTCATACTCATGCATATTAGAATTTTATTTATTTTTTTTATTTTTTTTTTGCAGTCAGTTACAAAATCTTATACTGGAGTCTAATCTGTTTTCTCTGTGCCTGTATGCACATTATTTCACCAACTAATTGCTTACAAGAAGTCACGTTATACAGTATACAGTAAAAACCGTAATATTGTGAAATGTTATTACGGTTTAAATTAACTTATATTTTAATATATATTCAAAAGTATTTTATTCCTGTAGTTCTTTGAATATAACATTTTTGCAATATTATAAATGGCTTTCTTTTTTTCTTTTTTTATCAATTTAATATGTCCCTGCTGGATAAAAAATATTAATTTCTTTCAAAAAAAGGAATCTTACTGTCCCCAAACTTTTAAATGATGGTGTAATATGCAGACAAACTCTGATGTTTTCCAAGCAAAGCTCTGTCTCTCATGCATTGAAAGTAAGTTACAAATAAAATCGTTGTGGATATGACATCATAGCCATGGCAATTTTATCATATGACCCTCTCGTTTACATGTTAGCACCAATTCAATGCTCATTTCACATTCAAAGGGCCTGGACAGTTTTATTTATAAAAAATCCTCTCTTAAATATGGACAGTACAATCTTCAAGGCATAGTTGCAAAAACATCCTGGTAAATTCAAAGGGTAAGAGAGAGGATTGAATACCTTTTATGTGTTCTGTATGAGAATGAGCTTTGTTGTGTTTACAGACAGTGTGTGCTCAGCCTGGGGGTGTGTGTGTAATTGAATGTGCATTAATTGCTGTGTTTGCAGAGGTACTCATGGCTACATGGCACCTGAGGTTCTGCAAAAAGGAACAGCGTACGATAGCAGCGCAGACTGGTTCTCTCTGGGCTGCATGCTGTTCAAACTCTTGCGAGGGTAAGACCGCCCTCTGCAGCGGCCCGCTCATGAATTCTTTATTTCTCTCTCTCTCTCTCTCTTTAAGTCTCTGTCTGTGTTTCTGACCTGTTTGATGTGGAGTGTAAAGTTAAAATGTCATGGGTTTGGAAGTAGGAGGTCAGGAGCAGCCATCATAGAGAAGAAAGGCACAGAGGGTGGGGGGTGGAGACCACTGAAACATTGCTAGGTAGAGAGTGGGGGGGGGGGTGAGGAGGATGTAATGGGTGGGGGGGTCTGGGGCATGTCTTTTCACTGAAGTGTGTGTCATACACTCAAAGCAGAATGAAAGCAGGTCAGAACAGGTCCAGAAACACGCTCTATATTTGTAAACTTTACAAAAAAAAATAAAAAATCTATATATTCTCTATATACTCTATATTTTCATTAAATTATATATAAAGTTAATACATCATTTTAATGATTTTTTTATATAAATATATCATTTAAATTATTATTTCTACATTTCTATATACAATGTATGCCTGGTGATTTATAAATATACATTTATTAATATGATTATTTATAATATCTTATAAATGTCATTGATAAATCTTGTTTGTTTAATTGTTGTCTGTTGTCTGTCAGTGCCAGTAATCATATAATCATGTAATATACATGCTGTTATTATATAGAATAGTAGGTAGTGTACAGATACAGTATATAATGTGTAGTAAGTAGTGTTTTAGTATTATTTCTACTCTAGTAAAGTATTTATTAATATATTGATTTAGCTTTTAGTTTAGTTTTTTTAGGTAATTTGATGTACTTTTGTAATGTTTTAGATATTTCTATTTTTTTATTTTATTCTATTTTAGTATTAGAAAGTTTAGCAAAAGCAACATTTAATTTTTTCTTAGTTTTTCTTGTAATATTTCTATTTGATTTAATACTAACATATTAATATTAAATTAAATAAATTAACAAACTTTTTTTTAAGTTTGCTTTAACAATAAAACTGGCAGTTAGCCTTTTGATGTATGCTGATCCATCTCAATTGTTGCTTTGCACCAAAACGATAAGACAGTAAGATTGATCTCACGATCAATGACTGAGATTGAAACATTTTAAAATTCTCATGGAAACCGCCCTCCTGACTACATGTCATTACTAATTTACTACTTGTGCCCTCTGTATGACTTTCGCGAGACTAAGCACTGTGTTCAGTTTCATGAACTGTTTCTTCTGCTCTTGCAGGCACAGTCCATTCAGGCAGCACAAGACCAAAGACAAACATGAGATTGACCGCATGACCCTTACCATGGTAAGAAACCAAAGCGGTTGTTTTTCTTTATGTACCTTTACACATAATCACATATATATATATATATATATATATATATATATATATATAAGAATGCTCTGATTTAACCCTCTGGTTTTGTGGCATTTTTTCCTGATGATGCCAAAAAGAACTTAAATTACATTTTTGATCGTACAGATAAGAGCTATATGGCATTTGTACTTTTCTATACACTCATGATAACAACAAAATGGCATGCTTTTGTAAAATTGAGAAAACAAACCAGATGCGCTTTCTGCCGTCTCGGTCTCTGTGAACTTCTTTCTGAAACGTGTCACAAAAATGTACCAAAACTCGAATACTTGACACATGGCCATAACCATGGTTTGAAAATGAGTGAAATCTGGGGTGGGGTTAAGAGTTGTACTTTAATAACCCCTTCAAATACAACTCATTGTATACGTACACTAAACACTTTAAAACAGACTGACGTGTAGATGTTTGTGAAATATGTTTATTATTTATGTTACTACTGTTATAGTTTTCATTAATAACCATTGCTATATAGATGATAACTGTCTAGTGCTCTTATGAATGTGTTTAGCATGTCTTTGTGAAAATTTAACTACTATTTGCCTTATTCTTCAATGCAGAAGTGTGCCTATGGGTGAGACTTCTGGTTCATTAGCTGCTTTAGGAAAATAATGAGAATATCAATAAGAATATCAAAACGAGCTGTTTCTATACAGCTAAAAATAACTGAATGCGGATAAGCCAGACCCATAAAAATACCTAGCGTACCTTTTTGCGCCCTGTACAAGCGTAGACAGTGAAGGGGTAGTTCAGCTCAGCTTCTCGCGTGTTAGATGCAAAACGAAACCAACTAACTTGTGACAAAGCTGAAATAGTTTTTTTTTTTTTTTTTTTTTAGTAGAACTTGCATACACTTTTGAAAAGCCAGAAGTGAACATCAGTTCTGTATAGGATGATTATTTTTATTTTACCTTAAAATTACAGTGGCTTAATTTAAAAATCACCTGCTGTAGAATTTTTGTTTTACTCGCACTAACATTATTTGATTTAACATTTTAGAATAATTTATTTATATAGCCTACTTTTTAGTTTCACTGGTAAAGACCTTTTTTTTCTTTAAACCAAATTTTAAAACTAAAACAAATACTGAATGCTGATTAAGAAACATCTTATTGAATGTGTGTTGGTTGTGTTGTTTGGATTGGAGAATATGTTGCCTTTAATTTCACATGGTTACGGTTAATGTTTTTATTTAAGAGCGGTTCTATGTAGTTTCAACCCAATTCAAAAACAAGAGCTAAATGCTGATGTCTGTACCATCTATGTTTGTATTGAATGTAGGCTACTTACAGCTCAGTTACTGACATTAATTTCAGATGGTTTCAGTTATTGTTTTCAATAGTCAAAAGCCAGTTTGGCTTATTAAATACCAAATAAACATCTTGTTTATGTATACTTTCTTTTTTGTCACTTAAAAGAAATCGGTATCGGCCAGTTTGCTAGTAAAATAAAATCGGAATCGGCCATGAAAAATCATGATCAGTGCATCACTACTACTGTTTTAATAGCATTGATAACATCTCTGACAGATAATATCTTGATGATTTTTACATTTGCCTTACCAAATGTGGGATCCTGTCAGCAATAACCTATCTGTGGGCTTTTTTGATTACTGTCAGTTTAAGTGCCGGCGATCAGTGTTGTCAGATATTGCTACGAAAGCAAATAAAAACCTGAAAATGAATACAAATGAAACCAAAATGTGTTCAAATATTTTGAAAATAAGTTGATAAAGATGTTGCTAACCCTAATCTGCAATGTTCCACTTTATTAACTTTCTAAAGTGTCAAATTAAGTGGAAAAAGACATATCCAAAGACTTATAATAGCTGGATCTGGCAACACGACAGAGGCTGTGCCCGTGCCCTCACTTCACAACTCTCTCACACCTTGTTCACGCTGCCAGCATCTTACAGCGCTCATTTTATACCACGGACACTAAGCGTTATTGCAAACTTTCTGAACCTATACATGCAGACACTGACTTGAATGTAAAATGGCAAATCAAGTCATTCAGACAACAATTTTTATTTTAATACATCGGTGACCTCATCTCGAAATCTAGTATGTCGAAAACAAATGTTCTCTGATAAATTATTCCGTATGAAACAAACGCGAGGTCCAGTCTTTCCAGTCTGAGCTCATTATCTGTAACGTGGTCATGCCCAGTTGCAGCATGCGCCATTCATACAGTAATCATCCACATGAGACACACAAACCTGTAAACCACCTCTGTAAACAAAGCGTGAAGTTCATCTAGGATACCTTTCGATTCTGGAAGAAGACGTGCTGCCAGAATTTACCTCAGAAGAAGAACACGATGCGACTTGCAGCTTGAGCAGCGGAGGAGATGATGAGTAAGTAATTTTTTATTACTTGAATTAGTTATGTTATTAAGAAATAACTGGTACACATTTTGGTTTTCCCAAACTTTAATTCCTGACTAAATATATGGAATCAAGTGAAACATTCAACATCTAAAACTCACTCTCAAGAATGTTTTTTTTTTTTAATGTTCTATAAAATATTAAACAATACGATATAAACGCTGTGGGGGTTATCAGGAACAACCGCACTCTGGTTCGAACCACTGCAAACGAGCCCAGTGTGAAAGCCCCCTTAGAGTCTTTAGACCAGTCTTTACTGTCAAATACTCTGTTCGCGAATATATGTCGATGTTTATAACATGCTTAATAATAATTTGTGACCAATCACGGAAAGTAGGGACACGAGTCGGTTCTGGGGCATTTTGAGTTATTCACAGATTCTGAAAGTGTAGTCTCCAAGCTTTCCAACAATGTGTAACACATGGAAATGTGTTGATAATATTTGGAGAAGTTGTGGCCATTTGAAGGTAGGCACTCAAAAAAGCTCAAAAGGGAGAAAATGGCCTCTAAAGATTGTGCAGTTCTCACCTGTTCTAATCTGCTGGGAGTGACAATAGGGCTCATTTACATCTCATTTAGATAAGCCATACCCCCTGTAAAGCTCCCCCCTGTAAAGTTGCATGGTTGCATAGCAACGACAGACGCAACGGGAAAAATCAGACCGCATAATATTAATAATAAAGAATAATGTGCATTGAAAATGTCAGTAATTTATCTTTTTTGACTTTTATAAAAATGATTTAGGGGCTGTAATAGGTGAGTTTTATCTTTTTCTAAAACCCTTTTTGTCAAAACTCTATTTTAACTTTTGCATTGTAGATAACATTGCAAGACACTCCTTTAAAATCTGAATTCTTCCTCGTCTTCATCTTCGCTCAGTTGTAGATAAGGGATATTATTCAGTCTTATTATGCTGCTTTCATCATCTTTAGAATCAGTGAGCGCTTGTTCATAAACATCCGGCTTGTACTTCTAAACATTTTCGGTGTAACGGCCACGGTTCAGCTCGTCTGCGATTTAATCTTTGCAGCCTCCATCTTCATTGAATTTTGATATCAGCTAGAGCTGGTCAGAGCGCTGCATAATAAGTAGCCATGCTTCCCTTGGAGGGTGGGGGCCATAACAAAAGAAACAAAAGCCAGCTTATCCAGTATGGAAATACACACAGAAAATGACAACGCCCCTACTGCGTGCTAGAATCTCCGAAAAACAAGACGATTTCAACCTCAAAATTTACGCTTTTAAATATACCAATACAGCTATCTCAAACACGGAGAGGCTTCTTCGTGATCTCAACTAACAGATTGTGCAAAAAAAAAAAAAAGAAAATCACCAATTTTGCAAAAAAAAAAAAAGCTTCTTTCTCATTTTGATCGAGAGTTGTGCTGCCGACTTGTGTCACTGGTTTCCATGACAGGTCACATTTAGTTTCTCAGACTTGTATTGTATAATACATACAAAGCATGCTTGTTTATTACTACAAAATAAGGTTTTCGAGGACTTATGAGTGGGCAATATTAGTGATTGCTAATGTAATAATATAGTTGCTCCTGATATCAACAAGCTAAGAGTTTTTTTATTTAATTTTTTCGTGACTAGGTACCTTGAAGACTTTTCCCTCTGAGAGTACTGTACCAACATCAGAAGCTGTTCATCTACATTTTGCTGATACACAGATATGGTAAAATAAGCTCCATTACTACTGATGATGGGGTTGTTGTTGTTGTTTTTTAATCCTTGGAAAGAAGCAGCAAACACCTTGGACATACAAAATATGGTTTACATGTTTCAACAGTTGAACATTATCTGTTTCAGGAAAGGCACAAAGGTGTGTGACTGTTTAAGTCTCTGTGTTTAGATCAGTGTGCTCAATAATGTGTCTTTTGACCTTCACTGTGTACATTTTGAATTATATTTTGATGTAAATAAAATACAAATAATCAAAACCCCCATTATTTTAGTCTCTTCACAATCTTTCTTACCTGCCTCACAGTCACACTGATGGGCCATTTGGGGTAGGGGCCTTTGTCTCTCAGGTTTGAATGCCTAAATATTCATGGCTATTGTCACTCCTTTGCATACGACCTTTCTGACACAAAACTGATCATTTTATATAAAAAACTCCAGTCTACCACATCCAGTTCTGGACAAGTCTGGACAAATGTTATTTGTGATTTATGGCTTTATTTCAGTGACAGTTAATTTTTTTTTCTCCCACTAACGCATTGACTTTTTCTCAAAAACACAAACATGTTAATTTCATATTGCTTACATATTATTGTTGAACCGTTTGTGCTGATTTTTGAAGATTCTGAAAACAGCATTAATGTCAGGGCATATCAAAACTTCTCCAGAGACCCAAAACTCTGTCAGACCCCAGAGTGTTAAGTTTCTTGGTGTATGATGAAATGGGGAAAAAATTCTCATTGAATAAATTAGGCCAACACCTACCAAGAACATCTTAGCAACCACCCAGTTTTTAGTTAAAGCTTTAAAGACTTAAATTGAATCTTTTCTACAAATGATGTAAAAGTTTGATCAGTTCAAACTGGAAAGAGCTCCTTTATGCTGATTGACTGCTATTGCTGTGAAACAAGAGCTTGGTAAATGAGCCACAGCTTTCCATGGAAGTGAAGAGGGAACATTTCATCGCAGGAGCACCTCTGCCTTTACACCCACTATGTTTAACAAGGGAATTCTAATGGAGAGGAATTTGCATCCACGCTTTGAATTTACTGTTGTCCACTCACCCTAGTGGTAATTTAGTCCTCATCGAGCTGCCATGCTCTTGACTGTTGTACAGTCACTAGACAGGAAGTAACTTGTTTTTAATACTGATTTTGTGGTTTTCCTTCAAAATGAAGACACAAGCAACCTGTCTACTTAAGCATCAGTGATCCCAAGGCAAAATTATGCTACTTTCTGAGACACCTTGTTTAGAAAGCTGTTCCAAAATACATTGTGCAACTAAGTGGATGAACTCAATGCAAATGTATTTTTTTAATTCAAGTAGTAAGAGTATCAAGAGTATCAACTGGCTTGTTTAGAGAAATGATACTTTTTTTTTGCTGCTTGTGAGGAACAATTCAAATCAGTTGGTAAGTCCCAAGTCACAAAAATCTATTCAGAAGTCAGCAGAAAAAGCTCTTCTGTGTCTAAGCAGGTGTTCTCCTGCAGAGAAGTTTAAGGGTGCTTTCACACTTGTTTCGCTTGCCTGGTCTGAACCAGAGTTCGATTGCTCCCCCTGCCCCCGCTGGACTGCGTTCATATGATGTTATTTGGGTCCAAACCCAGTTCATTTGCCAGTTCAGTTCTGTTTACCCCGTTGCTTCATAATGACGGTGCAGGAGAAGCCGGCAAATGCATAACATTGGTCTTTGTACTTTTATATATTTACGTTTTTGAATGGTTCGATTTGTTTACAAAGCTTCGGGACATAATGGAACTTGCGTCTGTCTTACGAATGTACTGCAAATGTTCTAAAGAACACTGAAGGTGAACAGAAATGAGACAAACAGCTCTGTTTGAAGCGCGTCAGTCACAGGAAATTGAGTGAAACACAAACACATTTTTATCAAATAATACGTCATTAATAGTGGTTCACTTCCGCGATTTGGTACGATTGCATTCACATCATCAGCGAACTGTACCGGAGTTCACATGAACCGTACCGCAGACCACCCTTTTTAAGTGGACCCTGGTACGGTTCGCGGGTGCACACCTGAGTTCAGAAGACAGCGCTCACACATCCAAATGAACTGAACTCTGACATCAATGGAACCCAGGTTCGCACCAAAAGTGCTAGTGTGAAAGCACCCTAACAGTTTTCCTCTGACAAGCAAGATGATCAGGTTTTATTTGGAAACTGGAACACATAGATTATGGGCCAAAACTAAAAGTGCTGACACAATATTCAGAGGTCTTTATAATGTGCAGCAGTAAATTGTTTTTGGTTTGTTTTTTTCATCTGGTGAAATAAAAGCTATTCCAGTGGACACAGAGCATTCCTGACACAATAATTTAGCTATTAAGGTTTGTTTTTGGATGCTGATCTCAATGGGAAAATTATCTTCAGATTTCATTAGTCAAGGATTTAAAAGCTGTCTTGTAAAATAAGATGTTTTATAGTCTGATCAGATTTAGTTAAGATTGGACTGTAAAACTCAATCATGACTCCACAGTTTCAGTGGCGAATGAACACTAGCAATCAAAGGTTTAAAGTTGCTAAGATTTTTTAAAGAAGTCTCTTCTGTTCACCAAGGCTGCATTTGATAAAAAATATTATTTGATAAAAAATACAATAAGAACAATTATATTGTGAAATATTATTACAATCTAAAACAACTTCTTTCTACTTGAATATATTTTAAAATAATTTATTTTTGTCATGATGATAAAGCTGAATTTTCAGCATCATTACTCCAGTCTTCAGTGCCACATGATCCTTCAGAAATCATTCTAATATTGCTGATTTGCTGCTCAAATAACTTTTCTTATTATCAATGTCAATAGTTAGTAAAGAACCCGCACACTTTCAATACTTGCTAATTCTTAAACTTTATTAAGTGTAATGTTTCGGTCCGCTGAGCTTCATCAGGAAAATGTCAGCTGTTTGTTTGATTTTATTCTCATGCACTGATTATCATTTCAGGTGTGCTGAGTTTATTTTGATTGAGCTTATTATAAATGTCAAAAATATATACATTTTGTATAACATTTTAAATGAATTTCCTCTCACTTTAGGTAAAGTAAATAGCAACACAGCTACTACACAGAAAACCATAGCATCTATAATGCAATACCCTGTTATTTAGTTTAGTGTGACCGTGACTGTACCGGACAGCCTGAAGCGAGTGAAGTTTGTTCATCTTCATTTAAGTGACTTTTGTGAACATTGACCTTGATTTCAATGTGCAGTTGGCACTGCCTGTTATGTAAGAGAATTGTTTTGGTTGTCCTCACATTCATTTGTATGATTATGAGGATATTTAAATACTGTTAAGCTCTCTCTAGTGTTAATGCTCTGTTGATCTAGATGGCTACTGGAAAGTTTGCTGTTCCTACGTATTTACATTTTACTAATGTTCAGTGTAACTGATGAGGAAAGCCAATGAAACCAAAGCAAACATCTTGTGAAAGTCAAACACCAGCCAACAAGGCATACAGGTGTTTATATCAATCCAGCTCATGAGATCTTCCTGTTCTTTCTCTTTCATTAGAATGTGGAGTTACCCGACTCCTTCTCCCCTGAGCTCAAGTCCCTCTTGGAAGGACTCTTACAGCGAGACGTCGCCAAAAGATTGGGGTGTCTGGGACACGGGTAATTCAGATGTCCTCCATCTTGAAGATTAGACATCTAGACTTCTGTAATACTTAGACTTTTTATCATGAAAAAATCAAACAAACAAAAAAAACTGTTTAATGTCCAAATGAAGCGAATGTCTGAAAGCATTTAGATTTATAAAAGACAGAAGGGCATGCTGGGAATTATTTGCAGCTCGTTCTGAATTGCTGACACCTGCTGGTCAGAAGTGGTGGTGGTTGATAGACAGCCTATTTTACCTGCATACATTCAGTATTCTAATGCAAAGCAATATATTGCTATATCTATATAGCAAATCTCAACAGATTTTTATTTTGTTCCAAAATATAACCATATTAACGGCCAGCTCTTTAACTAAAGTTTTATATGTCCAGATTTATCAGCATACATACAATATACTCATTTAAAGTGATATATACGATCTAGCAAATCTCAACGGTGTGATTTTATTTTGTTACAACACATAAACTATCTTAATTCCCAGCTCTAATCTGCTAAAACAACTATAAGGCATTGAAATATTGAGTTATCAGAAACATTGAGGTCATGATTTTCTGTAAAGCTGCTGTGGAACAATGTGTAGAGTGAAAAGCACTTTACAAATGTATTTGACTTCAGTGTGATCTCTTGTAAACAATGTAGGGCGTCAGAGGTAAAGGAGCATTTGTTCTACAAGGGAATCGATTGGCAGCAGGTGTATCTTCAGAAGGTGAGACCTTCAACATTGTTTTTGGTATCCGCCCTAATAAGAAGCTCTGTTCAAGTCCTCATATTGTACATTGATTAAATAAAAGGTTTTGTGTAATTGCGATTTATAACTGATCTGATTTAGAGTCCGGATGATTGACTAGCCATCCAACAATTGATTAGCAAGCCTCATAAATCCCATAAACTATCATTTTTAGTGTTGCTACTTTAAAAGGAATGAATTTAGATGAACATTATCACAGAGTGTTTTAGAGTGCTGACAGTGGCTGTTAGCATACTAAAATCCTCTCTAGGAAGTTGTGACTCTAATTTCATCCCTTTTACTGCACCATTAGAACTGCCATCAAAGCATGAAGCCAAGGCTTCAATACATTTTCATAAGACAATTACTGTGTAACCTCAAATCACTTTCTGTGAGCAGTGTTCCCGTTAGTGTGCACAATCTGTTGATCTCTGTGTTATGAGGACTATCATAGTTTTCTGAAATAAAAGGTCATAGTCACTGAGCCTGTGGAGTGCAACAGTCAGGTTCTGCAAGTAAAAGCTCCATTCATTTTATCCATGGGGAAATGTATTTTTAATGAAAACCTATGAAGACAGACCTACCATGAATTCAGAGGTTGAAACTGTCCAATCACATTATTTCAATATATTTCTAAAATAGTTGAAAAACTACATTACCCATTTTGCTATACTGAAAATTTCACCAATCGGAAAGTCACAAATTGCGCCAAACGAGCTTGTAGGGAACACCCATGAAGCACCACGAATGACGTAATCGAGTCAGACTCGCTATGCTGTTCAAATACTTAAATATATACATACATATATAAATGTCTATATATATTTATATGTGTGTGTGTGTGTGCATTTTTAGAAATAAATTTAAAATAGATTATTTCTAGGTATATAGTTGACTAGATGATAAAGTCACTGTTTAAAATCCATATGGGAAGAGTGAATGAGACGTTGCTGAAAAAGTGATCAGGCACTGTTGCACTCTGTGGATGTTTTAAACATCGATATATGACCAAAAAGCACATTTGATTGGTTCCTGATGTACATGAGCTTAAATTCTGAATATTTAAATTTGAAAATATTGTGCTTTGCACATCTCTCCCATAATTTTTTTTAAGGATTTATGTGATATTTTCTGCATATTCTGTTTGGTTGCAGTACTCCCCACCTCTCATTCCCCCCAGAGGAGAAGTCAACGCTGCAGACGCCTTTGACATCGGCTCTTTCGATGAGGAGGACACCAAGGGAATTAAGGTAAAACCAGTAACTCTGGGATCAAACTTTTCACTTATTCCACTGGGTGCTCAAGGCTCATGTCTTTGCTTCAGCTCAGTGACCATCAAAGTGGACTACTAGGTTTTCAAGTGGAGCCAAGATTGTGTCCTGCACTGAGAGAACCGTATAAAATCTAAGAGCACTTCAGCTTGTTTCATGCTTTGAAATCTGGAGGAATTTTTCCACTTTGCTGTGAGCATTTTAAATGACTCCCTTATAGCCAGAATTTGACTTCAGTCTGCAGGCTTCAAGTCTTGAAGTTGCAACTTATTCTCTCCAAGACTGCCTATTTAGACGTGAAGAGTAATTGTCATCTTTGTGTCTCTCTCTCAGCTGCTTGACAGTGATCAGGAGCTCTATAAGAACTTTCCGCTGGTGATCTCCGAGCGCTGGCAGCAGGAGGTGGCCGAGACAGTGTATGATGCCGTCAACAGTGACACAGATAAGAACGAGGCGCGCAAGCGAGCTAAAAACAAGCAGCAGGGCCATGAAGAGGGTGAGACACAGCACCTTAGTTCTGTTGTTACATTTATTTAGTTCCCTCTCAAATTCTCATTAATGTATTATGGCTTATTATTGATGTTATATTTTAGAACATAATTTCTTCCTGTGATAGCATCATTACTCCACTCTTCGGTGTCATATGATACTTTAGAAATCGTTCTGATATGCTAATTTATTTCAGGATTCTTAGAATAGAAAGTTAAAAAGAACAGTATTTATTTTAAATAAAAATATTTTGTATCGTTATAAATGTCTTTACTGTTACTTTTAATCAATTTAGAATTAATTTGAAATTATTTAAACACTTTTTTACCCCAAACTTTGAATGGTAGTGTAAATGTATTTATTTTTTTACATTTGTTTTATAATTTTGTATATTTTATAATTTTTATATTTGTATTTATATTTATATATACATCTATATTTATATTATAATTGATATTTATATCTAATATCTGAAATATAGCTTTGTGAAATTTGTCCACTTATAAACTAACATATATTTATTGCAGTGCTTCCTGTGCAGTAAATAGATATTTATAAGATTATATTTCTTGGAGAAATCTTTTCATGTACACTGTTTGTGAAAAGTGAGAGGTGTCATGGCAATGTACACAGAACAGCTGGTTGCAAAATGCTACTTGTAAACATCCTGTTTGCTCTTATTCAGACTCTCATTTTCTGACTTCTGAGAACTGTAGTGGGTTGCTTGGGAGTGTCCTGTATTTTGAACTTCCAGAGGGTCATGAACCTAATGAACGGCCCTCCAGGCGTCACATCATCTGCGGCACTCAGCCATTTACCCGGGTTTTAAGCCGGTCCAAAAGATAATGTTTTCTGGTGGAAACTCCAGTTTGCGATAAATCATAAGCCGTCTACAGAATTGACAAGCACTAATTTCACAAAGTGGTGCCGAGAGAAGAAAATGGCCTCTGCTGTGGTAGTGCTACATTCTCTAGCATGAATTAAAGGCCCAGACTGACATCAGCTAATCAACCTTCATGGGTCCGGCATCAGTCCCATCGACAGCCTTGGGGAGAGGCTTGATCCCTTCGTACTTGTCATGCAGTGCTGGTGCCACATGCTTCCCTCAAGGGAAAGACACAGCACCCATCACATGACTGACTGTGTGATGGTCAGAAATAGATCTAAAAGAGTCTGTGTAATTTAGCATACATGGAGTTAATCGTGTGCGTCACAACCCCAAGATAAAAGCACAGGAGTTGTGAGCAGGAATTTGAGTGGGTTAAACCTCAATGGGAGTTAAAAAGGAATAGATGACCCAAAAATTGCCATTTATTCACTCTCATGTCTTTCCAAATGTGAATTTCTTCACAAATAATGTAATAAATATGAATGAGAATGTACCAAAAATACCCCAATTTAGGTAAATGCAAATTTTCCAGCAAGATGTTGAGCAACCAACCTTTGATTATTTTTGTGATTGCGAGTGTCTGTGTGGGGTTTGTGCAGACTATGCGCTGGGGAAGGACTGTATCATGCACGGCTACATGCTAAAGCTAGGAAACCCCTTCCTGACACAGTGGCAGCGGCGGTATTTCTACCTGTTCCCCAACCGTGTGGAGTGGAGAGGCGAAGGAGAGTCTCGGGTAAGTGTTTTTGTGTGTTTTGTTTACTGTTAGCATCCTTATAAAGGGTTAAAAGACCATTTTTGAGAGAACATGCCTGTGTGTCCCTACGCTGTAGGAACATTGGACTAAAACATTAAAAAAACGTAAATTCAAGGTGAGTCTGGTGCATTTTATCTGATTCCCCCTCTTCATTAAGTTTCATTGTCCATTGCAGATCAGGAATTGTCAAGATTTTGATAAATATTCTAAGGAGATGGAGAGGAGGGAACACATTTCTTTAGAAATTAGCATACGCCTTAAGTCTTAATCCATCCTGCTCTGAAATTCCCATAGTGATGAAGGGTTCACCTGCAGCCTGAACCATTGAGACGGCCACTTCTCCTTTTAATATCCTTTGCTTCTTTCCACCGCTAAACCAAACCTCAGTCTTTTCCCGTCCAGTGGAAGTGATTGCGTTTGCGTTCAGATCTTTCTAATGCAGAAGTAGGTCACTGCAGATTCCCTGGGGCCAGAGAGTTTCTGCCCTGATCTGTAACTAAGATGAAGTGCAGATTTCACCAGTTTCCTGCATTTTTAACTCCCAGAGTTCCTGAATCTTCAATCTGAAGGGTAAATGCACTTCCTGTGGAACATGTTGGAGAGGAGATGCATAGAAAGGGCAGAGAGGGAGGCCACTTACAAATCAGATTGCAAGAAGTGATGCTTAAACTTCACTACATTGCAGTTGTTCTGTGTTCTCAACTTTGGAGAGCCAGTCTGGCGTTAACTCTCTCATTAATTAATTATTTAGTGATTTTAAAGTTCCACATGTCTAAGTTGTCGCACAGAAGCTTACTTTAAATCAAGGTCATTAGAAACCAGTCTGAATGTGGAACGTGTCATTTAGAGGAAAAATGTTTGTACATAAGTGAAATGACTTTCATTATCCTTCAGTTTGATGGGAATCAAGTATCCGCGATCAGACTGTTACATGAGATGTTCTGTCAGCAGCCCGTTGCACCTCCACTGACTCACTGAGTACAAGAACAGCTTGTCATCTGTGTCTTTGCTCTCTTGTAGCCCCAGACAACCTCTAGAATTTCTGCCTCAATGTAAGTGACACCGTTAGATGTGTATACCTCAAGCATTGGGTAAAATCCCACCCGTCCAGAGCTAGCAGGTAGCATGGCGTATTCCTCACGAACACAGTAGGATAGTCTATGAGAAGACTCTTACAGGGACGCACTAATTAGTCTTTCCTCCCCCCAGCAAAACCTGCTGACCATGGAGCAGATCGTGAATGTGGAGGAGACGCAGATCAAGGACAAAAAGTGCATCCTGCTGAGGATCAAAGGAGGGAAACAGTTTGTCCTACAGTGCGAGGTAGGGCACCTTCATGTTGTTCTCACCGTCTTGTTGTGGGTTTCTCTCTTCCCCTTTTGCTCTTGTATTATCTTGCTTAACTTTCAGTGTACACAGTCCTCTTTTTAAAGCTCTGCTGAGTTGTCTTATTAAAAATGAATAAATAACTAAATGATTAAAATTATCACAAAAACAAGGCAGGAAAAGTGAAGCTCTGCCCTTTATGGACTGCTTATATATCATCATATAAAATGAATTGAGATTAAATATAATTAATAATAGTAATATTCAATTAATAATACATTTTCCAAGTATGATACTGTTATTTTACGACTAAAGAAAACTTTAGTTTCAATCACAGAAATAAGTCAGTAATAAATAAATAAAAATTCCACTATACCTTTGATGATACTGCCCAAACTTTGTTTCTCTCTTGCTCACTGCCTATTTGGCCTCTTATTATGATAATATTAAAACATTTAATTAACTAGATAATTCAAGAAAAGATGGATTGTGCAGAGAAAGTGATGAGGGCTTCTGTATGTGCTGCTATAAACTTCTGTTCTAGGAAATGTTCTTTATCTTTTTGAGTCTGTGTTCTGTGGGAAATATTTTTTTTCCCATCTGTGCAGGAGCAGCATCAGAAGTGTGTGTCCATGCATTTGCAGACCTTAGTGAACATTGATCTGAAATTAAACCTCATGAGGAGCTAATTTAAAGCACTTTTTTTGCAGCTCATACAAATATCTTTCACATTAAAGGATTAGTTCACTTCCAGTATAAAGATTTCCTGATATTTTACTCACCCTCAACCAAGATGTGTTTCTTTCTTCAGTCGCAAAGAAATTAAGGTTTTTGAGGAAAAGATTGCAGGATTTTTCTCCATATAATGGTCTTAAATGGTGATCTCAAAGGGCTCTATGTGATCCCAGCCGAGGATTAAGTGTCTTATCTAGCAAAATGATCAGTCATTTTCCAAAAAAAAAATGTAATAAAATTATATACTATTTAACCACAAATGCTTGTCTTGCACTAGCTCCGGGATGTGCGCAAATTCATGCATGTAATCCTGTCTGAAAGGTCATGCACGGTTAGCATCTTTTTACTCTGGTTCAAAAAGGTGGGCTAGGGCAAAAAACTCCATCTCATTTTCTCCTCTAACTTGACATCGTTTTACCCTTTTTTTTTTTTTGTTTGTTTGTTTTTTTTTTTCTCAAAGGGCATTTGACTTTCTTTGCACATTTTCTTTGTAAACTTTGAGTCGGTACTTCTGCATATGTCATGTGTGACCTATCCAACGTGACCACATAATGCATGAAGTGGAGCTATTTATTTGTTATTTTTTTTAAAGACTGATCATTTAATTAGAGAAGACCCTTATTCCTCATCTGAGATCGTGTAGAGCCCTTTGAAGCTGCACTGAAACTGCAGTTTGGACCTTCAGCCCGTTGGCCACCATTGAAGTCCATTATATGAAGAATAATCCTGGAATGTTTTGCTCAAAAACCTTAATTCCTTTGTGACTGAAGAAAGACAAAAATATCTAGGATGACATGGGGGTGAGTAAATTATCAGGAAATTTTTATTCTGGAGTGAAATAATCCTCTTAGTGCACAAGCCTCCAGCTTAATTGATTCCAATCCAGTTTGACATCCAGACACAAAAGCATAACAAAATATAGGTGCAAAATACATTGAACATTTTTTCAATAATTTCTGAATTAAAACAAATTTTTATTTAAACTTGACTGACTTTCAGAATGCAGTCTCATTCCTTGTTCACAAAAGAACATTAAAAATCCTTTGCATCTAGACTGCCTAAAAACGCTGTTTAGGTAGCTCTCTAGGGTTTTATCTATTTAAAAAGTTCTTGATATGTTAAAAAAATCGTAAAGCAGCTGAGAATGAATTGCCAATGTTTTTTCTTCTTCTTTCTCTTTTTCTTCTCACAGAGCGACCCAGAGTTCGTACAGTGGAAGAAGGAGCTCACCGAAGCATTCACCGAGGCCCAGAAGCTGCTGCGTCGTGCCCCCAAAGTCATTGGCAAGGGGCGAACTAATGTGCTGGAACTGTCCAAACCTCCGCTCACGCACCGCAACAGCAACGGCCTGTGACCCGCCCCTTCCTGCCACCTTTGTCCACCATTCCTCTCCATCCTCTTCATCTACACAAACATGCACATGCTCTCACACTCTCTCTCTCTCTCTCCCAGCAAAACGCTTGTCCAGCAACATTAGGCTTCCCAGCTGGCACAGTGAGCCGCCACATGGTCCGTCTTGGAAGGTTCTACTGGACTGTGCCCTGCTGTTCCTTAACTGTTTGTTAATCAAATGCACACACATACACAGTTCCTTGCAACTTGACATACTGGGGTGGGCGTCACTCCAGAATAATGTTAAAGAACAATCAGTGATACCAGTGCTGCATCTGGGACCCTGTTTTGACCAGTGGTGCAGGCTGGGATACTGCACCTTTTTTGTGAGCATGTCGTTCCTTCTGTGATTCCCACATTCTCTTTCCATACGCTTGGCATGCTCGTATATAGGCAAAGATAGTCCTCTGCTATAAGGGTCCCAAACAATGTCCACTTGGAGCTTCTTTACAAGTGGCTTTGTGCTAGAGCCAGACTATATCCATACCTCTGCTAGAGGGAAACCAGAGCCATGTGGCCTGAGAGATCTAATTAGATAGAAACAATGTCAAAAGACAATGGTTTGAACAATATCACTCCCATTCTCTTTTATGTCCTTTGTGGGAACACCAAGGCCACCTCACTGATTTTGCCATTCTTGATGCGTATGCATTGTACTGCTTTGTCAACATCGCGTGTGCATCGTTTCATGCTAAATGGACTCTGATTTGTGGACTGTTCTGGCTCCCGAACCTTGTCCTGTATTTGTGAAGTACAGAAGTCTTCGACACTTCCTTAATACTCGCCAATGGATTCAATGAACTGCAACGGCGAGTGTTGCGTGCATCCAAGTTCTGAGAGCTCTCAGAGGACGTACAGTGTAAATCGGGAACGATTTTTCTTTCTTTCTTTTTTTTTTTTTTTGCTCAGCCCTTGTAAACACCAAATTTGGTTTGGTTCCTCACATGCATTAAATGTGTGTACTAATGCGTGTACATGATGCAAAAAGTAGGTGTTGTTGCTTTAAAGGAAATGCCCCAATATTTTCACCAGGAAGAATTTTTTCTTTCACCTTGAATGTATTTGTTTCTCTTTTTGTCTTTTTTTTGTTGTTGTTGTTAATTTGTTCGTGGTTGGAGTGTTTTACGCTGCTTGACACATTGGGAAGGAACGTGGCAGGACCTTTACTAAGACACGAACCCAACCCCTTCCCCTGAATCCACCGAAGTGCAAAAAGTGCCAGTGAAATAAACATTCGACTTGAGACACCTGAGAATTCCTTGAGTCCAGGCCGCGTCACCTGCATCTCCCCGTGAAAAGATCCCGGGAACAGTGTTGGAAACTGAACACAGAATAAAAACTGAACAGCAGACCTCCAGTCATGTACAAGGAGGCCAATGGACAGTTGACGATGCATGGTTAGAGGGACCACTTGAGATAAAAAAAAAAAACAGCAGCAGCATCCCTGGAGTCGTTTATTCGACTGTATATATGAATCCTTTCTCTGTGCATCTACAGTATAATCTTCTAGACAATGTTTGCATATATGGCGAATCTCTGTCTCTGCCTGTCTGTGTTTGTCCCTATGTCTCAGCTTGGGGGCGGGCGGGGTGGGAGGTGTTCACATTTGTCAATCAATCAGCAGCCATGTGCAAACCTCAGGCTGAGAAAACTGTGTATGCGTCTTTTAGGACCATTGGTGTGAAAGAGTGAAGAGTTGGATGGCTTATCTCATAATGAGGTGCAAAGAGATCTTCTGTCTGTCTCTTGTGTGTTTCGTTATGCCGGCACTTCTGAGGGTGAGACGTGTAATGCAGCATTACCATTATCCATCCATTCACAGGCAGATAGACTGTTATTCAGCTAGAGGGTAGGACGCTCGCACTCACAGGTGTTTGGAAAGGTGTGGTGCTTGGATCGCGGAAGGAGAGACAACTTAACACCATTTGTTGTAAGGCTTGATTTGAATATAGTTAAAAATTTTATATTGTTTTGGATATGATGCAAATGCAGATTTCTATAGATTACATATTTTTTGGAGTACGTTATGTGCATTTATTTTGGTCTTTTTTTTTTTTCTTTTTTTTTTGGATGGAAAAACAAGCACAGCTTAACAGGCAAGAGGTGATTTTAAAGAAGTATTTTCTTCATGTGTATTCAGGTTCTTTTTTTCCATGCAGTAATTTTCTTTTTCTGTGACTCCCGGCTGTGCATTCCAAGTGATTTGCATGCGGTGCTCTGCTGAAATCGCAGGGTTTTGGGAGTCGGATCAGTTTTTGTAGCCTTTAAGTATCGGGGAGGTGCCATCCTGAGGATGTTTTTAGTGCCCTTCAAGAGTTTTATTTTGAAACCAAAATGGCTTGTTTTGAAATATATATTACTGCACTTTTTCCATCACGGTTCACAAGCTGACGAAATAAAATGTGCCAAATGACTGTAGGAGAATGTCCTCTGAACCAATGAAAAGCTCACCCGATGCTCGCCGGCTATTTCTGAGACTAAAAATTGGTACGTTTTAATGGGCGAGCAGCAGTGAGTTTGAGAAAGGGTACAAAAATGTGATTAAATTCAGGAGACGTGAAACAAGTGGGCCATGGGGCAATGATCCTACATCATTGACGATATGCCTCAAAGCTACTGACCGGCGACAGCCGGTACCATGTCTTGAAATTGCTAGCCCGTTTTTCAAAAAGGGTGGCACCTCCGCCAGTCCTAAGTATCCATGTTTTATTCAGGGTTTTTTTAATTTTATTTTATTTTAACAGTAGCTTTTCAGTCACTTCGTCAGTGTTTGCTTCATTCTTGTGTGTCTGTTCCGTAGCGGTGAATTTTGTGTGTGGGTGAACGCAGGTTTCAAAATGGAAGAGGACAATAAATAGGAAGGGAAAAAAACCTAACTAAAATCTAAGTATATATGTGTATAAGAAATGAAAACAAATGAGCTTAGGTTTATTTAAAATACTTTACGATGTAGACACAAAAAAAATTGACTCGGGAAGGGATCGGGTTCGATGTGAGTTCAACTATTTCTGGTGAAGAATCAGCTCAGATCTTGCACATAAGAACTTTAGATATTGTACTTACGAGTTACAGATTATTATTTTTGTTCGTTTAATACAGAACTCTCTTGCTCTCTTTCATATTTATTGTCTGGTCGGGGAGCTAGTCCCTCTGTGCGTTGGTTTACCTAGGGCACGGAGCTGTCGAGTATCTGGGTTTACAGTCAACCGAAACTCTCTTTTTCATGTGCCACAAACAAGCGCAAACGCAAATACTACTGTCTGGGGTTATTACCATTGAGGTTATGTTGATGCTGATGATGATGATTATAATAATTATTGATAATATTATTCAATGAATGATAATTGTTATTAAAAATGTTTTTTTTTTTTTCATTTTTCAGAACAGCTAGGAACGTGTCTTGGACTGCTTATAAAAACAGTTCAGAAATAAAAGCCCCTTTTTCGTGTTAGCGTGTCTGTTGTCTCCATGCTTTAAAGCTGCTTCATTTCAGGATTTATCCTGTTTATATCAGAACGAGGACACTTGTTCGATTTAAACAAACTCTTTAGTGTGAGATTTATAAACTTAAACCTCCATTAGCCAACTTTCAGGGCATGTCAAAGCCATTTGAAGGGACTGCGGACCAAATCCCCTCAATGGAGCTCTGTGTGATTGAGCAGTGCATTAGTGTTCTGAAGTAAACAGTCCTCTGTTGGACATTCTTCTCTATCCTGTAGCAATAATCAAAGCTCAAATGAATCTTAAGGGTTCTTCAGGTTTATTATCCTCGCCATATTCTAATATGTCCTTGTTTACCCCTCTCCTAGTGCCTAGATGTGAAAAGGCTAAATGGTGATTTTAACAGCACTGATTGAAACTGCACTGGCATTGAAAGCATTTGAACACTCTAGTCACAATGTCTAAATGTCATTAGATAAGAGAATTAAACCAACTGTAAAAACCCATGAAAAAATACGAGGCCTTCACATGTTGTTGTGAACAGTGGGGGGACTTTGAGACAAATATTGAAAACCACTGCAACAGACCAAATCAAGTCTATTTAAAAAAAATCTATAAATAATTCCACTCTGAAATGTCGCGTTTGCGGAATTAAAATAGTTTTGAACGCAGGTTTTTTTTCATTTTTTTTTTATGAAGACTTTAAATGTTGAATGTACAGGTATATTAGTTTAAAAAATGAAAACTGGTGCCGTAACACAATATCTTGGTTAACATTCATCAAAATAATCTGATTATAGTCCAATTGATGGACTAAAAAGTCTTCATATAAACACATCAGAATAAAAGGGGTGGTTTAGACCTGAAATAGCCCAGTCAATAGGAAAAAGTTAACCATGTAAATGCTTCAAGCAGATTTGAAAATACCTTGCACACATACAATATTGTTATACTTAAAATAGAATATAATTTTATTGTCCATTCTTGGGAAATTTGTCTTCATTAAAGCACTAAACATTAAACACATGTAACACATCACATAGTTTAACATTACAGTAATAATAAAATGATGCAACAGTGCAAATATATGCGATCCTGGACCACAAAACCAGTCTTAATTCACTGGGGTATATTTGTAGCAATAGCCAAAAAAAAACATTGAATGGGTCAAAATTATACATTTTTCTTTTCTATGCCAAAAATCATTAGGATATTAAGTGAAGATCATGTTCCATGAAGATATTTTGTAAATTTCCTACCGTAAATATCAAAACTTAATTTTTGATTTGTAATATACTGTGACGAGTGGGGCGGGGCCGAGGGACATGGGAGCGAGGCCGGTGGAGTGATTGGAGATGAGCTACACCTGTTCGACCCACCGGTCTCGAGGCCCATGGAGGAGATGGAAGGATATAAAACTGGAGCGACGACAGTGAAGGACGAGAGAGGACCAGGCCTGGGCTTTTAGTTGTGTTTTGGTTTTATTTTGCGCGCATCAGTCGTCCGTGAGGGGCTGATGCGCTGATTTGTGTTTATTTTGATCATTAAAGTTTTCTGTTGATTGTGCGCCGGTTCCCGCCTCCTTCTTCCGGATGAATACAAAGGTTAATTCATTACATATACATTGATAAGAATTCATTTGGACAACTTCAAAGGTGATTTTCTCAGTATTTTAGAATTCAGATTCCAGATTATTCAAATAGTTGTATCTCGGCCAAATATTGTCCGATCTTAATAAACCATACATCAATGGAAAGCTTATTTTTAATTTTTTAAAATAAACACTTGAGACTGGTTTTGTGGTCCAGGGCCACATATTACAACCTACTACATGAAGAAGTCTTAAAAATCCTAATTTTGGTATTCTCTGTTTAGAAATTTAAACAACTTTGGCACTAAAGGGTTTTTGTAACAATTTGATTTACACCCTCTAAATTATAAAGCGTCTCCTTGAAGTTATCAAGTTCAAATTCTCATGTAACGCGTTTATTGTCTGTTACAGATGTCTTGGCTTGTTTTAATGTAGAAGCCTCATACAACATAATGTTTATATCCATTAAATCCATGCGGTAGCTTCTTTGGCATTATCCACAGTGACTGGGAAACTAGCATGTGCTTAAGGGTTTGAAATGCATGTAATGCACATATAAAAGAATGTGAATCATATCACAGAGTTCAAATAACTTTGTTTCAGAATCAGATATCAAATTGTATCCATTCCAACTGATGAAAATACCTAATGTTTTTAGCCACCTAAACAGTTTGAGCTAATGAAACAAGACAAAGAAAGCCTTTCTTCTGACATTTATTTAACAGATGGTAATCAAGTTTGCTAAATATTGAATTTATAAACTAGATCATCTTGAGATCAAAATGATTTTATGTTTCTCTATGGCGGCATTCAAAAACTCTAATATCCATTGGCCTCCAGCGATTCCTCCTAGAGATCATTATTGTGATGATGACTGTCCTCTCTTTAATTCTCTCTGACACCTCCTCCCGCAGCACACCTCCCAACCCATGTGTCTCCCAGCTGAGTCTGTCCACCAAACCACACCGGCAGCCATTAGCAAGCCTGCGAACGCTTGACTTGTCTGGTTTTAGCGGTTTCCATCACTGTTTTCCCTGGTTTACATTTTGGAGTAGACGTCCAAAAGGAGTCAGTCTTGAACGTCCAGCCTTGACAAAGTCCATGTGAAACTGTTAAGCAACATTGCTGCCAAAGTAAGCCGACATGTTTTCAAATCATCCACATCAGTGACACATCCAGTTGGATCCCCAATGTGTTAAATGTCAAAATAAATTTTCTTATTGACACCCATCTTAATCTGTTCTTTTTGTACATACTGTGATTGATTAATAGATCCCAGACCCTCACAGATACCCACGTCCTGAAAGGCCAGTCTAGTCCTCTGGTGTTCTCATAGTGATATTATGGACGTTAGGCTGTTCGTCTAGGCCCAGAAGTTGGTTGGTTTGTTCTGGTTGGGAAATTAAAGGCCTTCTGTTTGGATCGCCGTGATGTTCCATGTCTAAACGTGGCGCTGACTCCAACTGAAATCTGAGCTCTGTCTCTTAGGATCATTTTAATCCTTTGACTAATTTGTTTTGTTGTTTGCCGTGTAATGTCGAAGCGGATGGCAAGATGTTGAGGTTTGGCAGGATTAAAAATAGGAATGCAATGTCAAGATCGTGTGACCTAACCTTCACATGAGTCAGTGTTTGTGTGCATTTGCATTAAGATTGAGTGATTTGCAGGAAACAATTGAGCGACTAGAGGAAGCTGTCATTTGCAGAAAGATAAAAGAAAGTTTGAGAGATATATTGCAAGCTGTTAATGTTGTTTTTATTTTATATTTATTTCTTGGCAGTATGCTTTATATAGTTTGAGGGGGGGAGGGGGGGTCCCTAAAATATCTAATTGTATAAATACAAATATTTCACTTTAATACAATTTAATTTCAGACGGCACATGGAAGAAGAAAAAAAGAATAAATAAAAAATAATATAAATGGTGCCTTTTAGAGATTAATTTGCAAGCGATTAATTATTTAATTTTATCCTATATTCATTTCCTTTATTAATATCCTTTATTCTTTTATAGTAATAGATGTGAACAGCCTGTCTTTGTTTGTGTGTTAAAGCAGATTAATATAGTTTTTGGTCATCGTATAATAATTTAAAATAAACTGTAGATTCCTTGGAGTTTGTCAAAAGTGGTAATGCTGAAATGCTTACAGCACCATAAGTGAACAAAATCAAAAGAGTGAAACAGATTTCTAAAATGAAAAACTGCTGGCTGAACACTGACATGGTAATGAAGCCCAGATCTGTGCTGTTTCCAGTCGATTCCTGCCATTTGGCCTTCATTAGACTCAGCTTCTGGGTTTGTTTTCGTCATGTGTTTTGTGTTGCCGGAGTGGGTGGTCCGTATTTATCATGGAGCGAATGTTTCACTGAAGACTGTGGAAGAACATACAGTAATCTCTTTCATTTAGTGTCTTATTGCCTGAAGAAGCTCAGTTGGATTTGTCCTCAACAGCTTACTTCTAGATTTTAGTTTTCTGTGTATATGCCTGTGCAGAACTCACTGCAGTGAAGCCAGGCTGTTTCAGGTAGTTGTTATCAGGTTTCTATAGTGTTCTTGGTGGTTTCTGTGGCTTTACCACCACCTAAGTCCATAAGATGTTGTGTTTCCTACTGTAAATGTGACTCTGGTCCTTCCTTCTCTCTAAATGCATGGAGTTGCATGTCAAGGTTTAATATTTATATTGTGACGCTAACAATGGAGGACAGGAGGCAGATGCAAGTAAAGGTAGTTTATTGACAGGAGTTGTGATGGATGAATGCTGGTGAGTGACGCAGGAACCACGATGGCAGCACAGACAGGTGGGTAGGTGATTTGAGTGCGTTGGTAGAGATGACGGTGGTGGTAGATCGGTGATCCGTGGTGATAATCCGTGAGTGACTGTGATAATCCAAAGTAGACCGAACAGGAAACAGGGCAAGGACAGGAACACAGGAGCACGAACAGACATCAACACATGGACCTCAAACAACGATCTGACAAACAGGAGACGAAAGACAGGGCGTTATATAGGCGGTTGGAATGAGATGCACCTGCCGCTGATCAGGCGATCAGTGGCCACACCCACATGAACCAATCAACATGACATAACATGACTACAGCTGGAGACGGTGCGTTCACGAACCGTGACAGTACCCCTCCTCCTAAGGACGCCTCCTGGCGTCCCCAGAATCTCTTACCTGTCGATTGTAATCATCGATAAGGGAGTGATCCAGGATGTCCCTGGCAGGTACCCAACTTCTCTCCTCCGGACCGTAACCCTCCCAGTCCACCAAGTACTGAAATCCGCGTCCCCTCCTTCTAGAGTCCAGAATACGATTTACCAAATAGGTGGTCTCCCCATCTACGAGACGCGGCGGGGGAGGGACCGGGGTAGGCGGATTAATGGGAGAATGAAATACGGGCTTAATTTTGGACACATGAAAGGCGGGATGAATTCTCCTGTACGTAGGAGGGAGTTTAAGGCGGACTGCCACCGGACTAATGATTTTGGTGACAGTAAACGGGCCAATAAATTTGGGAGCCAATTTATTAGATACGGACCGGAGAGGAATATTCTTGGTTGAAAGCCACACCTTTTGACCCACGACGTATACGGGAGGCCTAGACCGGTGGCGATCGGCCTTGGCCTTGGTGCGCGCCCCCGCTTGGAGTAGAGTCTCACGGGCTCTGGTCCAAGTGCGGTGGCACCTCTGGACGAAGGCGTGAGCGGAGGGGACCGCAACTTCGGATTCCATACTGGGAAAAATAGGTGGCTGGTAACCTACACTACACTCAAAAGGAGATAGGCCCGTAGCTGATACTGGTAAGGTATTGTGGGCGTACTCCACCATAGACAATTGTTGGCTCCAGGAGGAAGGATTCTTGGAGACCAAACATCGCAACACCCTTTCCAAATCTTGGTTGGCTCTCTCGGTTTGACCATTGCTCTGGGGGTGAAACCCTGAGGACAGACTTACAGTCGCTCCCAGTAGTCTACAGAATTCTTGCCAAAATTTAGCCACAAATTGGGGTCCCCTGTCGGAAACCACGTCTATCGGGAGGCCATGTAAACGAAAGACGTGGTCTACGACGGTCAACGCTGTCTCCTTCGCTGAGGGTAATTTGGGCAAGGGAATAAAGTGGGCCGCCTTCGAGAACCGGTCCACCACGGTTAAAACTACCGTGTTTCCCTGGGAGGGTGGGAGGGCGGTAATAAAATCTAGAGCGATGTGGGACCAGGGTCTCGAAGGAACCGGCAGCGGTTGGAGTAACCCATCAGGGGGCCGATTGGAAGTCTTACCAGTGGCACAAACCGAGCAAGCCAAAACAAAACTGTGAATGTCGCGAGCCATAAGTGGCCACCAGAATCGTTGCTTGACTAAAAATCTAGTACGGTTAACCCCTGGATGGCAAGCTACATTCGAGCAATGTCCCCACTGGATAACGTTGGACCTTAATCCCTCCGGCACAAATAAACGGTTCGGTGGGCACCCGGGCAGAGGCGTTACCCCTTCTAAGGCCGTTCTGACCTTCGATTCGATCTCCCATGTGAGAGTGGAGACCACTAATGTCTCAGGAAAAATACACTCGGGAGTGGACGGGCGTTCGGAATGGTCAAAATTACGCGACAAAGAATCGGGTTTGATATTTTTGGAACCCGGGCGGTACGAGATAGTAAAGTCAAAACGTCCGAAAAAAAGTGCCCACCGAGCCTGCCTGGAGTTCAACCTCTTGGCGGTGCTAATGTACTCTAAATTCTTGTGGTCAGTCCATACTATAAAAGGAACCCCCGATCCCTCTAACCAGTGTCGCCATTCCTCTAATGCCATCTTAACTGCCAACAATTCTCGGTTACCAATATCATAATTTCGTTCTGCCGGAGATAAACGATATGAAAAATACGCGCAAGGGTGGACCTTGTCGTCTAAGGGAGAACGTTGAGATAACACCGCTCCTACCCCCACCTCTGATGCGTCGACCTCCACCACGAACTGACGTGTAGGGTCAGGGGTAATCAGAATAGGGGCTGAACTGAAACGGCTCTTCAGTTTGGCAAACACAGCCTCAGCTGTGTCCGACCACCTGAACGCAGTCTTGGCGGAGGTCAAGGCGGTCAGAGGTGCGGCTAGTTGGCTGAAGTTGCGAATAAAACGCCGGTAGAAGTTAGCGAACCCCAGAAACCTCTGTAGGGCCTTACGGGAATCTGGGCTTGGCCATTCTACCACAGCCTTAACCTTCTCGGGATCCATGCGTATTCCCTCAGTCGACACGATATACCCCAAAAATGGAATTGACTGTGCATGAAATTCGCATTTCTCCGCCTTGACAAAAAGCCCATTCTCTAGCAACCTCTGAAGCACTCGTTGGACGTGCTGCACATGTTCCTGGAGAGAAGAAGAAAAAATCAATATGTCGTCCAGGTAGACATAAATGAACTGATCGATCATATCTCGCAGCACGTCGTTGACAAGTGCCTGGAAGACCGCTGGGGAGTTGGAGAGCCCAAAGGGCATAACCAAGTATTCAAAGTGCCCTCTGGGGGTGTTAAAAGCGGTCTTCCATTCATCCCCCTCCCTGATCCGAACCAAATGATACGCATTGCGTAAGTCCAGTTTTGTGAAAATTGACGCTCCCTGCAACCTCTCGAAGGCCGAAGACATCAACGGCAAAGGATAAGTATTCTTTACCGTGATGTTGTTCAGTCCCCGGTAATCAATACAAGGTCGCAGAGATCCGTCCTTCTTTCCCACAAAAAAGAACCCCGCCCCCGCAGGAGAAGAGGAAGGGCGGATGAATTTAGAAGCTAGAGAATCAGAAATATATTTCTCCATAGCCTCCCTCTCTGGAACAGAAAGTGAATAGAGTTTGCCCTTAGGCGGAGACTTACCTGATAGTAAATCTATGGCACAGTCGTAAGGACGATGCGGAGGAAGAGAAGCAGCCCGAGACTTACTGAACACTTCCTTCAGATGGAGGTACTCAGCGGGCACGTTAGACAAATCCACCGCCTCCTCCTGCAACACAGACACAGACACAGACGGACAGGCAGACACTAGACAAGACTCATGACATCTTTTGCACCAAGACAAAACGGAGTTAGAGAGCCAGTCAATGCTAGGGTTGTGGAGGAGGAGCCAAGGGTGTCCGAGGACAATGGGTGCCAGGGGAGAGTCAAGGATGTGAAAAGAGATGGTTTCGGAGTGATTGCCAGAGGTGATGAGTGTAATGTCTTCAGTGATGTATGATATGGTGGGAAGTTGCTGACCAGTGAGGGCGTGAACCGTGATGTGGTGCGGAAGAGGTCTGAGGGGGATGTGGAGCTTGTGGGCTAATGTGCTGTCCATGAAGTTACCTTCTGCCCCGGAATCCAGTAGTGCCTGACAGTGATGTGTCTGTGCTGACCACCGCAGCCATACCGGGAGGAGCGTAGAAGATGATGGTGATGATGATGATGAGGTCTTCTCGGCGGAGATCCCACCCGATAGTAGCCTCATACGTACTACCGGGCCTGGCCTTTTACCAGACAGGCGTGGGCTTGATGTCCGGCTCCCCCGCAGTAAAGGCAAAGGCCCAGGGACCTCCGCCTCTCCTTCTCCTCCCGGGAAAGCCGAGCTCGCCCTACCTGCATGGGCTCGTGATCGTAGACGGGGCTGGCCACGTCCCCGCCGCTGAACCGCACGTCTGCCGGTCCCCTGGATGGGGTGTTGAGTAGCCCCCTCCTCTCCATCCGTGCCAGACGTGCGTCGACCCGAAGGGCCAGCTCAATGAGTCCATTGAACGACGGGGGAAGGTCCAGGGCGTAGATCTCCCTCTGGACGCGGTCAGCCAGCCCATGCAGGAACATGTCCCACTGCGCCTCCTCGTTCCAATGGCACTCCGCCGCCAGTGTCCGGAACTCGATGGAGTAGTCCGAGACGGATCTCTCGTGCTGGCGCAACTCCGCCAGCCTCCTGGCCGCCTCCCGTCCTGCGGCGGCCCGATCAAAGACCCGTCTCATCTCGGCGGAGAGGGCCTGGAACGAGGCGCAGCATGGGTCCTGGTTCTCCCACACCGCTGTTCCCCACAATGCCGCCCTCCCAGAGAGCAGGGTCAGGACGAACGCCACCTTGGCCCTCCCAGTGGCGAACGTTCTAGGCTGGAGGGCAAAATGCATATCACAACGGTTAAGGAAAGCTCTACAATAATCGGGTTCACCTGAGTAAGCCTCCGGAATCGGGAGGCGTGGTTCCGGCTGGGAGGGGGCCTCCGATGGTGCTGGTGGAACAGGCGGTGTGAGTGGCGCAGTGGGAGCTCGTAATAGCTGGAACTGTTGGGTGAGCTCGGACACCTGCGTCACTAAAGCCTGAACCGCGCGACCAGTGTCGTTAAGAGTCCGCTCCTGGGAGTCCATCCTCCGAACACTGGCGCTGAGGAAAGCTTCGAGAGAGGAGGGTTGATTACTCGCTGCCTCCATGTTGGTCAGATCGTTCTGTGACGCTAACAATGGAGGACAGGAGGCAGATGCAAGTAAAGGTAGTTTATTGACAGGAGTTGTGATGGATGAATGCTGGTGAGTGACGCAGGAACCACGATGGCAGCACAGACAGGTGGGTAGGTGATTTGAGTGCGTTGGTAGAGATGACGGTGGTGGTAGATCGGTGATCCGTGGTGATAATCCGTGAGTGACTGTGATAATCCAAAGTAGACCGAACAGGAAACAGGGCAAGGACAGGAACACAGGAGCACGAACAGACATCAACACATGGACCTCAAACAACGATCTGACAAACAGGAGACGAAAGACAGGGCGTTATATAGGCGGTTGGAATGAGATGCACCTGCCGCTGATCAGGCGATCAGTGGCCACACCCACATGAACCAATCAACATGACATAACATGACTACAGCTGGAGACGGTGCGTTCACGAACCATGACATATATATCAGCAACATCCTCAGCTCCTTAGAAACCGCCAATATTAATTATGTCCAGGTGTCTTGCCGTAGGGTATGTTTGCTGAGCGATGACCTCTGTAACCCAACACCGGGCCTTTCGTTCTCTCCTGCTTTCTATCATTCTGGGTTAAACTGTTGGTAAAAGAAGTTTTGTTTCCTTTGAAATGATGTAATGCATAAACGTCTCACACCAGCAGAGCAGCAGGTGAAGACACAGAGATGTGTTTATGTGCAAAATAATTAGCAGAAATCATGCATCCTGTATCTGCTAGTGTCTGTTTCACCAGTTAACCTAGATTTCACACACAAATTCTGGATTTAAGAAAGCGTATTTATTTAGAGGGAATTTCATGACAATAATTTCATAATGCAAAAATATATTTTATATTATAGAAATATAATTATTAATTATTTAAGAATTATATGTTACATATGAGTCATGAAAATAATGTCTTAAAATGTATTTATTAATAGTTAGATACAATGTATTAATTTGGAATCTGTTAGTTAGGAATTTATTAATTATATTTAACTAGGTTTATACAACATTGTGTATTAAAAACCACATTTAGAGGGAATCTCATGCACACACATATTTTTTATGTTTTTTACAGGAGTCTCTTATGCTCATCAAGGCTGCATTTATTTGATCGAAAATACAGGAACAATTTAATATTGTGAAATTATGATGTAAAATAATGTTTTTCTATTTTAATATACATTAAAATTTAATTTATTCATGAGATGCGCAGCTGAATTTTCAGCATCATTGCTCCAGTCTTTAGTGTCACATGATCCTTCAGAAATCATTCTAATATCATGGTTTCTTATCAATGCTGGAAACTTATCAGTGCTGGCTGTGCTATATATATATATATATATATATATATATATATATATATATATATATATATATTATTTTTATTTATTTTTTTGGAACCTATGATACTTTTTTCAGGATTCTTTGATGAATAAAAAGTTAGATAAAGAAGAGCATTTATTTAAAATTAAAATCTTTTCTAACAATATACACTACAGTTCAAAAGTTTGGGGTCAGTAAATGTTTATTCATTCTTCTTTTGAAAGAAATTAAAACTTTTATTCTGCAAGGATGTGTTAAATTAAGAAGTTAAGAAAGATTTATGTTGTTAGAAAAGATTTATATTTTGAATAAATGCTGTTCTTTTTAACTTTTTATTTATCGAAGAATCCTGAAAAAAGTATTGCAGTTTACAAAAAAAAAAATATTTGACCGCACAACTGTTGCTAACATTGATAATACTAATAATAAATCTGCATATTAGAATGGTTTCTTATTGATCATGTGACACTTTATACTGGAGTAATGGCTGATGGAACTTCAGCTTTGCATCACAGAAATAAATATAAAGGATATTAAAATAGAAACCATTATTTAATATTGTATTAACATTTTGCAAGATTACTGTTTTTTGTTTCTGTATTTTTGATCAAATAAATGCAGCCTTGATGAGCAGAAGACACCTCTTTAAAAAAATAACATTACAAGTCTTACTGATTCCATACTTCTGAACAGCAGTGTGTGTGTGTGTGTGTGTAATTACTATTTAACTACATATTTATACAATATTACATATTTACTAAATATAGTAGTAATAATATTGAATTAAATATTTATAATAATACCTTTTATATTATATAAAAAAGTGTTTTGCTAGAACATTCATGATAAATAGTCATGCTAAGATTGGTAGAGTACAATAATACATTTCACAGTGATGCACAATAATAGCCTACAGTTAATAAATGTTTAAGTTGTACATTTTTCATACCAAATCCTGTTTAAATATATTTTGATATAATGACATATATATATATAAATAAATAATTTTTTTACAGTGGTTACTACCGTCTTACTACAAATAAGATTATGTTTACTATAATTGAACAAAGTTAGCATAAGTAAGCTAAATATCAAGCTTTAGTAAGTTACTGTGCTAGATGAGGGAAGGTTTTGTATTAATATATTCATAATAATTATTATTATAATATTCATAATTATTTAATTTATTCTTTATACTTATGTTTTTGTACAAGGTTACAGATATTACGATTAATCAGAGGTGGAAAGTAACGAATTACATTTACTCGCGTTACTGTAATTGAGTAGCTTTTTTGTGTACTAATACTTTTTAAAGTAATTTTTTAAATCTGTAATTTTACTTTTACTTAAGTATATTTTGTTTGAAGTATTGTACTTCGCTACATTTTAAAACACATTAATTACTGAGTAAAAAAAAAAAAAAAATCGCTCCCTGGAAACTACGGCATAATGGGCAGGAGGGCAAACTGGCGCTAAAATCACAAGAAAGATGCAGACGGACAAAACAGGCGTTAGTGGTGCAGACACCGCTGAAAACGAAACCCCGTCATATTCTGAAGTTGAACTCGAAGGAAATGAAGTGAACCCCTGCCCATATGTATGCTCTATTATGCAGTGTAAGCTGTACTTGCCTAGGAAGACCAAACTAGCAGCTTATAAAATCTCGACAAGACATCAACCCTTCGCAAGAATGTAGTAAGCTAAATAATTGCATCGTTGAATTGGTGGTTAAAATGAAGCTTTGACATTTTAGCAAGAGGTTTTGCACAAATTAGCCAAAAAGACAGCGGTGAGGAATGTGCTATATATATCATCTGCGTTAATATCATGTTTTTTGTTTTAATGATGTGCGCGCGCATTTATAGTGCGTTCTTTCACTGTGTGATTCAGTCTCCTAAAATGCATTTAGCATGATCACAAAATTGAAGATATAGGGGCAGAAAATTCACATATTTATATAATTTCATATATTAAATCAAAATCACACAAAGAATGCCATCTTTTCCTCCAAAAATCATCATGAATATATACATACATATATATAACAGTTCAGTAAACAAGTTAATTAAGAGACTTGCGTTCAGACACCATATTGCCTTTTTTAGCTCTATTTCTACAACAGAAAATAATTCCAAACACAGCCACCAAAGCACAGTTTTGCGTCTCTGAGCAACGTGACATGTTTCGTTCCTGAATGAATCAACCGTTTAAATGAGTCGGTTCAGTCGCAATGACTCACTTATTAACAGTGACTTGCTGACACATACTGGCCATTTTAATATCACATTTAAAGTATCTTTTGATTTTTTTTAAATAATTAATTTCTTATCATTTCAAATGAGTATTCAACATTTTATGTCTTGTATATCAAAACATTATTCATGCATTTGTAACTGCAGGTTAAATGCATTCTTGTCCTGCACTAAACAGTGTAATACATCTAAATGCCACTTCCAATGAATCTTCTGCATTTCCTCTGCATTAAAAGATGAGTTTGTTGATACTGATTTGCCTGGTAACAGCCCAAATGTTTTATTATTCTAAATAACTGATTCCTTTAATTAAAAACAACTAGTTTGAGATTAATAGACCTATCCCAGGGCTGTCAGACTCAGTTCCTGGAGGGCCGTAGCCCTAACCCTGCTCCAGCACACATATCATGTAGTTTTCAAATAAACCTAAATGATTAGATTAGCTGGATCAAGTGTGTTTAATTAGGGTTATATCTAAACTGTGCAGGACTGTGGCCCTCCAGGAACTGAGTTTGACACCCTTGGCCTGTCCCATTTTGACTCCCTCCCACTGTTAAAATGTAACTAAGTAATTTTTACTCTGAGTAAATTTTAAATGAGCTACTTTTTACTTTTACTTGAGTAGATTTTAAGACTGGTACTTTTACTTGTACTTAAGTAAAATTTCATTAATGTAATGGTACTTTTACTTGAGTAGAATATTTTTGTACTCTTTCCACCTCTGACGATTATTATATTGTTTTTTAATTTAAGAAAATATTAATAATAATTACCATAATACTTTTTTATATTATATTTTTTATGTATATTTCAGGATTAAATTTGACCAGGGATTTTATCCATGATTTTCACTCCAGTATATTATGAGAATCTCTCATGTTTTGTCTTTTCCTCCATCTGCAGGTCCACAGTGTCACTGTTTCCATTTTTTGCTTCACACTTTGTGTCCTCGCTCACATCACACCTGGCTGAGATCTCCGTTCCCGACCTCGTCCTGCCATGGCGCTCTCCTCATGCTTAAATCTCTGGGAACAGAAGAGAGTTCAGCTCAACTTACCCGACTGCTGCTTAACCAGCACCAGTTCAACGATTAATCACGGTCCTTTTGGAGATGATTGTAATCCAGACTCACCCTCACACAGACCACACACTGACATTAACTTGAATGTGAAACTCAAAAGACTGCCTATGTCTCTAAGTTCCTGTAAAGTAATTCAGTTCACATTGAAAGTGCCTTCTGGGCAGCTATTTTCAGTCTAGGTATTAGACATAAAATTTACAGTTTCTGTGATAAAGGAAGACTGAAATATGTGGTTGTCAGTATTACATTTTAACTACATTGTCAAAACTAATAGTATCATGAATGGTATCAATATCACATAGTATGACAAAAGTATCGTAAATGTAGCTTATTAACCTCAAATCACAAAAAACTTTTACATTGTAACATTGTAATATATATATATTTTGTACTTGTTAAGTGTTAAGATCTTATTTAATAAAACATTTCACCAAATGTCTCCAACACCAAATAATTAATATTTCATATCACAATTTTAAGCAGGCTTTAATTCTCACAGTGTGACCCGTGTTGCTGCTCAGGATCTCTCTATGGTGGTCCACTGCCTGATACACATTAGGATGACAGTGACGTTACTCTGAAGAGTTTTAACCCTTCTTGAATCTGTCGTTAGGTCTTTATTATTCTAAACTAACCCTAGTAAATTACTTTTCCAATTGTTCTCTATACAACAACATACAATCTTTATAGGCAGTTGAAGTTAGCTGGTGTTGCTGACTGAATGCTCTGCACTGGCTTGTGCTCATGAAGTGGAGTTATTGTAGACCGAATGCTGAAGGACATCTACTGCCCTCAGCTCACACACGTTTAATATCACTGCTTATGCTGCTAATAGAGCAGCAAGGGCATCAGTGGAAACTTTCAGTGCGTATATGGGACGCTTACTAAAAATATTGTGTCTTTAGTTGTCACCCTCATGAAAATTAACCATGGTTTTACTATGGTATGACTACCTGTAGTAACCTTAGCAGAAGATTCGTGATAAATAGTGATGCTTATTGGGAAAGTAAAGAATAATTGAACAATTTATAGTAGCCTGTGTTACGGATCACTCGGAGACAGAGGAGTAACAGATGAAAGATGTAGTTTATTAAATGGACACAAGCAGAGGAGCGGGAAGTAAGGAGTGGATGGGTGCTGGGATCCGTGCCGGGAAGGAGGGTACCACACACACGCACCGTGGGGTCTTTGGGAGGATCTTGGAGGTCTCAGCGTCCGATCTCCTGAACCTTCCTTTCCGTCTGCCCGTTGGACTGCGGGTGGTAGCCGGAGGACAGGCTGATGGCCACACCTAGGAGGGAGTGAAATGCTTTCCATACCCGGGAGATGAATTGGGGGCCCCGATCCGACACTATGTCCTCTGGGATGCCGAAGTACCTGAAGACATGGTTAAACATCAGTTCTGCCGTTTCCATGGCAGTGGGGAGACCCTTCAGAGAAAGAAGACGACATGCTTTAGAAAATCTATCCACAACAATCAGAATACATGTGTTATTGTCAGAGGGAGGAAGGTCGGTCATGAAATCCACTCCCAGGTGTGACCACAGGCGGTTGGGGACGGGCAGAGGATGGAGTTTGCCAGATGGTAGATGGCGAGGACTCTTGGACATGGCGCAGCTGTTACATCCACTCACGTACCTTCTGACATCCGAGGCCATGTTGGGCCACCAGAAGCATTCCCGTAGCAACGAGAGGGTTTCATTGACCCCCGGGTGACCAGTGCCAAGGGATGTATGGGGGGCGTGGATGAGAGGAGTGCGACGTGTCCTGGGGATGTACTGGTGCCCTGGTGGGCAACCCGGCGGAGCGTTGGCAGGAGTTTCGGCTGGAGGTAGGGTTTCGGCAGACCAAGTGATAGGGGCAACAATAACTTTGTCTGGGAGGATGGGTTCGGGGTTCTCAGACCTCTCTTCGGGTGAGTAACATCTGGACAGAGCATCGGCCTTGACATTCTTTGCCCCAGGGCGGTACGTGATGGAGAACTGGAAGCGGGTGAAGAATAGCGCCCAGCGGGCTTGTCTGGGGTTGAGTCTCTTGGCTGCCCTAAGGTATTCCAGGTTTTTATGGTCAGTGAGAACTTGAAAGGGGTGTTTGGCTCCCTCCAGCCAATGTCTCCACTCATCCAGGGCAAGCTTGATGGCAAGTAGCTCCCTGTTGCCAAAGTCGTAGTTCACCTCCGCCGGGTTGAGCTTCCTGGAGAAGAAGGCACATGGATGGAGGCGGCTGGGCGTCCCCTGCTGCTGAGACAGGACCGCACCCATTCCGGTGGTAGAGGCGTCCACCTCCACGACGAATGGTAAATCTGGGTTAGGATGCACGAGGAGTGGGGCGGTCGTAAAGGCCAGCTTCAGGGCCTGGAAGGCTTCGGTGGCGGCTGGAGTCCAAGACAGGGACTTGGGCTTCTGACGAAGGAGGTTGGTTAGAGGACTGGTGATGGTACTAAAGTTCTGAATGAATCGTCTGTAGAAGTTTGCGAAGCCCAGGAATCGCTGTAGTTCCTTGATGGTGGTAGGAACGGGCCAATCCCGGACGGCGCTTACCTTCCCCTCGTCCATCCGGCGGCCACTGCGGTCGATGGTATAGCCAAGGAACTGCACTGAGGGCTGATGGAATGAGCACTTCTCTGCTTTTAGGTAGAGCTGGAAGTTCCTTTAGGCGTTGCAGGACCTCCGCAACGTGGCGTCGATGTTCGGCCTGGCTCCGGGAATATATCAGGATGTCATCGATATACACTAGGACGAATTGATGGAGGAAATCCCGGAGCACCTCATGCATGAAATCCTGGAATACGGAGGGGGCGTTTACTAGCCCATACAGCATCACGCAGTACTCGTAGTGGCCAGTAGGGGTGATGAAGGCGGTCTTCCACTCGTCCCCCTCGCGTATCCGGATGAGGTTATACGCGCTGCGGAGGTCCAACTTGGAGAATACAGTGGCACCACGGAGATGTTCTAGGGCCGCTGGGACGAGGGGAAGAGGATAGCGAAACTTCTGAGTAATTTTATTCAGGGCTCTGTAGTCAATACATGGCCGCAAACCTCCATCCTTCTTGGCCACGAAGAAGAAACTCGAAGCAGCAGGGGAGGTAGATGGGTGGATGTATCCTTGAGCCAGCGCCTCCCTGATGTAATCCTCCATGGCCTTCTCCTCGGGAATGGATAGGGGATAGATCCGTCCCCTAGGCACTGGTTCACCCGGCAGCAGATCTATGGCACAGTCCCATGGCCGGTGTGGAGGCAGCTTGGAGGCCAGCTTCGGGCAGAAAACATCACTGAAGGGGGCGTAGCACTGGGGTATGGAGATGGATTGGTTGACGACAGGGCTTTCAATAGAGGTGGTGTAGACTGTTAGTGATTCAGAGGGACGTTCCACGGGAACTGGACAGCCGGAGATACAGGATTGAAAGCAGGCTTCGCCCCACTTCAGGATTTCTCCGGTCTTCCAGGAGATTACCGGGTTATGCTGCTCCAACCACGGGCGCCCTAGGATGACGTCAGCGGTGGAATCCTCCAGAACCAGCAGATGAATGTTCTCATGGTGAAGGAGTCCAGTTTGGAGAGAGATTGGGCCCACGCAGTTGCGTACATACTTCTTGCTTAACGGCCTGCCGGTGATGGTGTGGATTTGGTAAGCGGCCGCCGTGGACGAGGTTGGGAGACTGAGTTGACGGCAGAGGGCGCCGGAGATGAAGTTGCCGGCTGACCCAGAATCGAGGAGTGCAGAAACTGGAAGAGACACATCAGCCGCAGTAAGGGTCACAACAGTGGTGAGTGGTTTCATAGAATATCGTGAAGGAAGGATGGCACTCACCATGGGACGAGGAGGACGGACGGGGCACCCAGCTATGGTATGCCCCGGAGCTGCACAGTACAGACAAAGATTCTGGGCCAGCCGTCTTTGACGCTCCGCCATAGTGAGGCGGTAGGAGTCCACGACCATGGGCTCGCTGGCTGGTTCTGGGGAGCTGACGTTCTCTGGCCGGCAGAGCGGAGAGGAGGAATGCGCCTGGCCCTGGTGCTCTTCTAAGCACGACTGCATACGAGTGGTGAAGCGGATGGACAGCTGGATGAATCGCTCGAGGCCGATGGTATCCTCGTATGCAGCGAGATGCAACCGCACTCTGGGCTCCAATCCTTGGCGATAGGTAGTGAGAAGGGCCTGTTCGTTCCATCCACTAGAGGCCGCCAGAGTCCTGAACTGCAAGGCATAATCATTGACAGACATATTCCCTTGTTTCAAGTTGTATAATCTCTCACCTATAGAGGAGTCCCAGGCAGGTCTGCCGAAAACTTCCCGGAAGTGTTCGATGAAGCTAGAATATGACTGGGTTACAGGATTATTCTGGGTCCAGAGAGAGTCTGCCCATTGTAAAGCCTTGCAACTGGGAGATAATGAAAGCTACCTTGGCTTGATCCGTAGGGTACGAGAGCGGTTGCATCTCCAGGACCAGTGAACACTGAAGCAAGAATCCGCTGCATTCCTCCGCCGAACCAGAGTAGGGCGCTGGCCGTGCCATGGGACTGGCGTGCACGGCAGGTGAAGGAGGGATGATAGGATCCGCGGAAGTGCTCGCTGGTGGTGGTGATGCAGGTGCTGACATAAGTGTACGGCGGAGTGCATCTACTAATTCCTGGAAGGGATCCGTGAGGCTCATGCTTGTGTCTCTCGGTGCTGGTCCGGTCATCTGTTACGGATCACTCGGAGACAGAGGAGTAACAGATGAAAGATGTAGTTTATTAAATGGACACAAGCAGAGGAGCGGGAAGTAAGGAGTGGATGGGTGCTGGGATCCGTGCCGGGAAGGAGGGTACCACACACACGCACCGTGGGGTCTTTGGGAGGATCTTGGAGGTAATCCTTGGAGAGAAGACGGAAGAAGAGACTTCGGAGGTTATCCTTGGAGAGAAGGTAAAGAGGAGTTAGTCCTAATAGTTAGCGCAGGAATGATCTTGTCGCGAACGTGACCGGACAATGACTGAGTGCGTGTGTGTGGCTTTTGTGGTGCTGAGGTGGATGAAGGTGATGCGGATCAGGTGGTGGTGATTAGTACTCAGGTGAGGGTGTGCGTCGTGATTGTGTGGAGGAGGAACCTGGCGTGTTTGTGACAGCCTGCAGTTGCTAAATGTTTAAGCCATTTTTTTCATGCCAAAAAGGCTTTATTATTATAATTTTTTACATGTGGTCACTATGGTTGTACTACAAATACTCTTTTTATGTTTACTGTCCATGAACTATGATAAATTGGAAATGAGGGGTGTATGTAGCTTCTTAGCATAATGAGCTAACAAACGAAATATCAAGCTTTAGTAAGTTATCATGTTGGATGAGAGAAATTATTTTCCCCAAACAAAGTATTGTATTGCCATGTTTGTTTGTGCATGTTTATTAATATTAAAATATGATGAATTTTCTTATGAAAACTATTGTTGTTATATTTTATATATATATACATGTATCTTGTTTTGCATAACCCTCATTCAATTTTGAGTTTTATTTTTACTATAAAACAAATAAATAAAATAATTTGTCATTTTTAAATAACATTTTTATTTGTTTTCCAGAAAGAAAAATAAAATCAATAAAAACAATATAAACCTTCAAATGTCAAAATATATTAGAAAATGTACTTCAAGGAGCAAGAAAATGCATGCATTTCCACTCTTAAAATACAGGTTGGGGTAATTCAAATGATTACACACACACACACACACACACACAGTATGTATGTATTTGTGCTCTTGTTTTTGTGACATATCAGGACACAACTCTGTATAATGGCATGGGTATGACACAGGTATTACAAGGCTGTACAAGGAGAGGGAGACTTATGAGGACATAACCCATGTCCCCATTTTTCAAAACGCATACAAATCATACAGAATGAGTTTTTTTGAGAAAGTAAAAATGCTCAAAGTTTCCTGTGAGGGTTAGTGTTAGGTGTAGGGTTGGTGTAGGGCCATAGAATATACAGTTTGTACAGTATAAAAACCATTACACCTATGGGATAAACCCACTTTTCACAAAAACAAACGTGTGTGTGTGTGTGTGTTAAGAAATATTAATATAAAGTTATCAAAGAAATTCATATATTTTAACATTTATTTTAGCTTTATATTTTTCAATATTGAAATTAAAATGTTTTTGTACATGTAAGGAAAATAATTGTTTTATTTGTGTAAAAAAAAAATCATTTGTTTTCCAGATAAAAATAAACATTCTTAAAACAATACCTATTTAAAATGTTAGGGCAAAATAATAAGAAAATGCATGCTTGCAGTGGGAATGTTGTTACCTTCTAATCCAGGGGTTCCCAACCTTTTTCAACTCGCGGCCCACACAACCAAACACATATGTTTGCGCGTCACACTGCAAAAAAATTTACTGACCCCGCTGTTGTTGCCAGGCAGAGCTCGGCAGCGGGTACAGTCAGCGAAGCAAGCAGTCAGAGTAAACATGCAGAGCAGTGTTGAGACGAGCAGTCAAAATCTAATTTTCACCAATTGTGTGAGGTTTTCCAGCCTTTGCAATGAGCTTTGCTACACGATAAGATGCCTTTACTGTTGTCGTTGCAAGAGAAGGCAGTTTCAACAGTTGTTTTCCTGCTTTGGTATTTCAGTTTGTTCTAAAAAAAACTCAATAGGCTTGGACACATATTCAGTATGTTTTGTTTCCAAGTGCTGCTCCATCTTATTTTATGAAAAGTCTTGCAGAATTGGCAAAAAAAAAAAAAAAAATAACCTTCACATTAATTCTTAATTCTTTTGCAATTAACTTGTGTCTTTTCTTCTCCACTTGTTTTTTTCTAACCCCGCTGTCCCAGTCAGCATTTTTTGTCCAATGGTCATGTCTTAATTTAGCAATTTCTTTATTGCAATAGTTTTTAATATTTCTCATGGGGATTTAATAATTTTTGACTTTTCAGTCTGAGTTAAAACTTTTTTTTCGACTCATTTCATCTCTAAAAGAAAATAATAATTAATAATAGTTCTGCACACCTGAATATAAGGAGTTTTTCTCTTCCAGCCTTCATGGACAATTATATATCACTCCTTAATTATTAAATGCAAAATTAATGACTGTGTTCCGGGGGTCGTTTGATGTCATTTGTAATTGGTAAAATGTGCTTTCAGCGACCCTGTTGAAATCCATTTATGCATGTTTCTTACAAACTTCTTAGAATTTATCTTACGAAATGTCTTTACTTCTTACAAATAAGATGGTTAAAGAAAATATTTCCAAACTTTAGAAAATTGCTCTTGGGAACATTTTTACAAACTTAAGAAAAATCTTAAGGAATCTCTCAAACTATCTCAAACTTAAACTTAAGGAATGAAAATAAGATGTTCTTAAAAGAGAATTACAAGTAGGAACATTCTAACAAACTTCTAAGATATTTAAACATGACAAACTCATAAGATATTTAAACTTATGACATTTTTCAAGAATTATACTTGAATTACATCTTAGGAAATGCCTTAAATTATATTTTTTGTTTTATTGTTTTTATGAAAACTTTTAAGACCTTAAACATTTTTCAGGAACTGCAAGAATTTGATTTGGATTCTTCTTAAGAAATGTCTTACTTTTTTCTTAAGAAAAAAAAATTAAGGAAGGAATTTAATAAATGCCAACCCGCATTTTTGAATATACAGTCTTAGAAAAAAGGGTTCATTGGGGTTATATATAGAACCATAGGGTTCTTTACTCAACTCTAAAGAACCTTTTATGCTAAAAAGGTTCTATAATGACAAGAAAGAACCCTTTTGGCACAAAGGTTCTTTAGGCTATTATTCATTCATATATTACATTATTCTGCAACATTTTGTATTAGTAATTAAATTATTGTTTGTAGTAACATAATATCACATTTTAATCATGCTGATTTTTTGAGAAAAACTGAAATGGCACTCTTTGTGTGATATTAACTACATAAAATTATATAAATATATACATTTTCTAACCCCCATATCTTGAATTTTGTGATCATTCACATGCATTCATAAATGCATTTGAATACACCGAATAATGCAGTGAAAGAACGCACTCAAAATGCACACGCGCCATGCGCACTAGAATGACTTCATCATGTGACTTTACATTAGCCTAGATGCGTGCACTTTTTAGGCACGATTTGTTTAGTTTTTGAATATACTTGATACTAGGGATGCACCGAATATTCGGCCACTGAAAGACTTTTATCACCGAAACAACACGGCCGAAATGTGATGACGCAAACAGAAACCGCGACCTGCATAGCGCAGACCACGAGCTCCCCACGACATTCACTTCACACCAGTGGGTCTTAATAGAGAACATTCTCTCCCTTCTTGCCCATTTTGAGCAGCTAACTAAAGAGATCAGCTCCTCTGATGCATCTGCAGCGGACGTTAATTATTCCTTTAATCGCATCACCAAAGCGTCTCCTAACAAAGAGGTTGAGACGGACCACGAAGTGAAAACAAATAGAAGTAAACTCTTATAAAGTCTGTCAGCACACGTTTCACTGAGATCTTTTCGGATCCTTAGCACTTCATCGCGACTGTACTTGATCCGCGTTATAAAGACCATTACTTGGATGCGGAAATAAAGCAGCGCGCACGAGAAATGATCCAGGCCGCGCTGGAAGCGGAGAACCTGTGTGGAGACAGAGAAGGGCCAAGCGCAGGAGACTAAGATCAGAGCAAAGAAAAAAAGAATTGTCTCTGCACCAGATGAGGGGCATGCACCCTCGTTGTCTGAGTGAAATCCTTTAAGAAAGTGCCTCAAATAATAATAATACGTTAATAATAATACTTTTGTTCTTAGGCTACTATATATTTATGGCCTGGCCCTATTTAAATACACTCAATACTACAATATTTCTCAAATGTCAGGCAGATGACAAGCTCAACTGCTCAACAGCTAGATGGTTATCTGTCTGAAGTCCCCATCCCCAGAAGTGATAACCCTCTTGCTTATGGAGAAGTAATGCACTCTCTTGTAGTAGTCCTACAGAGAAAAATTTCAAATGCACTTGACCTAAATGCACTTTTTTTTATGAGACAACATTTAATTTTAAAACATTTCTGCAGGCCAATAGGCCTGTACATTATTATTTAATATACACATGAGTGGGATACATTTTTAGTTTGAATTTTATTTTATACTGTGCATTGTTGCAATGTGCTTAATAAATATCTGCATAATTTGTAATAGATTTATTCTTTGAAACTTTAATATTTAATAATTTATGCAATTGCAATGTCTTGATTTCTAAAGTTAGTACACAGTCATAGCAATAAATGCAATTGTACTAATAATTGGCATAGTTTATTTCATGTTTCGGTTTTCGGCCTTGGTTTTCTCTTTTTCGGTTTTCTGTTTCGGCCAAGAATTTTCATTTCGGTGCATCCCTGCTTGATACTGTTAAAAGGCACATCATTAAAACAAAAAATACGAGTTCACATATCACACCTTAACACGCGTGGAAAAAAAAATTAGAACTAGCTACTAAATTAAAAATGCCTATCCATATACAGCTATGATTCGCGAATCCCAAACTGACTCAAATGATTCGCGAACCTGCTCCAAACTTCCAAACTGACTCAAATGATTCGCGATCCCGCTCCGAACTCCCAAACTGACTCAAATGATTCACGCTCCGAACTCTCGAACTGATTCAAATGATCCGCGAAGCCGCTCCGAACTCCCAAACTGATTCAAATGATTCGCTATCCCCGATCTGACTCAAATGATTCGAACCCGCTCCGAACTCCCAAACTGACTCTAATGATTTGCGAACCCGCTACGAAATCCCAAACTGATTCAAATGATTCGCGATCCCCAATCTAACTCAAATAATTCGCGAACCCCAAAATGACTAAAATGATTCGCGAACCCGTTCCGAACTCCCGAACTGACTCAAATGATTCACGCTCCGAACTCCCAAACTGACTCAACTGATTCGCGAACCCGCTTTGAACTTCCGAACTGACTCAAATGATTCGCGAACCCGCTCCGAACTCCCGAACTGACTCAAATGATTTGCGATCCCGCTCCGAACTCCCAAACTGACTCAAATGGTTCGTGATCCCCAAACTGACTCAAATGATTTGCGATCCCGCTCCGAGCTCCCGAACAGACTCAAATGATTCGCGAACCCGCTCCGAACTCCCGAACTGATTAAAATGATTCACGCTCCGAACTCCCGAACTGACTCTAATGATTCACACTCCGAACTGCCAAACTGACTCAAATGATTCATGCTCCGAACAAATGATTTGCGATCACCTAACTGACTCAAATGATTAGCGAACCCCGAACAGACTCAACCCGTTTTGAACTCCAGAACTGACTCAAATGATTCGCCACCCGCTCCGAACTCCCAAACTGACTCATGATTCGCGAACCCGCTCCGAACTATTACTCGGAAATATTGTTGTGGTAAGTCAGAGAAATACATTTTTTAAAAAGTAATTTAATTTTAATAAGCTTTAAACCCATTAGTAATTAAGTTGTCAATGTTTTTACACTAAAACACGAAAGAGCCTGAACCGCGACAGTGTCACAAGTTGCCTTACATCTGTAAATTTTGTTGTGCTTGTTGCAAACTGTTAAATTTTAAATTTTAAACAGAACAGAACAGCCATACAATCTGCAGTATGAGACATATGGCCAAATCAAGTTTTTTATTATTCTTGACATCCATTAATAAAAGTCATGTGGGTTTGGAACAACAAAGGTAAACAAGTAACAAGGTGACAGAATTTTTTTTTGAGGGGGTGAATGAATGCTTTAATTCTACTGATAATTGATTTTCAGTTATTTGTGCTATGTCACTTCTAAATATTTTTCCTTATATGAACTGTCTTTTGCTCATTTCAGCAAACAAAAAGATGCAAGACTGCAAACTTTCCAGTACTTCTGTGTACTGATAATCCGGTTTCCACCCAGTCCCAGGAGGTTTGTCTGTTTTATCCTTCTTCACTAAAATGTCTTAAAATTGCTTGGTTATTGACCAGTAATGCTAGAAGATTGTAGTAGATATACAATAGGAATTTTGTTATTAATACTTTTTTCAGATTATATTAAACCTGGAAAATATTGGAGAAGATCAATTAAGTTTTCAGGAGCACATTACTGTGATAAATGCTGAACTACGTAAAAGACAACCTGACTACACCAACATATCAAAAATCTAATCAGGTGCGCTCTTTTTAAAAGAGTTGATTTAATGTCAAAATCAACATGAGAGGTCATCGACACGTTCCCATTTCTTCGGGTTTCACAACTTGTGAGTGTAATGATTTATACCTTCATATTCATCCGGAAGAAGGAGGCGGGAACCGGCGGACAATCAAATGAAACTTTAATAATCACAAAATAGACACAAAACAGCGCACCAGCCCCTCATGGACGACTGGTGCGCTCAAATAAAAACCAAAACACAACTAAAAGCCCAGGCCTGGTCCTCTCTCGTCCTTCACTGTCGTCGCTCCAGTTTTATATCCTTCAATCTCCTCTGTGGGACTCAAGACCGGTGGTGGGTCACAGGTGTAGCGGATTTCCCAATCACTCCACCGGCCTCACTCGTGTTCCCACATCCCTCGGCCCCGCCCCACTCGTCACATACCCCCATCGCCCCTCGCAGGCCGGGGGGTACCCTCGAGACTGCGCTCTACTCCCCCCCCCCCTCCCTCCGGGGGGGACCCCTCACGGGGACCTGCGGGAACTTGGGGGTAGGACAGACGAGGCGAGAGAAACGGAGATGGAAGGAGGAGCGACAGAGACGAGAGAGACGAGAGAGGAAAAAAAAAAAAAAATTCCGGTTCCCAGACGCACTGCTGCTCGGCCCTCCACCGGCTGGGTGATCTCCTCCGCGGTGCCTGGCGGTGGCACTGGACGGCCCTCAGCGGACGGCACGACACTCCTCCGCCGCCCGGTGGACGGCGACGGCTCCTCCGGTTTTGGGCAGCCAGCAGGAGTCCCCCGTTCCCTGCTCCTCCGGATTCCTTCACGGAGGCAGTAGGCTCCGGCCCCCTGGCGAACGGCGCCGACTCCTCCGCTCCCTCACTCCTCCATATCGTGGGCGGTCGGCAGCGAGCTCGTCCATCCCCGGCAAATCGCTCCAGTCCACCGCCTCGAGCGTCCATGGCGGCATCCTCCTCGCCTGCTCTGTGGCACCGCGGATTCACCACAGCGGCGAGGGATCTTCAGCAGCGCGCCCTCCTTCTCCCGGGCTTCGGCACCACTGTAATGAATTAAACCTTGCTAATCATCTGGAGGAAGGAGGCGGGAACCGGCGGACAATCAAATGAAACTTTAATAATCACAAAATAAACACAAAACAGAAAAACAACTCAAATAAAAACCAAAACACAACTAAAAGCCCAGGCCTGGTCCTCTCTCGTCCTTCACTGTCGTCGCTCCAGTTTTATATCCTTCAATCTCCTCTGTGGGACTCAAGACCGGCGGTGGGTCGCAGGTGTAGCGGATTTCCCAATCACTCCACCGGCCTCACTCGTGTTCCCACATCCCTCGGCCCCGCCCCACTCGTCACAGTGAGTATTTGTTTTTAGTGTTGTTTCCTTTGAGTTTAGTATGGTTTTCACAGAATGAATTTTGAGGTTTTAAGTTTTCAAATGATATGTAAGTTATGAGTATTACTAAGATATGTGACAGAGAATAAAAGACAACGGGGAAAAAAAGAGCGCCAACGTAGGCACTTTAGAGGTTAAGAATTTATTTAAAGAATTTTCAAGAACATTGTTACAAACTTATTTTGTCTTAAGAAATGTCTTAAATTAAAAATGTCAAGAGTTGACTTTTTTCTTACTTGCAAACTTAGAATTTATCTTAGGAAATGCCTTTGCTTCTTTTTTAAGTTTTTGTAAGGAAATATTTGCAAACTTTTTCAGTAATTGCAGTTGGGAATTTTTTTTTTTTTTTTGAACCTCTTAGAGTCGTAAGAAATTTCTTAACTTCTTTCTTTAGAAGTTTCTTTCAAATAATTGATGGCACTGTTATTGTTTATTACCTCATCATTATGAGCTGGTTATAGATGGCTTTACCAGCAGGTGAGGGTCTTGTTTTCATGAAAGATGACTTACACCAGACTCCTCTCACAGCCCAGGAAACTCAGCGACAACCTGGTCCAGAACTTCTTACTTCCAGGCCAAACTCCAGCGATACTGGAAGTGGAGATGGCACTACGAGCGGAGCAGCTGGTGAATGGGGAACATGGCCTCGACACAGTGCTGTCGGAGAAGAAAACATCCTCTCCCAGGAGGATAATGTCACCCGAGCCAAAATATCAAAAAACTGGCTCAGAGTCCAGCACTCCAGAGGTCAGCTGGCAGAAGCAGATGCCCAGTCCCAGAACAGATACAGCTAAATCTCCAGCACCACCAACAGAAAAAGAAGTGAAGAAAGAAGATGTAAACGTACAGCAGGAAGTTAAACCCCTGAAACAGGAAGTGCAAGAGCCTGAGGGTCAGATTGAACTGAAACACCCATAACAGAAGAGCACAAGGAGCCAGTGGTGAGTAGAACATCACAAATACACCAATCATCACTTCTAGGACATTCATATCTACTGTCAGTGCCGGCCCGAAGGGTTGTGGGGCCCTAGGCGAGATAAAAAAAAAATTGAGCCCACTGGTGTAAAAACAGTGAGAAGAGAGCACATAAAATACAATTTCAATATTTAAATGTATACATTTTTATTACCTGTAACAAACTCAACATGTAATACATGTGTAAAAATATTTAGTCAGATTTAAATTTGGAAAGAGGAGGAGACCTTTTTTTTAGCATGAATTAGTGGGATGGATAATTAATTGATTATTTAATGAAACATGCTGAATGTGGCCTAATTTTCATTCACATATCACACAAGTATGTCTGTGATCATGGGCATCATCACATTTATTAAATCAAGTATTAATACTACACTAATAAATAATGTATTATGTTTAGCGAAACATACCTTTACTTTGAGCCTGCTTTTCTCCATCTGCGTTTCTCTTCTTTCTTTTTTTGGCTCATGAAAGATATCGTTTGGATGCCATTTAATTTCAAATTAAAATAGCATCAATGTGCATTGCATAAATTAGAAATACGTCGATCAAAAATAGCAACCAGACCTATGACGTTATATAACTTTAGACTTATTTAAGACACATTCTTGAGTATATATCGAAAGGAATTTACAGAGATATGTGGCTAAGTGGAATATGTGGAATCTGTACTAGGAATACATTATGACATTCTAGTTCACCCAATAGCCTATTGTGGGAGGTGTTATGCTAAATAGAGTGTGGTGCTGCTGTGTATGTTTCTAATCTTTTTTCCGCTTTTATTTAGACAGTTTATTATTATTATTATTATTATTATCGTTTTCAGCTATTTGTCATGTATGAATTATTCAGAAATATTCTTTTAATAAAATATGTTTTATATTTTGCTCACCGTCACTGTGAATTGTATCGTGTTTAATGGGGTCTGTGCATTACTAAAACGTTATAATTGACATATGACCATTCTTACTATATGTGGATATTTGGGAAAATAAAACAATTAAAAATGCATGATATCATTCGCGGGGCCCTCAAATCAAAGAGGGGCCCCAGGTGACCGCCTGTTGGACGCCGGACCGGCACTGTTACTGTACATGCATCTCTAGTACCTTCGCCATCTCTAAAAGGTTTGGATGAATTCTGACCACAGTCTTCTCTAGGCTTTCAAAAATGAACGTTTCCTGATGTTCTTAAGATTGGTTTAGTGTTTTCTTGGATCTGAGGTCAACATGAAATAACGTACCACCGAATGTAACATATTTCAGAATGAGACTGAACAGTCTGGAGTAAAAAAAAAATGCAAATATTATTATATTAGTTATATTAATAATATTATTAATATTAAGTATTATATTAATATTAATATAGCACTAAGTAATCATTTCTTAAAATAATAATTTCTTACAGTTAAAACTTCTAGAATTAGGGCTTTAATCTCACATAGACAGCATTATTTTTCACAATAATGTATTTAACTTTAACTGTTTTTAAAATCACCTGTTTTATTTATTACTCAGAGGAAATCAGATTAATATTAATCAAGACAAAAAGGGAATTGAGGCTTGATTTTTATCAATCAGGAAATTATTATATTATGAACTGGCTATTATTCGCTTCATTTGTTATCAGTATTTTGTATTATTGCTGTAACATTTAGCACATTAATATTAACAGTCAAGAATTGCATTAACTATTAGCAAGCTTGTAACAGTGTTATTTTAATATAATTTATATACTCTTCTAGTATTTATTAATACAATTCTTTATTATTTATTAAAAATATTTTAATTTTTAATTTTTTCAATTTTGTATGTGCTTTTCTAATTAGTTTTTGATATATATATATATAACTACACTAAGCATTGATTTATTTAAATGTATTAACTTTTTTTTATTATCCAACACTTTTTTGCAAAACATGCACATGGTTTATGGATACATAATATTTTGTCTTGTAAAGAAAGGTATTATTTGCTTTGATTTATTTTTATTTCCGTTTTAGAAATGTTAGTACTTCAACTTGTTTATTTCAGTTAGTTCCCAAGGCAACATAATAATAGTTTAAGTTTTCAAGTTTCAGTTAGAGATTTATTTTTTGGTTAACAGTAACAACACTGAATTGTAGTCAAGTTATTTTTCAATATGTCTCTTTCTTTTTCTCTGTGCAGAGGGGTGTGTGGTATGAAGCTGGCAAGGTGTGGTACTGGTACACACACAAAGACGCCCAGACACCAAGCAGTTTCGGCCCAGATCCGGCCCACATCTGGCAGGCATGGATGTCACGCAGGCCAGATGTGGGCCAGATCTGGGCCAAAACTATGTTACTGTCTGGGTTAGTCACCTCTTACACCTGTGCTTGAGTGTCCACCGGACATTAAGAGAACAAAATCTGTTGTTAATGACACATTGTTTGGTCATTTTTGGTAATTGATTTGGTTTATAAGTCATGTCTGAACACTAGACCAGCTCTCCTGTGTTTTAGAGTTACAGGTTAATAATAGTGTGCCATTTTAGACTATGCTATATTTACGTGTGGCCTATTATTTTTGGGACTATCCCAGAAGTCACTGTTTTCGTACGATGTAAAAGCACTGCCTTCAGTGTCTGCTCTCTCTCCCGTATCTTAACTTAATATTGCTTAAAATATATCTCTTCTAGTGCAAGAGTCTACTCTTTGCAAGAAAAGATGGTAAACGTGCTTACAGGCTTATCTTCTGGCTGATCGGATCTGTGGTGCTGTCAGCATTACTTCAGTTCAGTGATGAATGGGTTTAGTGTTCTTAGCTTATAAGGCTCATAGCCTCTCTAAATCTGCGCACCGAGGCTGCAGTGTTATACGATTCAAAGATTACTGTATAAAACACACAGTACTGAAGTATCTTACTGAACCTAAATCTGCCAGGCTCTAAAAAGCACCATAAAAATAATTGCTCCAAGTTTGATCCATGTCACGACCCTGTACACAAAATATTAGATTTACATTGAGTTTTTCAGTGACCTTTGACCTGCCTTGCCTCTGATTTGTCTTAGCCACTAAGTTGAAGCGGATGAAGGCACACCGGAGCTCCCTGACGGCAGGGTGAGGGTTCGACTGGACTCTGATGGATCCGTCCATGATGTGTACCAGTATGAGATTGAAAAGGTGAACTATTAAGCTATTAAATTAAGGGTGTAGGTACATAAAGGTACACAAACATGACGGTTCAGTTTGTGCCTCAGTTTTGACAATGTAATGGTTCAGTACATTTTCAGTTTATTGTATGTGAAAAGTCATCATATGATGTGTGTGACCAGTGCTGAGGTCTCTTGGTGGTTGTGTTCAGCTGAACCCACATGAGCTGGACCTGTGTGAGGACTTGAGTGACCTTGTAAACATGAAGGAGTCAAGCGTCCTTCACACTTTGTCCAGTTGAGCTAAAGGACATCTACCCTTGACTCATGTGGGGCCCAATCTAGTGGCTCAAAATTTATTGGTTAATTTAGTTTACTTATAATTAAAAAAAAGTACTAGTTTTTTTTTTTTTTTTCCGTTGTTTTTGTTGTATTTTGCACTATTTAGAATTGAGTTGAGAATACCTATTAAATTGTAATTATTATTATTATTTAATTAAATATAAATTATAAAAACTATAAATAATAAATTGCATTTCATAAATAAATGCCTTTTTAATTCAGTACAGTTGCTGAATGTTTATCAAAGTAGCATTGAACATCAATTATAATATTATAATATTTATTATAATATAATATTAATATAATGTATTGTGCATTTTTTGTAAAATTATTTATTTATTAATATCAGTGGTAGGCTATTGTTATATATACATTTATTTTATTTTATTTTTTATTTATTTATTCATTTAATTAAATGTAATTTTGTCCAACATAAAAAATTTAAAAAATGCACAAAAAATAAATAAAAATAAAATAATATGCCTTTTAAATTCTGTTCATTTGCCGAATTTCTGTTGAGGTAGCATTGTACATTATATTCACATTTAATTAAATTAGTGCAATTAAAATAATTGTGTGTGTGTGTGTTAATATTTATTTATATCAGTGATAGACTATTTATTTATGTATTTATTTATTTATGTTTGTAAAAAAAAAAAAAAAAAGGAATTTATTACTCAGAATGCTGTAATTTCAAGACTTTGGTCTCGCCACAGAACTGTTTTGTGTGGGTGTGACATGCTGAACATGAAGCTTATTAAAATGTGTTCGGAGCAGTTGCTGGGAGTCCTGGGAGGCTCCTGGGTCAGCGGAGGGTGGCTTTGGGACGCAGTGGCACTGGGAAGGCCACTTCCTGTGAGTCATTTTCCAAGGAGCTGCTCAAACAAGCGGGAACAGCAGGAGGAAGCATCCACTTTGTCTGTTGATACGCCAAAGCTACAGAACAACAGAAGACGAGTTCAAAGATGAGTCGAATAAATGCTTGAATAATTTGCACGCTGGATAGATTCTGTTTCTCAAAGAGCTGGTTACTGGTTACAGGCTCCTATCCTGTAATTACAGCAGCGTCTTCCTCTCACAGTGTGACATGTTTCGTTCCAGCGTTTGTGTGGGTGTGAATCTGCTTCTACTGACATGAGGTGATAGGTGAAACCCTATAGCAGCAGTTTAGAGGCTGTTTAGTGGTGTTTGTCTGTTGTCACAGGTTGTGAGACATGATTTGTGTGTGTAACTGCAGTAGAGCGGCTCCAGGCAGTGTTTACAGTGCTGCGCTCGTTCGGGTGTGTGAACTCGTCTCACAGCGAGGTCTTCAGTCGATTCACTATGGTGCTCTCACTGGACTTCAACCATGCCACACTCGCTGCTGCCGCCCGTCTGCAGGTGCTCTGATCTGTCTGTCCATCTGTCTTTATTTGTCTGTCTGTCTGTCCATCTCTCTGTCTATCTCTGTCAATATCTATCTATCTGATTATCCACCTATTCATCTGCCCTTACGTCTGTCTGTCTTTCTGTTTGTCTTTGTTCATCTGTCTGTCTGTCCATCCATCAATCCATCCATCCATCTAATCCATTTATCTAATGTTTTCTCTCTCTGTTTCAGACTATGCTGCTGGAGAAATGGAGTGTGTGTCGGAGGCCGGAGGGAGAGAGTAACTTCCTGGTGTTCTCCCAGATGTTGGCAGGCCTGAGCACAGACATGAGGTCAGTTCTGTCCCTGGAGCTCTCTGTGGTCAAACTCGGTAGCATTTGCTTCTTGTATTGTGAAGCCTCTTTCTGGCTTCCTGCAGGGTTCGTACGGTCACGAAAAAACCTGGAAAAGTCATGGAATTTTAAAACAGCAATTTCCATTCCTTGGAAAAAGAAATAAACCCGGAAAGTTTTGGAGAAGTCATGGAAATTTATTTCACTAATCTCTGTATATTAGAATTATGTTTAATCCGGTCCTGAATTTCGGTGCAGGGTTGCACATATTTTTATTCTTATCGTAAAATAATGGATGAGTATTGTCTCAAAAGTCATGGAAAAGTTTTTATTGGTAAAGATGTGTATGAACCCTGTTCCTGGCATCTGTCCTCACAGGCCTGATTGCAGCATCATTAGACGGCAAACACAAAGTGGCCCGTCATTAAACCCCAGATCATTCACCCCATTGTTAGGGGCTTGTTTTTGGACTCTGTTTCCCCTCAGAGGCACGCACAGGCTCTTCAGCGAACGCTGCTTTGGCAGAACGCCTGTTCTTTTCATAGCTTTGCCTTAAAACAAAAGCTCCAGAGAGCTTCAGTGGACAGGATCTTGTCTGATGTCATTTCCTGTTTAAATTTGAGTCTAACTGTCTTGTTCTGTAATCACGGGACTGAACTGCAGCTGCACCAGTTAAAGGAACACAACTCATTTGGAATTTCATGCCCAACCAAGGTAATAATAATTAAGAGTGAGAAAACAAATCATCATCATTAAACTAACATGATTAGTGCATCTGCTCTGACATATTGAGCTTTGGTGCCCATGTGGGAAACACATGTTTAAGTCTAGCTTGCAAAATCCTGTTCAAAATCCTGATCCTGTTCTCTCCACATCTACCCATAATTCCATTCAACAAAGAGGGGAAAAAAGCAAAAATGAATTTAATTTTAAATTAAATCTTAAACTAAATTAAACAAAGTAACTAAAATCTAGTTAAAAAATGTATTAAATGTGAAGTTTAAATGTGAAATTAAATGTAAAACTTTTAAAGGTGCTTAATAAATTTTTTATTAGTATTAATAAATGAATGTTTTAAATTCAATTAATTGTTTACATTATCGCCCCAACAAAATATTAAACGTTTTTGGCACTATTATTCATATAATCAGACAGAAATGAGACAGACTGGACTTGAACCTTTGTTTCCTGAATGAGCACCAAGGCTCAAAGTGTCTTGCAGATGTGTGTTCTGACTTGAACTTTTCTTAAATAAGTTTTAATAAATGTAATTTTTCATCCTTCACTTCTGGTGGATGAAAAGCAGAGAGCTTCAGTGGGTTTTAATAAAGCTACTGGCCGCCATGAACACTTGAGGATTCTCAGGAGATGAGCAGAAGGTAATTTGGCATGTTTCAGCAGGAATGTACCATCTCGGCGTCGCAGGAACATGCAAGGGTAAATCAGGACTAGACTTAAGGCTGTATTTTGTCAAGCGAAAATATTAGGTGAGCTTTTACTCTGTTTTTCCTTTCTTGTACGGCTTCAGTGGGCCATAAGCAGTTTATGAGTTTTGACAGCGTGCAGACAGCGAGTGCCATCCTGGGTTGTGAGGGAGAGGAGCTCCACACTGCCGTCTTCAAACACCACCTGAGGCAGTTACTGCAGAGAGCCACCGGAGGAACCAGAGGACGGTCAGAAATACACACCATAGTCTATTAAACCCAACAGAATCTGAGCTAAACTGTGTAGAGCAACTAAAGCTCACATCCTGGGCCCCGATCACATGGATACTTGGTGAATAAATGAAATGTCGTTTGTTTTTATGAAGTTTTTATTATTCAGTTGATGAGGACTGGGGTTATTGAACAGTTAGTCTCATTATAAAAAGATATTTGTCCACAGGATGAGCATCCAGGTGATCAGTTAGAAACAAATATTTCTGAGCGCCATATATTAAATCTTCATAAGCAAGTTATAATCAAAAACATTTCTGAGACATGGTGTTTTGCTTTAATAATATAAAGCAAATTGTGTAAATGTAAATTTATTTATATTTATAATTTAATATCTAGATAATATTTATTTCTCATTCTGCCATTCACTACTCTTCAAAAGTTTGAGGCAGGTAAGATTTTTTTATGTTTTGGAGTAGGTCTCTTATGTTCACCAAGACTGCATTTATTTGATCACATACAGTATGCAGTTAAAACAGTAATATTGTGAAATATATTACAATTTAAAAGAACTGTTTTCTTTTTGCTGATTGAGATTTTTGTGGAAATGTGATACGTTTTTTAGCATTCTTAGATGAGTGGACAGTTGAAATAGAAATCTTTTGTAATGTAAAAAATGTCCTTACTGTCACTTTTGATCAATCTAATGCATCTTTGCTGAATAAAATAATTATTTTTATTTTCTTTCTTAGCATTTATTTAGTATTACACATTCACAGACACGCTGGAGAGATACACACGGGTACCACTGCGTCCCCAACCACTACAGAGATACGTCTGAAACTGCTGTTCTAGTGTTACATATTGCATATGAATATGAACCTTGCTGGTTTCATTAAAATGGAATTGCATTTGGTATATATAAAATAATGTAATAAATAAAGTAACATTCCCATGCATATTTATAATTATAATATATTTATAAAAGTTTTACTCCCATTTTAATAAACTACCTAAAAATGCCCCATGTCAATCTCAAACAAATAGCAAAGATTTGTTATTGACAACCTAAATTAGATATTTTATATTAATATGAACCTTGATTATTAAATTTGAATTTAATTAAAAAAAATAATGTATAAAATAAAAAAAATTACATTTCTATGCATGTTTTATAACATATCATATATATCTATATATATACATCTAAAAAATGCCATATCTGTTCATTTTCATGACGCCACCTCAAAAAAATTTTGGGGAATATATAATATAACTTTCCTATCCATATTTACTGTATAAATTCATAATGAAATGCAATGCTTGTTATTTTTCATGACACCACATATTAATACTTTTTGGCCTTTGTATTTGAAATAATAGTGGAGTGATGAAAAGAAATGAGAACTTTTTAATAATGCTTATAAATCATTTCAAGAAAGAGTGTGTCTGTACTTCAGCGGTACAGGTAATCAGCCTGATTCTGACCTGCTTATATATTTTTTGAGTTATGTTTCTTCAGGTCTTATCTTTCTGCTTGCTTGATTCTCAGTGTGCCAGTGCAAGCACCTCTGCAGTGTGAGATCGCTCACCTGATGGGTTCATATCCGGTCCGCTATGATCTCTCAGGCTGGTTCGGTCAGGTCCAGAACAACCCATCTGTCCTTAACGCCAGTTCACTGCTGCAGAACTCCTCAATCTAAGAGAATACAGATAATCAGACTTTTGCCCTGCAGAATGGATGACTTCTAACAGATTCCCTTGAATACATTTCTGAATATTGAAGTTTGCCAATTAAAATTAAATTGTTAGTTATTGTAAAAGTTATTAATGATTTAGCATTATTCATTAGTATTGCTAAAATATTCATTATAATATTAAAATATTCATTCATCTCTCCAATTTTATACGAATAAAGGTGCCAAGAAAAAAAGCAATAGTTAATAGAAATAGTTTATAGAACAAAGAGCAAAAATGGCAATAAAACATAAGGAAATATATGTACATGTTATAAAAATGGGTGGGTATTTTGTTTTATTCATTATTTTTATTTAAGTTTGTTGCATTTTATTTATAAAATTTTAATGCACGGCTAAGTTTTTCCTCAATGCTCCAGAGTTTATCCTCAAATAATTTCCAAAATATTGAATCTTGCAAATTAAAATGAAAATAAGATGTTAATGTTATTTTGGGAAGTTAATAATAATTAGATATTATTGATGAGTATTATTAATATATTCTATACGCGTTCTTCCACATCTCATTTAATATAGTATAATCATGCATTTCTCATAGCAGCTTGTCACTGAATAAATTGCTGTTGGATAGCATCTCGCATTCTACACAACTTTTGCACATGTCTACAGCAAGTGCTGTCTCTGTGTGTGTGTGTGTGTGTGTGTGTGGGTGTGGGTTTGTGTGTGTGTGTGTGTGTGTGTGTGTTGGTTAAGTTTTGGTGCTAAATCAAATTCAGTAACACAGTGAAACTGGTGTCTTTTCATCCTGAGCTGTTACCTAGCAACAGGGATAAACATCTGCTGCTAGTAGGCTACTCACAATGGTGTTCACACAGATGACGCAAACGAGCCGCAATAAAGACAAAGTGTGTGAATCCAGCCAGCATCAGTGTGAGGGCTTCCATGAGCTTGGTGTTGACAACTTTTAGAAAAGGTTCTTATTTAGGTTTAATTTTTGGCTCTTTATTTGTTTATTTTTTTTACTAAAAATGCATAGTAAGCGATGGAAAAAAGATTTAACTGCTCACTAAAGGCAGATACTGTAGACATGCAGCAATGAGAAATATAAAACACAACTTTTACATGATTAATAGTGTTGTAGGCTAGTTTATGTGTAGAAACCATGCCAGATTGCTGTAAACACACTAGAGTGCAAATAAACTTAAAACTAATTTTAGAATTTAATTATGGTTTACATAAAACATTTTTTTAAATTACAATAAAGTTCTAAAATTAAATAGAATACATATTACTGCCTATATTTTTAACTAATATATAGCAAACTTTTTCACATTTTGATACGCAAGGTTCAATATTCAGATGTTTGCTTGAGGAAAAGCTCTAGTATGAAAGTGTACTTAGAAAAATAGCTTAAATTAAATAATGAAATGACATAACATCGCATTGCATTAAATTAAATTGTCCATATTTATAACTTCTGCAGTTTGTTCTGGAAAATATATCTAGAGATGACTTGAAATAAATTCAGTTGTTTAATCTTATTGTTAATAAAAATAGAATAAAAAAATATTTACTCTATAACTAAAATTTCTATATTTCTTCCCTAAATTATATCTAGCAATGCCATACCTGTCATTTTTCATGGCACCAAAAACTAATTTTCTGGATTATAATAATAGAGAGATAACAGGAAATCGGCATTTTATTAATGTTAATGACTTTTAAAGTACTGAGTTCTCTTGTAGGTTATTTGTCAATGTCAATGTCACCTTTATTTATATAGCCCTTTAAACAAAATACATTGCGTCAAAGCAACTGAACAACATTCATTAGGAAAACAGTGTCAATAATGCAAAGATGATAGTTAAAGGCAGTTCATCATTGGATTCAGTTATGTCATCTCTGTTCAGTTAAATAGTGTCTGTCCATTTATTTGCAATCAAGTCAACGATATCGCTGTAGATGAAGTGTCCCCAACTAAGCAAGCCAGAGGCGACAGCGGCAAGGAACCGAAACTCCATCGGTGACAGAATGGAGAAAAAAACCTTGGGAGAAACCAGGCTCAGTTGGGGGGCCAGTTCTCCTCTGACCAGACGAAACCAGTAGTTCAATTCCAGGCTGCAGCAAAGTCAGATTGTGCAGAAGAATCATCTGTTTCCTGTGGTCTTGTCCTGGTGCTCCTCTGAGACAAGGTCTTTACAGGGGATCTGTATCTGGGGCTCTAGTTGTCCTGGTCTCCGCTGTCTTTCAGGGATGTAGAGGTCCTTTCTAGGTGCTGATCCAGCATCTGGTCTGGATACGTACTGGATCCGGGTGACTGCAGTGACCCTCTGATCTGGACACAGACTGGATCTGGTGGCCACGGTGACCTCGGAACAAGAGAGAAACAGACAAATATTAGCGTAGATGCCATTCTTCTAATGATGTAGCAAGTACATAGGTTGTTATGGGAAGTGTTTCCGGTTCCGGTTTACCTAATTAATGCAGCCTAAAAATCCTTTAACGGATTTGGATAATAAAAGCATATTAGTATGTTATGTGTATGCCAGGTTAAAGAGATGGGTCTTTAATCTAGATTTAAACTGCAAGAGTGTGTCTGCCTCCCGAACAATGTTAGGTAGGTTATTCCAGAGTTTGGGCGCCAAATAGGAAAAGGATCTGCCGCCTGCAGTTGATTTTGATATTCTAGGTATTATCAAATTGCCTGAGTTTTGAGAACGTAGCGGACGTAGAGGATTATAATGTAAAAGGAGCTCATTCAAATACTGAGGTGCTAAACCATTCAGGGCTTTATAAGTAATAAGCAATATTTTAAAATCTATGCGATGCTTGATAGGGAGCCAGTGCAGTGTTGACAGGACCCGGCTTAATATGGTCATACTTCCTGGTTCTAGTAAGAACTCTTGCTGCTGCATTTTGGACTAGCTGTAGTTTGTTTACTAAGCGTGCAGAACAACCACCCAATAAAGCATTACAATAATCTAACCTTGAGGTCATAAATGCATGGATTAACATTTCTGCATTTGACATTGAGAGCATAGGCCGTAATTTAGATATATTTTTGAGATGGAAAAATGCAGTTTTACAAATGCTAGAAACGTGGCTTTCTAAGGAAAGATTGCGATCAAGTAGCACACCTAGGTTCCTAACTGATGACGAAGAATTGACAGAGCAGCCATCAAGTCTTAGACAATGTTCTAGGTTATTACAAGCAGAGTTTTTAGGTCCTATAATTAACACCTCTGTTTTTTCAGAATTTAGCAGTAAGAAATTACTCGTCATCCAGTTTTTTATATCGACTATGCAATCCATTAGTTTTTCAAATTGGTGTGTTTCACCGGGCTGCGAAGAAATATAGAGCTGAGTATCATCAGCATAACAGTGAAAGCTAACACCATGTTTCCTGATGATATCTCCCAAGGGTAACATATAAAGCGTGAAGAGTAGCGGCCCTAGTACTGAGCCTTGAGGTACTCCATACTGCACTTGTGATCGATAGGATACATCTTCATTCACTGCTACGAACTGATGGCGGTCATATAAGTACGATTTAAACCATGCTAATGCACTTCCACTGATGCCAACAAAGTATTCAAGTCTATGCAAAAGAATGTTGTGGTCAATTGTGTCAAACGCAGCACTAAGATCCAATAAAACTAATAGAGAGATACACCCACGATCAGATGATAAGAGCAGATCATTTGTAACTCTAAGAAGAGCAGTCTCAGTACTATGATACGGTCTAAATCCTGACTGGAAATCCTCACATATACCATTTTTCTCTAAGAAGGAATATAATTGTGTGGATACCACCTTTTCTAGTATCTTGGACAGAAAAGGGAGATTCGAGATTGGTCTATAATTAACTAGTTCTTTGGGGTCAAGTTGTGGTTTTTTGATGAGAGGCTTAATAACAGCCAGTTTGAAGGTTTTGGGGACATGTCCTAATGACAATGAGGAATTAATAATAGTCAGAAGAGGATCTATGACTTCCGTGTTTTGTATTTGTACAAAACACATCAGTGCTCTTTTTATACTAGTTGTAAATGTATTTTAATGATGTAATAATGAAGAGATGACAATAAATTCACTTTTTATTGGTACTAATGACTTTTATATCATTAATATTGCAGTTTGTGAGTACCAAATATGCCATATGGCTTTCATACCAGTTGTAAACCTCACTGGTGGAGTGCACACGAAATGGAAAAAGCCCATTCCCACTAATTAAAAATAAATCAAGCTATGAAGTCAAACGGATGTGGGTTGATGCTAAAAGCTTGTGAGTGAAAACTCCCTAATTCTCAGTTTTCTTCTTGTCAGTGGAGCATTGAAGGCCCCGTTCAGACTGCGGGCGTCCAGGGTTTGGGTGGTGTGGAGGGGGCTCTCAGCGCTCACTGGAGAGGTGCGGCACACTGCGGAAGACTCTGAGCGGTGGGATGGCGGCCCTCAGGAGACATTCCCAGTGCATCGCTGTCAAACTGCAGGCGGTGAGATACAAATGAGCTGTTATGAAGCTGTTTCCATCTGCTTTTTGTCTGTAAATCCTCTTCACAATTTCCATGACTGTCTCTCTCTCTGAGCAGGATGCTCTGGTGAATCAGATTCGGCGAGCGCGGCCTGTCTTCCTGCAGTCTTTGAGTGCTAAGACAGATGGCTGCGGCTTTGATGTCCCAGCTCTGCGTGTACAGCTGCACTTCACACACCTGCTGCCGGCACTGCAGCTGTACCGAACAGGTCACACACACACACACACTCATGCATGTTTGTTTCTTATCATGTATGGGACTCTAATGACTTCTGTTGTACTTCATTAAAGCAAATGATCTCTATTTCTGTTTGTGAAACTTATAACAATAATTCACCCAAAAATGAAAATGTGCTAGAAAGTTACTCACTCTTAGGTCATCAAGATGAGTTGGAGAATTGGAGAAATTTAGCATTAAAACACTTGCTCAGCAATGGTTCCTCTGCAGTGAATGGGTGCCGTCAGAATGAGAGTCCAAACAGCTGATAAAAACATCACAATAATACAGTAATACACACTACTCCAGTCCATCAGTGAAGTGAAAATCTGGGTGTTTGTAAGGAATAAATCCATCATTAAAGCATTTTTAACTTTAAAGTGCCCCTATTATGCCATTTCCAATATTGCCTTTCATGCAGTGTAATGTAGCTGTATGTGAATGTAAACGATCAGCAAAGTTGTAAAGCTGAAAGTGCACAGTAAGTAAAGTTATTACGGAACTATTGCAATGGCTGTATCGTTTCCGACACACGCTGTACGCGGTAGACCAATCACAACAGACTGGGCCATCTGACCAGTCAGAACAGAGCAGGATCACGGAGAGGAGGGCTTTAGAGAGACTAAAACAAAACCGTTTTTTGACCTTGCATTTAATTTATTGTAGGAGAATCCAAAAGCAATATTAGGAACCTTAAAAGTGGCATAATTTTTGGCCAAAATAAAAGTCCATTGAAAAATCTTCCTCCAGTGAAAAAGCCCATCCCCTGTTGTCCTCTCACATCAAAATCCACCAACTTATTTGTTTAGAGCTGTTTTGCATCTTGGTTTTCGCTTTTGCTAAACAGCGCTTGAGCTATGCATATTTCTCTCCTGATTCAGACCAGATGACTTTACACTGAAGAAACCAATATCTATCTGTTTGTTTGTTATTCAAAACATATTGATGGATTTGTTTCTAACAAACACACAGCTTTTCGCCTTACATGACATTGCAGAGGATCCATTGCTGAGCAAGTGCTTTAATGCTCAATTTCTCCAAACCTGTTCTGATGAAGAAACATTCAACATCTTGGATAGCCTTAGGGTGAATACATTTTCAGCAAATTTTAATTTTTTTTGTGAACTGTTCCTTTACGATTAGAGATTTTAACCACTTGTGGTACAGACATGATTCCTCAGGTTGTATACTGCATCTCAAACATACTGAACATATGAGTTCTCCTTGTAAGAACTTAAATCAGGTCACATTTTTTATCGTCAGTTTACAAATTGTCCTTTCACAGACAGCAAGCTCTGTCTCTGTCTGGCAGGCTACCCTGAGCACATGTCCCTGGGTGATTTCCGCTGTCGTTTTCAGGCCCTCTCTGCTCCGATAATGAAGCGATATGGTTCTGTCTTCATTACCCCTGATGAGAGGAAGGTCTGGACGTCCTGAATCACCACGGCACACACGCGCCTCATTACTCTGTTAAAATGTCATTTATTTTTAATGATGTCGAATGATGACAATATGTATTTCCCTGTTTATTAACCTGTTTATTGATTAGCCGGTTTTTGCTTGAAAAGCCTTCATTGATTCAGGGAGCTGCTGTTCCAAAAGTGGGCCTGAGCTCTGTGTGTTTGTGTTTATATCAATTATTGATTGATCTGGATTTGGACAAGAAAAGCATTGTTTTAGGAGCGAGCAGGTTGAGCCAGATTCATCCATCTACCTGTCTGTCTGTCTGTCTGTCTGTGTATCTATCTATCTATCTATCTATCTATCTATCTATCTATCTATCTATCTGTCTGTCTGTCTGTCTGTCTGTCTATCTATCAGTCTATCATTCTGTTGTTCATTGTTGAAAATAACACTTCTGAAGTTTTCAGGTCATTCTCTCTGATGAGTGTGTATTTATGAAGGTGTTCATGAAGTGTGATGTCTTGAGGTCTTTAGATCAGTTGTTGAGCGGCTGGCTGGTGCAGCTTCAATCATCCTGTCTGGGTCATCTGGGCCGCCAGAAATATCAACGCTTGAAGGTGAGTCTCTTTTGTCCTCTGTTTATAGATCTGCGTATAGGTGCTCAGTTATGACTGTGTTCCTCTCTGTAATGACCCAGTGTTCAGTGAGGGGAAGTGAAGTGGACAAACAAACAAAATTATGACATTTGTGTTGCAATAATCCCTGATTATCTTCAGGGGAAAAAAAATTATTCTTGGAATAGTGTAAAATATAGCTTTTAATAGACTATAGTATTTGACTTTAATAGTGCTACAGTCTTGTGTATAGTTGTGTCAGTGTGGGTCTTATTCAGTGTCTAATGTGATTGCTGATCTGGGATCAGGTTCAGCAGATGGCAGTGAGCTGTATTCAGAGAAATGTGCGAGTCCTCACAGCAGTGGCTCCCTGGAGCTGGTGGAAGCTGCTATGCAGAGTGCACCCCCTGCTGGAGGAGGATTCAGCTGCGGGATGGGAGTGCCACCAGTGCAGAGCTTGCTCAGGAATGGCAGCAGGCAGGTGTGAGCGCATCTGCACGCACAGTGAGGTGAAGACTTTTGGAAGATGGCCTGGTGTCAAGAAGGGCAGCAAAGAAGCCACTTCTCTCCAAAAAAGACATCAGGGACAGATTGATCTTCTGCAGAAAGTATAGTGAATGGACTGCTGAGGACTGCTGAGGAAGTCATATTCTCCGATGAAGCCCCCTTTCCGATTGTTTGGGGCATCTGGAAAAAGGCTTCTCCGGAGAAGAAAAGGTGAGCGCTACCATCAGTCCTGTGTCATGCCAACAGTAAAGCATCCTGACACCATTCATGTGTGGGGTTGCTTCTCATCCAAGGGAGTGGGCTCACTCACAATTCTGCCCAAAAACACAGCCATGAAAAAAAAAAGATCTACAAGCAGTTTAGCAGCAAACTTTTTGAAAACTAATATTTATGTAATTCTCAAAACTTTTGGCCACGACTGTAGACAGACAGACAGACAGACAGATAGATAGATAGACAGATAGATGGATAGATAGATGGATAGATAGATAGATGGATAGATAGATAGATAGATAGATAGATAGATAGATAGATAGATAGATAGATAGATAGATAGATAGATGGACGGACGGACGGACGGACGGACGGACGGACGGACGGACGGACGGACGGACGGACGGATGGATAGATAGATAGATAGATAGATAGATAGATAGATAGATAAGCAGATGATAGACAGATGGGCAGACAGATAGATAGATAGATAGATAGATAGATAGATAGATAGATAGATAGATAGATAGATAGATAAGCAGATGATAGACAGATGGGCAGACAGATAGATAGATAGATAGATAGATAGATAGATAGATAGATAGATAGATAGATAAGCAGATGATAGACAGACAGATGGACAGACAGACAAACAAATACATAACATTTATGAAGTGAACATAAAAAATATAAATAAAGAAACTGAGGAAAATTATGATAATTAAGTGTACAGTCGTGGCCAAAAGTTTTGAGAATTACATAAATATTAGTTCTCAAAAAGTTTGCTGCTAAACTGCTTTTAGATCTTTGTTTCAGTTGTTTCTGTGATGTACTGAAATATAATTACAAGCACTTCATAAGTTTCAAAGGCTTTTATCGACAATTACATGACATTTATGCAAAGAGTCAGTATTTGCAGTGTTGGCCCTTCTTTTTCAGGACCTCTGCAATTCGACTGGGCATGCTCTCAATCAACTTCTGGGCCAAATCCTGACTGATAGCAACCCATTCTTTCATAATCACTTCTTGGAGTTTGTCAGAATTAGTGGGTTTTTGTTTGTCCACCAGCCTCTTGAGGATTGACCACAAGTTCTCAATGGGATTAAGATCTGGGGAGTTTCCAGGCCATGGACCCAAAATTTCAACATTCTGGTCCCCGAGCCACTTAGTTATCACTTTTGCCTTATGGCACGGTGCTCCATCGTGCTGGAAAATGCATTGTTCTTCACCAAACTGTTGTTGGATTGTTGGAAGACGTTGCTGTTGGAGGGTGTTTTGGTACCATTCTTTATTCATGGCTGTGTTTTTGGGCAGAATTGTGAGTGAGCCCACTCCCTTGGATGAGAAGGAACCCCACACATGAATGGTGTCAGGATGCTTTACTGTTGGCATGACACAGGACTGATGGTAGCGCTCACCTTTTCTTCTCCGGAAATGCTTTTTTCCAGTTGCCCCAAACAATCGGAAAGGGGCTTCATCAGAGAATATGACTTCCTTAGCAGTCCTCAGCAGTCCATTCACTATACTTTCTGTAGAAGATCAATCTGTCCCTGATGTTTTTTTTTGGAGAGAAGTGGCTTCTTTGCTGCCCTTCTTGACACCAGGCCATCTTCCAAAAGTCTTGGCCTCACTGTGCGTGCAGATGCGCTCACACCTGCCTGCTGCCATTCCCGAGCAAGCTCCGAACTCCGATCCCGCAGCTGAATCCTCTTTAGGAGACCATCCTGGCGCTTGCTGGACTTTCTTGGACGCCCTGAAGCCTTCTTTACAAGAATTGAACCTCTTTCCTTGAAGTTCTTGATGATCCTATAAATTGTTGATTTAGGTGCAATCTTAGTAGCCACAATATCCTTGCCTGTAAAGCCATTTTTATGCAACGCAATGATGGCTGCACGCGTTTCTTTGCAGGTCACCATGGTTAACAATGGAAGAACAATGATTTCAAGCATCACCCTCCTTTTAACATGTCAAGTCTGCCATTCTAACCCAATCAGCCTGACATAATGATCTCCAGCCTTGTACTCGTCAACATTCTCACCTGAGTTAACAAGACGATTACTGAAATGATCTCAGCAGATCCTTTATTGACAGCAATGAAATGCAGTGGAAAGGTTTTTTTGGGATTAAGTTAATTTTCATGGCAAAGAAGGACTATGCAATTCATCTGATCACTCTTCATAACATTCTGGAGTATATGCAAATTGCTATTATAAAAACTTAAGCAGCAACTTTTCCAATTTCCAATATTTATGTAATTCTCAAAACTTTTGGCCACGACTGTAAACTCTAGAGTGTGTTGTTGTTTATCTGATTTGTTTCACTCCATTATAATTGTATCACATTCTGTTGTTCAGGATGAGATCAATGTTTTGAGGAGACGTCTGGAAAAGTCCAAGAAAGAACGAAATGGGCTTCGTCATACTGCAGACAACATGGAGACCAAGGTATGTGTTTGTGCCTTGCCCCCAGAGTCACATATAAAATGATACTGTGAGATCAGACATCTCCAAATCAAATTTTCCAGCAGTCGGTGTTCACAGTGATGGATGAAGTCTGGTTATGAATTATGATCAGTGAAAGCATATTAACACAAACTAGCTTGTGATCGGCTCATGAAGCGCTAATCTCTGTCATATGATTGCTGCTGATGAATGAACAGCTATTCTGCTGAGACATTGACAGATGATGTGTGTGTGTGTGTGTGTGTGTGTGTGTGTGTACAGGTTACGGCTGTTGTATCTGAATTAAGTGATGAGTGGTTCAGAGGGGAGGCCATGAGTCAAGCTCTTGACACTGAGCGCACAGAGAGACTATGTCTCACCAAAGAGGACAAGGAACTGCAGGTACAGCCCACCCATCATCTGTCTCCGTATCTCTGTTTCTTATTGGTCAAATTGTGGGAATGTTATAAAGGCAATATTCAGAATGTTATATTATTCATGTATTTTTGCATTACTGTATACTGGTTACACAGCCAGCACATTGTATGTGTATAAAAAAAAATAATATATATATATATATATATATGCTAATGCAGCATACTGCATCCCGCAATGCAATGTTCTCAACCCAGTGCTATTTTAGTGTCAATAAAATACTATTATAATATTTCATTAATAATTTGAATTTTTGACTTTTTTATATTTTCTGTTTAAATTTTAATTGTAGTCAAATTTTAAATTCATATATATATATATTAGAGGTGGGCATAGATTAATTTTTTTAATCTAGATTAATCTCACTGAAATCTTGGAATTAATCTAGATTAAAATGGCTCATTTGAATTCTGCCAAAGGCATTCAGAATAAGTGTGCTACCCAAATAAAATAATGACTAAAAGTAAGTCTTTTAGAACGGGTTTATCAAGCTAGATGGTGCATTAGACCAGGGGCTCATCTCCTGTTTCCAAAATGCATCACAAAGTGCTTGAAAAAGCTGTAAACTAATTCCATATTGCACAAGGTGCAAACAACCTTACGTCTGTTTCACACATACTTCGTCTGCAGTGCGTATGCATTTCGTATTTTTTTACGCACCCATGTTAATGGATTCCGACTGCAAACATGTCCTGTGTGAGAGCACGAGTATGAGTCCGTGCTGCTTCTGCACCACATACATAACACACGCGGACTGCATACGCACTGCAGACGGATGATGTGTGAAACAGGCATGCGTCTTGTGAGGATTCCAGCTTCTTAAAAAAAAAAATGTCCCTGAAGCAAACCCGGCGGCTTCAGCTGCATCCATGTCAGCAAGCCACGTTTGATCTGGTAATTTCACAGGCATACACACAGGTTTAAAGACTCGTTCTCGCTCCCTACAGATTCGGCTAGGTACAGTATACATCCGCGCTAAAATACCATGGTGAAAGTCATCATATCTTGCGTAGTATAGACCCAGCTCCCAACCCAATTTTGAGAATAGATTAACGGCGATATTTTTTTTTATCGCCCGATAAGAGTCTCCTGTTAACGCAGCACGTTAACACCGATAACGGCCCACCACTAATATATATATATATATATAGTTTTTATTAATTTTATTTCAATTTTAGTTATTTAGTACATCATGTTAAACTAAATGAAAATGAGAAATGCTGCCTTGGAAACTAGCTAAAATAAAAGAAGTTTAAGTATATATAATTTTAATTCAGTTAAACTTTCTTTTATTTCAACGAATAACATTTTTTGTGTGTGTTTTTTATTTGTTTTCTTTACTTAAAAAATTGTGGCTGGTTCAAACATTACTCATTCATTTATCACACTACAAATGTAATGCATTGCATTGCAGAATACAGTATTTCTCACAGCAAGTTCTGATTGTATATGGCATGTTTCAGCAAATAAAATACTGTAGGTAATGTATCCCATGCATATAGAAAATTAGCAAATTGTGCATATACTGTACAATGTAGTTTAAAATGCTTTTCCAAACATTGTCTCAAACGCCTCACCGCTATGTCTCCTGTTGAACTGTGGATGTCACGCCTGTGTGTTTATTCTGTGCTGTGTCTCAGAGTCGTGTGGACCAGAGTAAAGTGACTTTAGAGGCCCTCGAGAGGCAGTTAGAGGAAGAAAAACAGAAAGTCAAGAATAAAGAAGCTTTCAACAGAGTGATGACAGGTAAGACAGGCTTCCGTGTAGATGCAAGAAAGATAATGACGTGGGTGTGTGTGCATGTGCACGCAGAAAGTGAGCTGCAGCTGCAGCTGGAATGAGCACAGATGGAGGAAAGACTTGAGAGTGAGAAAGAGGCCCGTCAGCTGCTGGATACTAAGGTATTCATTTTAAATATAACATTAATCATGATCTTAAAGAGGCATCTTAGAGTGTTTGTCAAGGTTACTTTTACTTTTCAGAAATGTCCTTAATTATTTTTGTTGCTGCAACATTTAAAAAATGCTTTTGATAATTGAAATCAAGTTAAAATAAAATAAAAATATCAGATGAAAACTTGAAAAAAAAATTTAAAATGAAAAAAATTGCTTCGGGTTTTTTACTTTTTTAGTTAAATAACTACAATAACTGAACCTGAAATAAAAAATAAAGCTAAATAAAAAAAATATATATATATTTTTTTATATATATATAAAAATAGTAATAATTATAAAAATGACAAAAGCACAAAAAGAAAAGCATTACAGTTACTGAGATGTAGTCCTTCTGATGACTAGGCCCAGTGTATGCTTTACTGACCAAGTCCTTATAGGAACAATCCTGTATGGTTTGTTCTGCAGATAATGACATGTTTGTTATTATTTATTACTATCATGTGCACTGCACTGAATAACCCTGTCATGTCCGGTGGGCTGCACAAGGTCCCTACCTGATGATCATTATCTCTTGCTCCCCCTCTTGTGGCAGGTTCAGGAACTGCAGTCTCAGCTGGATCAATCTAAATAGCTGAAACGCCACTGCCGGCAGCTGACCTCTGACCTTCAGGACGCTTGTGTGCTGACAGACAGCCTACAGGGCCGCGCTCATGAGCTGGACAGGAAACAGAGGAGGTCTGTCTCATTTGCATATGATTCATTAATATTCAGCGCCACGCTATCTGGTTTCTTGAAAATGCATTCTCAAGCCCTCTGTGTGGTCTGTGTCCGTGTGTGTGTGTGTGTGTGTGTGTGTGTGTGTAGGTTTGACAGCGAACTGACCCAGTGCTTGAGCAGGCTGATAACGAGAGGGAGCAGAAGGACAGAACCATCCAGGAGAATACCATCCTCAGCGCTGAGATCTTCACCCTTCCTTTCTCAGTTTTTGTGTCTATTTGCTGCTGTGTGTGTTTGTGTATGTGCTTGTTTATATGATTGTTTATGTTTGTATACATTTTTATATGTATGTGTTTGTGTATGGTTATGTGATTGTTTTTTGTGCATCATTGTGTGTGCATTTGCTTCTGTGTGTTCATGCATTTGTGATTATTTGTATAATTGTGTGTGTGTGTGTGTGTGTGCGCGCGTGTTTTTTTTCTTTTGTATGTATATATGTCTTTTGTTCATTGTGTGTTTGTACAATATTTTTTGGAATGTGCATTTATTTGTGTGTGTGTGTTTTGATTGTTTTGTGTGTTTATGCATTTGTATTTGCATAATTGTGTTTTTGTATGTGTAAATGTGTGTTTGAGTGCATATGTGACTTTATTTAATTTTTTTCACTTTTGTGTGTGTATTTTTAATGTGTATGTGACTGTGTGGTGATTATGGTATGATTATGTGTTTTTGTTTTGTTTTTTGCATTCATTGTGTACATCCGTGTGTGTGTATATGTAAGTGTTCGTGTTTGTTTTATGCATTTGCATGAGTTTTTTGCCGTATATATTTTTACGTTTGTCTGCATGTGATGCAACGTGTGTTTCTGCAATATGTGTTTGTTTTAGTGTTTATGATTGTTTTGTGTATGTTTTTGCACTTTTTTGTGTATGGATATTTGTATATTTTTTATGCATTTTGTTGTGTATTTGTATTTTTGTGTTTGTGTCTTTGTATATGTCTGTATGTGATTTGTGTGTTTGTACATTTCTTTTGTATTTTCTTTTGAATTTGTTTAAGGTTTTGTGTTTGTGTGTGTATAATTGTGACGAAAAAAAATCTTGAATCTTGTTTGTGCATGTATATGTGTATAAGCATGCATGTTTATTTGTTTTATTTGTCTTGATGTTTGTTTGTTTTTGTGTGTGTGTGTGGCACATCCTGATATTGCTGAGTTAGATGTGTTCCTAGGTCAACATATTTTGTTGACCCTGGAACAACATTTTACTCAAAAAAATGTAGTCTTGACCATATCCCATGAGTGATCCTTAAAATCAGAGGAAATGATAGATGAATGACACTGATGTACAAGCACCTAACAGCGATTGTAAGCGTAAACTTCACAAAATCTATAAACTTGTTCTTCAAATCTGATTGGTTAATCACAATGTTGTTCCAAGGTCAACAAAGGTGTTGTCCCAGGAACATGTTTCACTTGGTAAAATCAGGTTCTGCGTGTGTGTGTGATGTTTGTTTTGTGTGTTTTTTCTCCTGTGTGATTGGTTGTTGGTTTGTGTGTGTGTCTGTGCACAGCTCCATCAGTTGGAGATGCAAACTTTTGGTCTGTACTGTATATATATATATATATATGTCACATAGAAAGTTTTTTTATAATAAAAATAATAAAAATAGAAATAGAATAGTGAATACTAGTGTTAGAGGATCAATTTATTATTTTTTAAGGAGTAAATAGAATAGAATAGAATAGAATTTTTTTCCTTTATTAATTATTATAACAGCTCTCAGAATATACCAGGTATAAATATGTTGTGTTTGAACATTGTGAGAACTTTTATCAGATGCAAATATCAAAAGAGAATTCCATTATTATTTACATTATTTAATGTTCATAACTTTTACGCAACCTTTCCTTCATTCTTTTGGCTTGTTTGCTGGACTATATTACTAAGGAACCTTTTAGCAGTAAACATGCTCTCGCTCATGGGTCCTGTGCTAAACTTAGCTAACAGCTTGTGGCCACACTGAGAGGGCCCTTTAGAGATACTAAACACTCATTCAACCTGAACGTCCTGTCCTCAGGCCGTCGTGAGCTCTGTAATGTGACGGTGCTCTGGAAGTGTGATCACCGCCGAGATCGATATGATGAAGCTACTCATCTGCTGCTGTTAAATAGAGCACTGTTTATGACTGGAGCTGCACGTAAACACTGCTGCTCGAAATGAGTTTTGTATCGAGTAAGAGGATGTTTAAAGAGCCTGGTTGTCATGCATGTATTGATTTTTCCAGAACATGTGCATTCACTGCCAACCCAGCCTTATCATTATATCCTTGAGAATGATCTGAGATTTCAAGTAATGATCTTGCATTCATGGAATTTTATGAATAATGTTTTTAATACAAGTTGCTCAAACTGATGATGTTTGTCTCTGTATCTAAAATTATTATATTATATTATATTATATTATATTATTGACCATCTCTCTGTGTTCATGTGTCCAGCATCGTTATTCTGTTTGTGCTTCTCTCTCTCTTTCTTTCTTTCTTTCTCTCTCTCTCTCTCTCTCTCTCTCTCTCTGGTCTCAGGTGGGCCACAGAGACTTTGACGTGGAGAAGAGGCTGAGTTGGGACCTGAAGCGCACCCATTCTCTGCTCAGTGATACCCAGCTGCTGCTGTCCTCTGTTGAACAGCCTGGACAGGGTCACGACCCCGGTGCCAAGGAGCAGCTGGAGAGACTGTGCTCCCAGGTGCCACTGCCATCCCATCATCCACACAGCACGGCTCACACGATTTATACAGCTTTGCAGTATCAGTTTTCAAAAGCCCCTCCATTAACCCCTTACTGCAGTAAAATATAGTAGTCTATTTGTGGCATTATCTTTATTTGCCCAGTTTAAGTAATGTTCTAGGCTAGCTATTCATTAAATATTATAAATAATGTTTTAATACACGTTGCTGATCTTTTTGTGTATAGTGCAGCCTAAGATGGGCCCAAAATAATAATAATAATAATAATAATGCTGTTTTCAACACTGATAACAAGAAATTTCTCTTAAGCGGCAAATCAGCATATTAGAATGATTTCTGAAGGATCATGTGACACTGAAGATTTAAAACCTTTTTTTGTTGGTGAAAATACTATAGTGGCCTAAGACTTTTGCACAGTACCGTATATTCAAATGGAAAACAGTTATTTTATAATATTATAATATTTAACAATATTCCTGTTTTTATAGTATTTTTTTTTGTCAAATAAATGCAGGCTTGCGGAATAGAAGAAACTTATTTAAAAAAAAAAACAATAAAAAAATACTTAATTATTCCTAGATTTTTGGTGGTAGTGTATGTTTGCATAGTTTGTTTTGTCAATACAAAGTCATCTAAAAATAATAAGGATTTATTAAGGATTTGTTAGTGGTCTATATTTCTGTAGTTACCTTTCTTTGACTTTTGTCCATGTGTGTTCTCGCTGGAGGACAGTGAAGCCAGACGGTTGGAGTCTGAAAGCACACAGAAGACTCTGGCTGCAGAGCTGGAAAACGCTCAGATTGAACTGGAGAGCATCTGCAAGCAGAAGAGCCTGGTGAGGCCCGAGACATGAAATGAGAGGAGCAAAGGGCTGAGCTCAGGTTTATCTCAGTGCGTCTCTGTCTGTTGTCTCAGGTGGATGAGCAGCTGGCTCAGCTCCGCCACGAGAGGACGGACCTGATGAAGAGGCTGGAGGAAGACCAGGAGGATCTCAACGAGCTCATGAAGAAGCACAAAGCCCTCATCGCTCAGGTCTGCTGGAGTTACACACATGTGCATCACTCTTGGGGAGTTATTACAGTCACTCAGCGGGTTTTCATAATTGCGCCGCTTTTCCAATAACAAGCTTTTTTTCCCCCCATCACGTAGTTGAGAAGCGTGGCAAAATGCTGTCATTTGTCACATTGAGTTGACACGCTCTCCTAAAAAGTCCTCTCTTTAGTCTGATTCATTTGAGTAAATCAGTGATTCATCTTGCTAAATGGATGCTTAATTTCAACTGGTAAAAAATGGTTTATCCTCTCACTTGAGTCATCACTTAATAGTGTTCCAGTCCTTGGGCAACATCATTAGAAGTTTTTTTCACCGCAAAATAAATATTAAATTTACTGAGGTTTATGACTATATAAAAAATAAATAAATATAAAGAAAAATAATAAATAAAAGAATTTATGATTTCTAAGATTTTATTTGATTATATATATATATATATATATATATATATATATATATATATATATATATATATAGTATCTTGACAAACATTTTCAAAGTAGTTTTTCCAATACTGGTGTATGTGAGGTTATGTAAAATACCCCAAAGCCAGCTAAACATGTTTGTTTTCCTCAGTCTTCCAGTGATATCTCTCAGATCCGAGAACTTCAGGCTGAACTGGAGGAGCTGAAGAAACAGAGACAGACACTTCAGGAGGAGGTGAGACAGACCTGCAGACAGACACACTGATATTGATGTGAGATGAAGTGGCACAAGCAAACAGAATTGTGAAATTTAAGCAGAATTCACAGGATTTTTTTTTTTTAATTACTAGATGCTATTTTTTTTTTTTAGAAATGTTATCATTGTGAGATGCAAATTCGCAGTTACAATTGCAAAAAAAAAAATAATAATTTTGATAAAAAGGTCACAATTATTATATTATGGCACAAACAAACAACTATTGCAAAATGAAAACTTCTGATTCAGAGATAAATTGTCAAAATTACAAGATGTAAATTTAGAATTTTTAGAAAAAAGTTACAAATTCGCAATTCTTGCAATTGTGAAACAATAAACTCACAATTCAGAGAAAAAAAGTCAAAATTGTGAGATATAAATTTACAATTGCAAATCTATATATATATATATAAATATTATTACTATTTTTTTATACACATACAATGTGCTATATGCTCTGTATATATATCAGAATGTGAAATACTGTCGCAATTACCTTTTTAATTTATTTTTTATTGTTATAGGAACAATATTCTTTAAGGACACACTAATGCTATTCTGTAGTACAGAATGTTGTGAACATGGAGTAGAAATATTGTTGTTGTATTTTCATAACCCAGCGGTACTTATATTCCCAGCTACAGACCAGCGTAGCACATGTGCAGTTTCTAGAGTCATCCACGGTGGCCCGCAGCATCGTCAGCAAGCAAGAAGCTCGTATCTGTGATCTAGAGAACAAACTGGAGTTCCAGAGAGGACAGGTCAAGAGATTTGAGGTCAGGCCAGAGTCAGACCTATTAACAGCTTTCCACTTTCTGCTCTTTCTCAGAGTGTGTGTGTGTGTGTGTGTGTGTGTGTCTGTATCTGTGTCTGTGTGTGTTTGTGAAGGTGCTGGTTCTGCGTCTGCGGGACAGTGTGGTGGAGCTGGAGCAGGCGGCTCAGGCCGAGGCCAGGAAGAGGGAGAACTCCTGATACTATCAGCAGAGACTGGAGGATATGAAACTGGAAATGGATGACCTGAGCGTCAGAGAACAGGAGAGCAGCCGTCGACACATGGAGCTGGTGACTGACACACACACACACACACACACACACACACTCCTTTCTGCTGTAGCTGATGAAGCAACACATTATTCTTTATTTATTTTTATGATTTTTATCATAAATTCATTTATGATTTTTATCCATCTATATATCTATCTATCTATCTATCTATCTATCTATCTATCTATCTATCTATCCATCACAATTTCCTTCATTTAAAAAAAGGTATATTGCTTGGATATATACATTTTGAGATTTAAGAGTACACTTATATTATTATTAATATATTTATATAATTTAGCATATTATAAATATGAAATTTGAGGGTCAGAAGACAGTAAAGCTAATCAAAATGTATAAATATGCTAAATTTAATATCTGATATATATTGGTAATACCATTTTAAAACGATAGAACAATTTGGGGTCACTAAAGAAGTCTCTTCTGCTTACCAAGGCCGCATCTATTTAATAAAAATACAGTTAAAACACAGTCATATTCAGAAATGTTAATACAATTTAAAATAACTATTTTCTGTTTTAATATTTTTAAACATTTTATTCATTCCTTTGATGTAAAGCTTTATATTCATTATCATTCCTCCAGTCTTCAGTGTCACATATGCCGCTTTGCTGCTAAAGAAACATTTCTTAATATTATCAATGTTAAAATAAAATATTGTGCTGCTTCATATTTTCATGGAAACCATGATACTTTTTTTCAGGTTTTTCTGATACATAAAAAATTCAAAAGAACATCATTTGAATGAAATAAAACTCTTTTTTTTAGCATTATAAAGGTCTTTACTGTAATTTTTTATCAATTCATGCATCTTTGCTTAATAAAATTATTAATTTCTTTAAAAACGTACTGGCCCTTAATGTTTGAATCATAGTATTGATACCAGTAAAGTAAAAAAATATCAAATTACTCTATGGTTCTGATATATTGTGTATCCCTACGAATAATGTCAAATATGTGGAATCTTTTATATCTGTAATATGTGCATTCATTTATTCTTAAAATGATCTAAAAATTAACTGCTTTTGAGAAACTCCATGGCACATTGAACGACTGGCTTAATATATTCATACAGTGTCTACAGCCACTCTGTACATTTTCCCCTTAGTGGCCGCCCACCAGCCCGACACATTATTACCCATGAGAATACACAGATCTCACTGAAAAACCTGTAAATATTCATAATTTAACACAAAGGAGGAGGCCCTGCGTCATTGCAGCACCTGCTGGCGTGTAATGCAATTTGACCTGCGTGCTGAGAGTCAAAGACATCCAGTATTATGAATATTAGCTACAGTGTTGCATACACAAAGACTGAAGTCTGGGATGTGTTTCTTTCCGATGCGAAGACACACACGCGCACACACACACACACATGCTGAGGCTCTCCAGGTTATTGGTTATGAAAGGGAGGGGGCAACAGTGAAGGTGTGGTTGTCATGGAGATGAGTGGAGTGGAATGGGATTTGTTGTATCAATAACCTTGAGGAGACAATGAGAATTAATCATAGACAGACAGTGGCGGCTTGTCCAGGAGAGCAAGTGACCGGGGACGAACAAAGAAGGGAAGAGGAAAATGAATCGTGTAATCAGTCTCTCCGCTGGCTCTCGAGCGCTCATTATCAAATTATTCTATAAACAAGAGCTGGCGATCAATAACGCAGGATTGTCCTTTAGCAAACAAGCACTTCAGAAGTTAAAGAGAAAGGCTTGCCAAAAACAATGTGTATATATATATTTACATTAAAAATAGAAATGCTTTTAATTTCTGAAGGCTAATTTCATTTTCATAACATACTGTATAGACATAATTACGTTGATTCTGATTTGTTCTGAAGAAAATAAGCGGTTTGATAATGATAACAGCCTTAGCAAGCAGGTAATTAATTAATTGGGCACATTTTGAGATTAAACGCTTGGGTAATGATTTCTCTCGTCGTCTTTATTTCCCCTGGAGATCCAGCGTCACCGCTGTGGGTTATCTGATTGTATCTTGTCTTATCTGTTTCCAGGAAATGCAAGTGGAGGAGCTTAGTGCAGTAAGACAGACCCTGCAGGCTGATCTAGAGACATCAGTCCGGCGTATCGTTGATCTACAAGCCGCGCTGGAGGAGGTGGAGTCCAGCGATGAAAGTGATACAGAGAGGTATTGCTAATAATGTGCACCTGACCTTTTTCATTTCCTTTTTGGTTCATGGCAAATAATAATAGTGTGTGTTGAAGAAAATATGCTATATGCTTAAATGTTGTATAACTTCCAGTGGATTGTCATCATATTATTTTATTTTGATTTGTTTAGGGTTTGTTTGTTTGTTTGTTTGTTTGTTTTTATAATGTTTTGTTTTCAGGGAATCTAACATTTTTTTAAATTTAATTTGAACTTGTTTTTATTTTATTTTTTATTTAGGGCATTCTATATTAGGGCATTTTTCAGCATTCTATCTATCTTTTTTATTTCATTAGTGTTAGGTTTGCTTATTTTATTACATTTTTGGCAAACCCAACTCTATATGAACAGTATATGCACTCATTTTTTAATAAGTAACAGTTGTTATTTATTTCATTGAAAGGTTTAAAAGTAACATCAAGAAGTAAAACTTCTAAACCAAAGGAAAGAAAACAATATATAAATACAGTTTTCTTCTTTTTGGGTTTGAAGTTTTACTTCTTGCTGTTACGGAGTAATTGCTTTCATTCTTTTTCAGTTGAGCGGAAATGTGAAGAGATTTTCCTTAATGTGCAAAATCAAGGCTACACTTTGCTACTATAAATGCTTCAATAATGCCTTCCTCCCTCGACACCCATAGTAAAATGCAGTCAGAGTACACAGACTTTGATCTTCTCCACCAGACTGCTTAGACTTTACTCAAAATTCGATATGCATGCTTTGCTCGTACCTCCAACCACTTTAGATTTCCGCACCACTCCTGTGCGTCTCTGACTGTGTCTCCCTCTTCACACAGTGTGCAGACGGCTTTGTTCTCTCCTGTTGTTGTTCTCTCCCATGTATCCATGTATTTTCTATGTTCTGCATTTGAGAATGAGCAATCAGATGAATGCAGGCTTAAAACTAGGACAGTGGGTGCATATTTGACGATGTAGACTTTTGGTGATATCCAATTTTAGGTATTATTAGTCAAACATTCTCATTGATATTGTCAATGAGAAAAAAAATAATAATAAAATGGAAAAATTCAACAAATATACTTTTTTTTGTAAAACGTATTTTAAATATTATAACTATGCATTTATTTTATATTTTTATTTTATTAATATCGTTTTTTATAACCTATTTGCTACTGTTAAATCCTAGATGCTATTCAAATATTCGTCTTAGCTCTCTCATACTCACAAATCGCAAGACAAAGAAGAATTGTGGAACTACTTTAATGATCTTGATGAAACAGCCAAATAAAAGGATTTTAAAAGCATCTAGGATGCTAAATTTGATATTGCCTTTCTACACCTGGAAAAAAATTAAACTCTCCATCAGGGACTCTGTTAACTCATTTTATAAAGTGCTGAATCCTTTTATCTCCTTTGTTGAGACAATACCTTCACTGGAGATTTGAATTTTTTTTTTTTCTTTCTTTTTTTGTGTGTGTGTGTATGGGATGTTTCAGGATGTTTTGGGTTGGGTAGTGTTAAGAGTGTTCTGTATATTTGTATAATTTTTCTTTATTCATTTCTATTGATGTTAAAAAAGCAGGTTGTGGTGTTTTTCATATATGTCATGCACATTGTCATTTAAAAATCTGCTTAATAAAAAAAAAATATATAAAAAAAAATAAAAAAAACAATGTGATATTGCAAATACATTCCCTATATCGTCCAACTCAAGTTGCATAACATAAATTAACGTCTGTTGCAACATGAAGAAATGTACTGCTTAATGCAGTACGGTTTCTTTTTTGCATATAAATGCATAGCGTCTCTTAGTGAACCATACAGTATCTTAATGGTGTTGGTGGAGTCTAATATAACCATCCTTCTCTCGTTGGTCTAAAAGTTCACCATCAAGCAAATGTTGATGGATGGGCCAGTGCTGCGTTTGGCTGTTGATGTTGCCTGCCTAGCCTGTTGCTCTGTGCTGTAAGTGTGTGTGGAATTTTGTAAGGTCACGCTTTCTTTCACACGTCTGAATGAAGATAGACGAGAGTCTCCGTTGGACGGATGTGAACAGACACCTACCCATCGGATGCAAAGCGCCACAGACACACAATGCCACTTTGCTTTGTTAAATGCAAGAAGCTTTCCTCTGTGCGAGAGAGTCCTTTTAAAAGTTCACCAGCTGTGATATGCTTTGTCTTCTGAATAATGCATGCGCATTAGTCGAGACCCCCCACGTCTCTTCACTTTCAGTTGTCTGTACGAAAGAAAAAGGGGATAAAATGAACTGTGTTGCATTTGTTCAGAGCTTTGGGTCTTAAATCTCTGTACGAATGTAGTGAGTCCAGTTACAAGAGAATGGCAGGAGAGATTCCACAACATATGCAAGCAAATTAACATGTTTTAAAATGTTTTTTGTAAATTACCTTACTCTTGTATGTTTGAATAAGAGCTTCTGAAAGCTAGAATAGGTTTTGATACAATGGCTCTGTTCCAAAACCTAGTGATCTGCCCAGCATTTTAAGTCATCATAGGCATACACTTAACAAGAAACTGTGTCTAACTGTTTTGAGCCAGTTCTAAAGTACTATTCATAAATAGTTAAATCCCTGAATGCAATGCAACAAGCAATTTAGGCAGAGTACTGTTGTATATGTATTTAATGCAGTTCTGAAAATCATCCCCAAATAAAATCGAATAAAAAATGCAATTTAGCCAATATTTGTGTGAATGCATATTTTATGCTTTGTAGAGTATATCTTGCATCATTTAGCAAAAACGTGAACTCTTGCAATCAGTTGTGAATAGTAGCAAACTTGCTGCATACTGTAGCACAAAAAGTACTTCTTAGTTCTGTGGAGTTCAAACAGTAGAGCATGGTGCAAGCAACGCCAAGGTCATCAGTTGGATTCCCATGGAATGCATAAATTTGATTAAATGTATACCTTAAATCCAATGTAAGCCACTTAAATAAATGTGTCTGCCAAATGCATAAACACAGATGCAAATATATGACCCTGTACAACAAAACCAGTCTTGGGAGTAAATTTTTCGAATTGTATACATCATCTAAATGCTGAATAAATAAGCTTTCCTTTGATGTATGGTTTGTTAGGATAGGGCAATATTTGGCTGAGATACAACTATTTGAATAATCTGGAATTTTATGGTGCAAAAAATCAAAATACTGAAAAAAATCACCTTTAAAGTTGTCCAAATTAAGTTCTTAGCAATGCATATTACTAATCAAAATGTAGGTTTTGATAAATTTACGGTAGGAAATTTCGTGGAACATGATCTTTACTTAAAGGGTACATAACATACACAGTTTCACCTAACCTCATGTTAATCTTGAGTACCTATAGAGTAGTACTGCATCCTTCATATATCCCAAAAGTTTTTAGTTTTATCATATTTATAAAAGAAAAATACAGCTTTCCGATTCTTTCCGGAAAAAGCCGAGCTCCTGGAGGCGTGCCGTGAGCGGAGCTATAATACTAATGTTTCATGTTGTTTCCATGAACATATCTTCACTTATGTGCTGATTTCCAACAAAATACCAACGGTCACGCTCTCCCCTGATCAATTTGTGTATGCAGGCGTGCTTTTCCGGGAGAAATGCTCATATAAGGACTTCCATTCTTGTCTACGTCATTAGAGCCATGATTGAAAAAAAACAGCCGAAACTTGTACCAACTATAAGATTTTCGGCATAGAAATTCTCAGTCATTCTTCTAAATTATTTTTTAAAATTTTGGCCATGTTTAGCATGAGAATCCATCTCTTTAACACTGTGAACAACTCTGAATACACGAAACACCATTGTACCCCTCCCCTTTAATACCCTAATGATTTTTGGCATTATTAATTTTGACCCATACAATGTTTTTTTTTTTTTGGCTATTGCCAAAAATATACCCCAGCAACAGTGTTGGGGAGTAACTAGTTACATGTAACGGCGTTACGTAATTTAATTACAAAATAAATGTAACTGTAATCAGTTACAGTTACTAAGAAAAAATGAGTAATTAAATTACAGTTACTTATGAAATTTTTAAAGATTACAAAGGGGATTACATATGAATATTTTACACATCCACATACAGATTTAAATGATTTCTTCTGAGACACACTGCCCTATAATTTCCGCGATGCAGAAACATAGTCTGGTTCATAGAATCCAGTCATAAAAACGGGATTGCTATTGCCTAACGCGGACAGAATATGCCCATTTTGGACAAATAAATCAAAAGTAGGTCAGTACACTTGAATCAAAGCATGGACTAGTGTCTGTGAATATTAAGCCGCAAAAGACATTATGAATCCTGCACGTTCTGCGTGTCTGTGGAAAACAGGCGCGGACCGGACATCGGGAGAACCGGGACAATTCCCGGTGGCCTGGCAGACGATTTGTCCCGCTATTTTAATTTAATATTATTATTGTATAATTGCTTGCCGAATGTACAAAATCATTTCCGAATCCGCCATTCGATAATTAAATCTCTAATAAATCATGGATCGGTTAGTCGTGACTCGCGCCCTCTCCGTGCCTCCGCCAAACGGTTTGGATCAGACTCCGAGTAATCAATGCGAGAGAGAGAGACCGGAGTGGACTGTAGCGCACAGCTGGAGCAGAGAAGCGCCACTTCTGTTCAGGGTTTCATCTGTAAAGATGCTATTGTAGTTTTGTATTTGTACACTTAGTCAAAGAGCAACAGCACATTGATCACACTCACTCAAAATACTGTATAAACGACATCAATATTATCTATTGAAATGTTACAGTAGTAATTTAGCTGAAAAATAATGAGATTTTATTATAGGTTTAGGGGAAGCTACGACAGACAACTACACCTTACGAAAATTAATGTTTTAATATTTTGCTATAAATCCAGACAAAAGGTTACTATTGTTAAACCATGCCACAAATTAAAAATTATTTTACACATTTATTTATTTAAAAACAAGTACAAATGGTAATCCATTTGCAAATAAATAAAACACGGTTAATGTACTTTTATATAATAAAAGCATGGTAAATTTTTGTAAGGGAAAAACATGATTAGGATTAGGATTTTTCTATAAATATATTGAAGTGATGCACTCATTTTGACATGTAGGCAATTTAGAAAGTATAGTTTTGTTAAATCTTGAGTATTAAAGTCATGAGAGAGATGGATAACAGGGCAAAATAAAGAGACTGAAAAGAAAAATGGAAGTGAAGGTGCAGTTCAGGAGAGAACTTTTAATTATTTTGCATGTCCCCAAACTAAATATTTAAAACTTTTTTATGTGAGGTCCATACAAAAAAATAGTGTTGTCCATGAATTTGTTTGTATGAGTTTGAGATTTCCTAGTCTGAATTTTTTTCCCAGTCCACCCCTCATGGAAATTGATGCAGACATGCGGTTTCATTTACTATACATAGGCCTACTGAAGCTCGAAGTGTTTTCAACCTCTGCCGTCTCAATATATTAGTACATGAACATATAAACACAATCTCTATCATGTATCACTTCATGAGCATTTAACTTGTTTTGAGAAAACTATCATCATATACAAAGAGCAGCAATGTTTCAGGATTTTAGTACACAGAATAGGAGGTATGCATATTAGATATAACATATTTGAGTTGATGTATATGATTTTATTTATTATTTTTTAATTAACTATTTTTCATTCCAAACTATTGTTAGAAGCAGTGTTTCCTGGAATTATGCAAAGATTTGGTTTCAAAAAAAGTTTCACTAAACAATTTCTTATAATTTTAAATTTGCATTGAACTTCAGATCAATCTTAAAGTAAAATGCAGAACTAAAGTCTGATTGTGTGGTGGATGTTCAAATGTGATCATCTTAATTCAGGTGATGAAGGATGGTGAAAGTCTGACCGTATTGAGCTCTACTTTAAGGTTAAACCTGCATGGTGTAAATGTTTGAAAATTATTAACGGTTGCAAATAAACATTTATTAGAGATTTTTAAAAGTAATCAAAAAGTAATCAAAAGTAATCAGTTACATTACTTTAATAAAGTAATTGAAAAAGTTACACTACTATTACATTTTAAATAGGGTAACTTGTAATCTGTAACCTATTACATTTCCAAAGTAACCTTCCCAACACTGCCCAGCAACTTAAGACTGGTTAGGTGGTCCAGGGTCACATATATGCCTATGCAGAGTGTTCCAAATCAAACACTTATGAGGATTCATAGCTACACTTTAAAAAAGTAAAAGTGCTTTGTTTGGATGGATCCATGAAGACCCTTCGAAATCCATGGAACCTTTAAATTGCACAAAGATTCTCTAGATTAGTAAATGAATCTTCACACTAAGAAAAAAAAAAGGTTTTTAAGAATTGCTCACTGAAATTTTATTTGCGGAATCCAAAATGGAGGTCCTATCGCATCGCTACAAATCCCCCCTTTTAGAAACTTCATTTTTAAGAGTATGGAATGTTCCATTAGAAAATTAATTAGCTTCCTTTTTAGGCTATTAGCAGCAAGGCAGCACTCTTGGAACAGAGCTTATGTTTTGGGCTCTCAAGCAAACAGCTTTGGTCAGTCAGTCTGTAAACAAGCTGTGGATCAGTGTGTTGCGCCCCTACGAGCCCTTACAATGACAGCACTCTCAAGACTAATGAACACACAGTTCACTGACACACGTGGCCTGCTGGGTAGCAATGAGGAAATCAGAGCTAAAATCACCCTCTTGTGTGGCATTACAGCACCAATGACGAGAGATCTCCTCTCGAGCCATGTGCATGATCATATTCATTTAGGTCATGTTTGCATTGATACAGGCTTGTTCGATCTATGAGAGCATGTTGCACAACTCTTGATCCATCCATTGAAAGGCATGATATGGTATTCACACTTGGTGACATGGGGTTTGAATTTCAGCAACACCGTGTGCAGCATCAGATCCAGTGTGGGCACTGAAGACATCGGCGAAGGGATCCGTCAATGGGCAGGTGTACCGCGGGGAGGCAGAACTTCTCCTTATGCAGGAAGCAGCTCTGGCCGCCAGTCTGTTACTGACACCATGAGCACCTACAGTTTCAGGTAAAACTGCAAGAAAAGACTGATAATCAATAAGTACGAGTGTGCTTCAGTAAACAATGTAACACTACTAGACCAGATTAGGTAAGTAGTAATTTTTAGCAGAGGTCTGGACTCTGTAGCTGGTTCAATTGGTCAAGGACCGCCCACTTGGGTAAGAGGCTGTCTGACTGACATGTAAAGCCAATAACAGTTTGTTTTGTTCAGTGTCATGTTTGAGGGTTAATGTCACTACAATAACAGATCTGCGTGCAACAATGTCATTCAGTCAAGATCAGCATAAATGTTAAAGCAAATAATGACGCAACAGTCTGCAGACTTTATTTTGTCCATTTTATTTTAGTCCATTTTAGACATTCTACTGACTATAAGTAACTTTGCAACTATGTCTTTGCTGATAGCCTTGTGGGCAGTGTATTGACATATAGGACCATTGTACTTTGGGCATCCCAAGTTCAAGTCCCAGCTTGTGGTCCTTTCCTGATTCCACCCCCTCTCTCTTCCACTTCGCTTGCTGTCAAGTAACTGTCCTATCAAAATTATGGCAAAAAACATGAATCACTAAAAAAAAAAAGTTATTAGAATATTTGAAGACTATTTGATAATACTTTTAAATTGTCCACCAATATAATATTCATAACAGTCTACTCATACTCTATTGAGAGTTAGCTGGCATATAGTTGCAAAGTTACCTGTAGTTCGTAGAATGTCTAAAGTGGAATAAAGTGTACCCCGATCTGCATTAGAAACAAGCAACTAAACAATGGATTACACATTCACAAACTTTTGAAATCCAGCATCTAGTTGCTTATATAAATTGCCACAGTGTTCATGAACATGGCTTTATTTCCTGGTGGACTGTTAAAAGACTACAGAATCGTGAAAATCTGGAAGAATCTGTTGCGAAAGTGTTTCCAGTTTATTGTGCCATATGCATCAGACATTTAGCAAATGGAGTGTGACCGTGACATCTGAGGCTGAGACTGTGTGGATTGACATCGATGACAATTAGTCATGTCTTGTCAGATACTTCAAAATGTCTGCTTTTGAGCTGCATGAATGCAAGATAGCCATATGGGTTTGGAACAACATGAGGGTGACTAAATGGTGATATAAGACACATCTTTTATATTCATTGTTATTGTCTGTCTTTGACAGATCTTGCACACAGGACCTGGACATAGATGTCAAAGAAAGTTCTGGTGGTCTTGGCAGAGCATCATCATCTACGGCCCTATCTGAGCTCCTAGAGGATCTGAGGAAGAAGCGCGCTGGGTGGGAAAGAGGCTCGGAGGTGGGCGAGGGAAGCGCGGTGTCCCTTCCCATCTATCAGACGACAGGGGCCTCCATGCTATGCGCAGGTCCTCAGCGCTGTCTCTAGAAGCAGAGGAGGGTCTGGAGGACCTGCCTTTGCCTGGCATACTTAAACCTCCCAGTCCGCACCTGCCCCGTGCCTCCAGCCTCCGCTCCCTATCGTAGGCAGGCCCAATGTCCTCCACCACAGGAAAGATGAACCACTTCAGCTCCTGCGACTCCCTCACATCTTTGACCTCCACCACAAGTTCCCACCGCCACTTGTCCAACCTGGCCATTCCTGAGGAAGGAGAGGAGGAGCTCTGGTCGAAAGCCATGCCTCCTCTTGGGACCTTTCAACCAATCTGACGTAGATTAATTGGCAGCGGAAACCAGAGAGTTGCAATTGGTATCGGAACCACTTGTGTTCCAGAATTGCAGACTGCTTGGGAAACAAGACAAGGAGAGGGCTGGAGTCGATGCAGGGGACACCAGCTCAGACATTCTCCCAGCAATCCGACGAGCACAGTCCGCTAGCAGCCTGGCATCAAGTGGTTCCCGAACAGGCCAGACACGAGCCCTTAGCGTGCACTTTGGGGAGTTCCCGCCAACCAGAACGTCGCAAGTCCGTCTCAGACTCTTCAAGTTCTGGAGGATCTCAGAAGCACCATTGGCCTCAAGAAGAGAGGCTGGAAGCCGAGGATGTCAACTGTGTGATGAAGTACCTCAAAAAAGCAGAAGTGGATTAGAAGACTCAAGGTTAAGCTTAAAACTGCAGTGGCCTGCTTTACAATTAAGGGGTCATATCGTGAGGAGCCTAATTTTCCTTAATCTTTTGAGACCCAGTTTGTACTGTAACTTGAAACTTTTTTTTTTTTTTTTTGAGAATCGTCCCGATTCAGAATGCATTGAGGCACATTTAAAGAACAAATACACCGAGCATTTATTTTGAGCACCGTTTGTACACAGATGTTAAAAGGTGAACATAAAATTTCTAAAACTCGCTGTAAACATGCCCTTTATGTGAGCTGCACTGATACCCTTGGGTGCTTCAGGTCGGGGAAATTAATCTTGACCAGTGAGCGCTTGCTTTCCCCCTCAGCAGTCAGTGCAAATTTGTTGAACTCCAACAGATGTAAATAAAACGTCAAGCAGAATCATTGCCATTTCCGTCGACCTTTCAAAGGAGAGGAGCAGCATCACATTCACATGGGAAAACTGAAAGCATTTTCACAGAGCAGTGATTGTTTACAAAGTAAAGGGTTCTCACTAATTGAGCCTGACCTGGTTTCTGCAATTGGATCATTAATTAAGACTTATTTGCCTGAGAATGGAGTAAAGAAGCGTTTTATACATTACTGCCAGAAAAGAATTTGAAGCTACCATACACACAGTGAACATTCTGTATATTAATGCACTTGATGAGCATAAACAGGGTTTAAGGAATATTCCAGGTTCAGTTTAGTTAAATTGCAGCATTTGTGGCATAATTTTGCAGCATGCTGCATAATGTTGGTTAGTTAGAGAATAATTTTGACTGGAAGCACTAAAAAGGTTTAAAAAAAGTTTATGAAGAATCACATTTCTGCTTCTTTTTCTGACAAAACTAATTTTAACTGTAAAAATAATTCAGTGTGGTCATTACCATTGACCTGAACAAGGAATATTCCTTTAACTACATTTTAGATCTACTTAAAGTAGATCTAAAATAAGTAGAGCTTAACCCTTACATGTGGTAAATCACTATAATGTAGTGCCTCAGCTCTAAATTTGTGCTTCCGCTACATTTAGATGACAGCTGCTGACAAGTTAATGCCAGCCCAGTCAATTTCTTGCACAGACAAAATGCTTTTCAGAGAAAGAGACCAGTTTGCTTTCCCCTCCAACAGTTTTATTGACCGGAAGCATAACTACAATGGGACCATGGTGAGAAATTTGAAATCTTAACTCAAATGTCCAGCAGCAGCCTTCTGGGAACGTGCCACTTTCCACGCACATCTGCAATAAGAGAACATGATCAATGCTGGAGTCTTTACATAGTCAATTTCGTAGATATATAGGTCCTTGCCTGGTCACACCTTTGCAGCTTGCGCCTTCCGTCCCCTTCCTTTACCCTGAAGGAAACAAATGAGAGTCATTTGTGAATAGCTTTAGAAAGAGAAAAAATGCGAGAAAAAGGGCACCTTTTTTGGTGGATTGTCACCATCTGAGACTTCCCTGCGTTTATGTAAGATTAGATTAGTTGGTTTTTAGAAACAAGTGAAGTTGGACAAATAAATTCAAATTAAAGTGTCAGATGTAACTTACTCATCCACTCCCTTTTCCGGCTTCTTTCTCTTTAAAGATAAAAGGTAGCAGTGAGAATGGGAACAAAAGTTAAGCTACTTGTGATCTATAAGAACAGGCCTTACTTTGTCAGCACTATTTTTTGTGACTTTCTTAACAGGTGGTTCTTCAATATCTTCCTCCTCTTCTACCTCCTCATCCATCTCATCCAGTTCTTCATCAGAGTACTCCACTGGGAGAGATATTGGCACAAGACCCATTGACTTACCCATTGACCACAGACCGTAGCTAATAATGGCCGAAACAACCACTCACGGGCCACATGTTCTGCTCCAACGTACACTGGCCCAGAGCCGCGCTTCAGGCGGAAAGTCACCGGTGGATGAAGATCCAGTCCAGACAGGTTGACCTGATAGAGAATTAAGTTTCATGGGGAACAACAGACTTGTGGAAATAAATTGATTACCTCTAAGTAAACTACAAAAAAGACAAATAGTTTAACTTTTTATAACCCTGTGGGGCTGCAAACAAAAGATCGGAAAAGCTTTCCAACTTAAGCTGTTGTAAATCTTGAATTATTTGAAACACTGTTTGGTCTTAACACCTGGCAGATGACTGCTGAAGTGGAGAAAAAAAGTTTAAAGGGTTAGTTCACCCAAAATAAAAATTGTTATTAATAATCCCCCTCATGTCGTTCAAAACCCGCAAGACCTCCGTTCATCTTCAGAACACGGTTTAACTTCAGAACACGGTTAATCTTCAGAACTTTTTTCAACATGGTCTTCTCGTCCGGGTCTGTTGTGAGCACGACTGCGGTGACCGTTGACGTACAACGCTGCTGACAGGTTACATTTGTTATTGGGCACACTAGAAAACACGACAGCAGCGTCGTGAACGCACTCACAACCAGACCCGGAAAAGACAATGCTGAATGAAGTCATTTGTTGTTTTTGAACCAAAATTTATTTTCGATGCTTCAACAAATTTTAACTGACCTCTGATGTCACATGGCCTTTGTTTTTATTACCTTTCTGGACATGGACAGTATATCGTACATTTTCAATGGAGGGACAGAAAGCTCTCAGACTAAATCTAAAATATCTTAAACCGTGTTCCGAAGATGAACAGAGGTCTCACGGGTTTGGAACAACATGAGGTGGGAGTCATTTGCATGGAGTGGGGGGGGGCATATATTCTAAGCTAGTTGTGTTCCAAGTTTTAGGATGATATCACCTTAATCCTTTAAAACTAAAGTAAATCTAAAAAACGAATTCCTTACCGTAGGCATAGATTTAGCATGCAGTGTTGCTATTGGAACCGCTTTCACGCTACTGTTCCCCTCACCGGTGACCAACTCGATGATATTAAACTCATCTTTAGCATTGTGACCCAGACACATCTTCAAATCAAATATTAACGGGTTAAAGTTAACAAACACTGATTAAACGCCACATTTACATTGATAATCACTAAACCAACCATTCTAAGTGCCAGCTGGTGTTGATGATTCGTGTCATCCGTCTTGAAGGACTCTTCTTTATTAGATTCATTAAGTTCACAACCTAAAACAAAGAGCGAATTAACCTAGTAAAAACTACTCGTTTTAAGTTGTTTTACTTTAAGACTCAAACGTGTAACATCTTACCCCAAAGAGTGGATAAAGGTTTCTCAGTTTTGCTCATTTTGAAACTAAGACAAAAAAACTGAAAGGCACATACAAAAAATCCAGTTGAACGCGCGTTATGAAACGTGAACTATTGAGAAATTCGTTTGATATGCTCACCAGTAATAAACCTCAGTGCCGCTTCTGGGACGGCAAAAGAAAAGAAAGAACGAGGTTGCGCCCTGAGAAGGTTTAAAGAGGAAGTGAATTGCTCATCAGGTGACAGTAATTAAGTCAGGATCACTACAGGTTAATTATGGATCCGACCTGCTGCATGAACCTGCTGAAAAATCACTTCTTTATAATCAGGTTTTAATCGAATAGAATTAATCTGACTCATAATTATGCATGCGAAATATGTTGTATTTTATTTCAAATGAACCTCTCTTATGTAACCTAAACCGGGGCTAGTTTAGGGTAAGTTGGTACACATTGGTAAGTTTCCGCATGGTCCACTGATGTTTGTTTTCAATAGCAGTGGTTTAATTTACTTTATAAACCTTAATAAAGAACCAACTTATTATCACGTTCATGAAGCAAACAAACAAAAACAAAAATGCAGTATCAACAAGTTTTGTAGTTCAGGAAGTGAAAAAGCATACTTTAAAGAAAGCTGAGTTTATAGATCCATGTTATGTTATAGTTTTGTAATAGTTATTTGGCCAATGGGTGATACTTGCATACATAAAGTAAAGAGTTGACTAGCCTATATATAAGAAGTATATAGAAACGCATAGGTTGTGATGTAGTCTTAGGACAAGTACTTTGGTAAATGTCAGGGCTTTTATAAACCTATATATATATATATATATATATATATATATATATATACACACTATATATATATATATATATATATATATATATATATATATATATATATATATATATATCACCCCTTATATTTACTGTTGTAAGAAGTGTGACAACAAGTCCCGGTCTCCCAAAGAGATCCATCAAATCAATTATTCTCATGAGATAAAGCTGTGCCTATGAATAATTGATTGATTTTACTCTAAATAATTAATTAAACAATGTCTTTTATTATAGCTGCTTTACTGCAGAATTAGAATTTGTCATATATTTGAAGAAGTCTGCATCATTGATTCTGATTTTCCTATTTATTACTGTGAAGCTACTTTGAAACCATCTGTATTGTAAAAAGCCCTGTATAATAAAAGTTACTTGATAATTTTTTGTGTGTGACTCAACTCAACAATATGTGCCATATGTGTATTTCAGTCGTTTAACTTATATTTGCCATGGTTGTTTATGTGTCTCAGATCCCCCTCAGTTCCATATGTGCAGCACACGCTCATTCCCGACTGTCGTGTGATCTATTATTAACAGATCTCCATGCACCGGATCACTCAGCTTGTGGATTACGGAGCGGAGAGAGGACATGGGCTGTGAGTTTGACCAACGCTCCCCTGGGTTCCTCCGCCAGCCGCTCCTCGCCATCAAACACCACGAGCCACTGGATGAAAAGAAAATAGAGGAGGGGGCTGAAGACACCATGAGGACAAAGAGACTGTGATATTACAAGGTGTGGGGGTGATGGGTAAATAAATATATTAACATTAGGCAGAATTATGAGCTGTATTTTAAATATAACTTCATGATTTTCTGTGTCTGCACACCTGTGCCCAGCAGATGAGACCAAATGACATGCAAAAAATATGTCGAATGATAATTGTAAACGAGTCGAATGCCTTGTAAATGAAATGTGAAGCCACATGGGAGCTCCACTCACACAATCTCGGCTCTTGACTGCATATATGATGGTTTAGAGAGCGCGTGGGAGGGCTCAAGTGAATCCTCGCTGTGTGTGGGCCCCGTTCCCCTCCGTGAAACACTCACACACTAAGTTAAAAAGCACAAATGAACCCAATGAGCATTTGTTGGCTATTATTAATGGTGACTAAGAGCAGTTGTGGGCTGTCTAATGCAATGAATGACAAACACACATGTGGTGCACAGTGCCAAACGCTTGTTCAGGAATGTGACAAGTGTGCTTTAAAATCAACATGACACCAAAATTGACTAAATTTAATTTACTTTCTCAAAACACATCAAAGTTCTTATTAAGGATGATTCAGCAGTAATTTTGTTATAAATAAAAAAAATCTTATATATATATATATATATATATATATATATATATATATATATACATATATACACACACTCACCTAAAGGATTATTAGGAACACCATACTAATACTGTGTTTGACCCCCTTTCACCTTCAGAACTGCCTTAATTCTACGTGGCACTTATTCAACAAGGTGCTTAAAGCATTCTTTAGAAATGTTGGCCCATATTGATAGGATAGCATCTTGCAGTTGATGGAGATTTGTGGGATGCACATCCAGGGCACGAAGCTCCCGTTCCACCACATCCCAAAGATGCTCTATTGGGTTGAGATCTGGTGACTCTGGGGGCCATTTTAGTACAGTGAACTCATTGTCATGTTCAAGAAACCAATTTGAAATGATTTGAGCTTTGTGACATGGTGCATTATCCTGCTGGAAGTAGCCATCAAAGGATGGGTACACGGTGGTCATAAAGGGATGGACATGGTCAGAAACAATGCTCAGGTAGGCCGTGGCATTTAAACGATGCCCAATTGGCACGGAGGGGCCAAGAGTGTGCCAAGAAAACATCCCCCACACCATTACACCACCACCAGCAGCCTGCACAGTGGTAACAAGGTATGATGGATCCATGTTCTCATTCTGTTTACACCAAATTCTGACTCTATAATCTGAATGTCTCAACAGAAATCGAGACTCATCAGACTGGGCAACATCTTTCCAGTCTTCAACTGTCCAATTTTGGTTAGCTCGTGCAAATTGTAGCCTCTTTTTCCTGTTTGTAGTGGAGATGAGTGGTACCCGTAGGGGTCTTCTGCTGTTGTAGCCCATCCGCCTCAAGGTTGTGCGTGTTGTGGCTTCACAAATGCTTTGCTGCATACCTCGGTTGTAACGAGTGGTTATTTCAGTCAAAGTTGCTCTTCTATCAGCTTGAATCAGTCGGCCTGTTCTCCTCTGACCTCTAGCATCAACAAGGCATTTTCGCCCACAGGACTGACGCATACTGGATGTTTTTCCCTTTTCACACCATTCTTTGTAAACCCTAGAAATGGTTGTGCGTGAAAATCCCAGTAACTGAGCAGGTTGTGAAATACTCAAACCGACCCGTCTAGCACCAACAACCATGCCACACTCAAAATTGCTTAAATCACCTTTCTTTCCCATTCAGACATTCAGATTGGAGTTCAGAAGGTTGTCTTGACCAGGACCACACCCCTAAATGCATTGAAGCAACTGCCATGGGATCGGTTGATTAGATAATTGCATTAATGAGAAATTGAACAGGTGTTCCTAATAATCCTTTTGATGAGTGTGTATATATATATATATATATATATATATATATATATATATATATATATATATACAGTACAGACCAAAAGTTTGGACACACATTCTCATTCAAAGAGTTTTCTTTATTTTCATGACTATGAAAATTGTAGATTCACACTGAAGGCATCAAAACTATGAATTAACACATGTGGAATTATATACATAACAAAAAAGTGTGAAACAGCTGAAAATATGTCATATTGTAGGTTCTTCAAAGTAGCCACCTTTTGCTTTGATTACTGCTTTGCACACTCTTGGCATTCTCTTGATGAGCTTCAAGAGGTAGTCACCTGAAATGGTCTTCCAACAGTCTTGAAGGAGTTCCCCGAGAGATGCTTAGCACTTGTTGGCCCTTTTGCCTTCTGTCTGCGGTCCAGCTCACACCTAAACCATCTCGATTGGGTTCAGGTCCGGTGACTGTGGAGGCCAGGTCATCTGGCGCAGCACCCCATCACTCTCCTTCTTGGTCAAATAGCCCTTACACAGCCTGGAGGTGTGTTTGGGGTCATTGTCCTGTTGAAAAATAAATGATGCTCCAACTAAACGCAAATCGGATGGAATAGCATGCCGCTGCAAGATGCTGTGGTAGCCATGCTGGTTCAGTATGCCTTCAATTTTGAATAAATCCCCAACAGTGTCACCAGCAAAGCACCCCCACACCATCACACCTCCTCCTCCATGCTTCACGGTGGGAACCAGGCATGTAGAGTCCATCCGTTCACCTTTTCTGCATCGCACAAAGACACGGTGGTTGGAACCAAAGATCTCAAATTTGGACTCATCAGACCAAAGCACAGATTTCCACTGGTCTAATGCCCATTCCTTGTGTTCTTTAGCCCAAACAAGTCTCTTCTGCTTGTTGCCTTTCTTTATTCTACCATGAAGGCCCGATTCACACAGTCTCCTCTTAAGGGAGGAGGGCCTCTTGATGTACATGACATACAGTTACATTATTAAGGCAAATACATACTTATCAGTATGCATTCAACGCATCATGTTTATATTTCAGAGCAATTTAAATATGAAGGGGACATGGTTTTTAAAACTTTTAACATGCATGATTTTCTTTAATCACGCTTTAATAATTCATAGTTCATAAAGACCTCACCTGAAGCCCTGAAGGTCCAGCTACTTCTTCCTCAACATGCTCTATGAAATCTTCACAAGATGTCTGAGTTTCCTATATGTAATTAAATGAACTAATGAATAAAATACACACGTATCATAGTATGCATTTAACACAACATGTTTATATTTCAGAGCCATTTTTAAATATGAAGGGGACATGGTTTTGTGGATTAATGTGTTGAAACATCGCGCGCGCACTCACGCGCACACGCACAAACGCACACACACACCACTCGCTCGCTGCCCTATTGAAACATAAATCGATTCAAAATATATGTGCAAATTTCTATGCTCGCTGCTAGTGCAAGCACAAAAGTAGTCCCGGCCCGCGCGTGTAGCCTGTCAGATACCCCGCCGCCAATCAAATTACGGCGTTTCGTGCCTACTTTCGTCGTCCTGGCCGTTAGAATAGATCCAAATAGCAGTGCAAAGATCCAAATAGTGCTGGTATGTATCACTGCTTTTCATCACTAGTTTCCCATCCCCAAGGACCTTTCCACACCGCATTAGCTGTGGAATACCTGTTTCAGCACTTCCTAAGTATACTTAGCATATTGTGGATTTGCTCATTTGGTGCCATTTCACTGTGGAACTACAGCAACTGGCTGTACGAGGAGGAGTTTCACTTTATCGGTTTTAAAATAAATGCAGCAGCATCATTATATACAGCAGCTGCCTTTTAACTACAGCAAACACTGGTTTCAGTGCTGGGCAATGAGCCATACATGTGTCGTGCCTCATTAGTCAGTAAAGGTGAATGGCCTTGCCAACCCTGCGCTCTGATCTTACAGCCTTTGAGTCACATAAACGTAGATATACAGGTTTAGACATCCAAAATGCTCAATCCTTTTAATATCCAAACAACACTGGATCCCATTGACTTTCGTTGTACTGAAAAAAAAAAAACATTTTTCAAAATATATTATTAAAGACCATTCTTTTGTTCCACAGAAGATAGTCCATAATTCATAATAAAGCTTTGTCCGGCGAAAAAGACCTCTCTCACCAATATCCATGTCTTTAGACATCATTTCACTTGTAAATGGCACTTGATCTGTGCATACTTCCTGATTCATATGAGATGTTTCACTGGAAAAAACAATATTAAGGATAGCGAATGGTTTGAAGTAAAAAATCTCTTAATTTTTGGGTGAACAATCCCTTTAAGCAAATTTATCCTGATGAATGTTTACATTTTTTAAAACATGGATAAAAAGAAATTGAAATAAAAAATGCATCAAAGCATCACACATCTCAAAGCGGGCTGGAGGTCTTTATGTGGTTTCTGTCCAGCTCTTCTCACATAGCCGGGTATATCTGTTTGAAACAGAGTCTGCTCTGGTCACGACACTTCACACTCGAGGTCGATCTCATTTCTTAGTGCAGGCCAGCAACTTTTTAGCCAGAAATTAGAGATGTGGGATAAACGATAATACTGTTACTGGACTATGAATTCCCTTGACCAGTGAAGTCATTCATTGATATCATAAGGGCTGCACTGTGGATTGATATGGGAAAAACATTTGGTAATGTAAGTTAGAGACCAGCCTCTCCGCTGGGAGTTTTAAATTGCCTTTATGGTAAAATGAAGACTGGGGTTAGTTGTCACACCATTCTTAGAAATGAGTTCTTTGTGTATGTCATAACATTTCTGATTGGTTAAAAAAGGGTGGGCTTTTGATTTTTTTTCAGATCAAACAATCAAACTCTATCTATCTATCTATCTATCTATCTATCTATCTATCTATCTATCTATCTATCTATCAGTAACGAATAAGAATTCATTATATCCCTGAATTCAGATTTTAAACTGTAGAAGCATATTCTGCCCACAGCATCAGCAACTTTTATACACACAAACCAGAGAGAGAGAGAGAGAGAGAGAGAGAAAGAGGAGGGGTGAGTGAAGGAGAAGACATACTGCGGAGTTCAGCAGAGGAGAGATGAAGAGAGCTGGAGACAGAGACTAAACCGACACCACAGAGCTGTGAACACACTAGAGCTCATGCACACACGCCGCCTGTGAGTTCAACTCCACGTCTCTGACACTAAACAGCTCTGCTTGTGGACTTCAACGCTGCATCTGTGATTATTCTGGGCTGGACCCACTTTGGACTGTGTCTTAACATGCTGGGAGTTCAAAGTGATGCTCTGCTGGTTGGCTTGATGTTTTGGATGGGGATCTTATGGGGAGAGATCACAACTCAAGGTAATGATGATTACTGCACTGATTCATTAAGATGCCCTTGAGTCTTTGATGCACCTACACTGCTGTTTATCAGAAAGAGCCCTGGAAAAACTTTACCACATACACCTCACTTTTATCACGATTACGCACAGCCTATTTGATAAAGACTCGTTGCAACACAAGTATTTGAGTTCAGTCACCATGATGTGACGTGAGGTTTGCGGACAAGATTGCGTGAGAAAAACATGCCTGATTTGATCAGTTTGGCTCGTGCATGCGCCGCCAGAATTGTTTTCAAAACAAAAGTGGGGCAGAAATAACGAAGAAGCATGCTTATGTGTGAATGTGCTGCGTAAAATCGCGTGTCGACAAAGAGTATCGCTGCGGGATTCCAACTGACTGTGATTTTATAATGGATCACATGTATAGATGTAATATATAGACATCGTGCTTAACGTTGTAAATCACAATCAGGACTCTTTGGACTTGTGCTTTAACTGAAATGAAAGTGCATGGAATGACATGAAAATGCATTGGTCTGTTGTCAGCTTTTGTATGTATGTGTGTTTGTGTTTGTCCATTCATAAGCATGCGTCCTTTACGAGTTTCTGTGCGCAAGATTGATAACAAAAAAATAATAATAATAAAAACAATTAAAACATTTTATAAATCGTGTGCTCGCATCAGAAACAAGCGCAGTTTGATTTCAGTTAAGTGTCACCTCGAAGCAGGAGCACTCACCCTCCCTGACCTGGTGTAATAAATGCAATGCTGTTGCATTATTCATGCAGATGCGTGAACGAGAAGTCAAATGACGGTGTTGGTTCATCCTCTGTTTTTCCTCCCCGAGCAGTTCTTTAATCACTTGCGGTTTAAATTTAGCTCAGTTCCACGCGCGTGGGCAACTCCTCTTTAATCGGGACATGCGCGAGTGCATGTGGCTCCTTAACACGATTCTGTCCTCTAGTAAAAAAATATATATATTTTCCGACAGTGGCGTGTGATGATCTGAAATGAGAAGGAAAAGGCACCTCTCAGCGTTTGGATTATTTTGGCCCAGTGTAAATTCCAGCTCCATATGACGTTTCCAGATTCTAGGTTAAAGGAACAGAATTGTCCTACACAAGCAACTAAACAATATAGCCTATAGGTTTTTGCTTTTATAAAACAAAATACGTATTAAAATCAAGTCACGTATGCGTGTTAAACATTGCTTCAAAAATAATTAGGCTAGCCTATAAAAGGTTAGCGCATTAGTTAGAATGTCTTTAATGCTGCAAGCTGTTCTTTGTGTTTTATTATTAGTCGCAATTATTATATCATCAAACCAGATTATCATTGGTCAAACGTGTGTTGATGGTCGCAGACACTGAAGTGCAACTACAGCTTTATTTATTTATTATTTTGCGTAATTTTAAGTTAATTTTGACTAAAGGCTTCGATATCAGAGTCTATTTTGTAATTATTCTCTCTATATTCACCGGTTTGACGCATTAAGGTTATTCGCGCACCTGTTAACGCCGTAGGCGGGCTTTATTCCATTGACCGCGTGATCAGCCAATCACAGCGAAGCGGAGAAACCCATGCAGGTACATTTCGCGTTTGACCGCTTGTATTTAACGCCTTGTTTAACGATGTGATTAACGAACGAAAATTAGCTCAAGAAATGAGAAACTTTATATATAGTTGTGAGTAGTGTTACTTAAGAAAAACGAGTGTCATATCTTGTAATATATTATTTATTTTATTTTTGACTAGTAAAGGAAGGCCTACTAGCAAGCTTAAATTACTGTCTGCTTGAGTGTATCTTTAGCGACATAATGTGAGTGTGGTTTGCTACAAACAATACTATTTTACATGTAGTTTACATTCCTGTTGGTATCATGGAAAAGTTTCCACTTCCAGCTTTACATGACCATTACAAGAGTTAATTGCACATGCACGAATGGTAAGCGACTACTCTCTTGTTAACTCATTTAATATTTGAATAATATTCATGTAATATATAATATTCATGTAACAGCCTGTATTAAGTCTCAGGGATATTAACCCATATAATAATAAGTCTTGTGGGTATATTTAGTGTTTTTCCTTCTTTTGTAGACTTAAACATTTTAATGTTGTTCTCCATTCCGTTTAGATTGACATCTCTAACCATGCATTATTCTGGTGTCTCCTCAGAATAGGATGTATAATATAAACACAATGGCAATTTATGGCAAAAAAGCATTTGTTTTGCAACTGTACAGCTATTTAAATTCTAGATTTCTACATTAGCTCCCGAGTCGAAGTGGCATTTGTTTAATTTACAGTAGTTGAAAATATGAGTTGAACTGAATGGAGCATAAGAACATTACTGTAACTACAATTCCAGTACATTGTTTGTGTTTATAGATGATGAGTTGAAACTGTCTAGAAACGTCTAAAGTGATTAAATGCTTAATATAGAACTGAATTTGTACTGAACCCAGCACTTTCCATAACTAGAAGGGTTAGATTACAAAAGATATAATATCCCTCATGTTAATTTTGGATCACGTCCCATAATAATTGAGTTCTCATTGTTTTGGCTCACTCTGTGCTGTTAAAGGGATGTCACTGTGCACTATTTAGTGTGCTTTCATTATAGAAGAACTGTGCTGGTGGCTCTCTTCCATGCCCTTACAATGAATGGGAACTAGAGCTTTCATGCTTTAAAAGCACCATAAGAGCAGTCATAGGACTCATGCTCCGTTTCCACAGAAGAAAGAGAGTCATACGAGTTTAGAATGAGTAAATGAATGCGATTTCTCATTTGAAACCAGAGAACTATGGTCTGCAAAGTTTTAAGCAAATTCACAGTAGCTCTCCAAAAAATCGGATAGACAATTCTGGCGCTGCTGTCAGTGTTATTTTCACAGGGCCAGAGCTCTCTAGGTGACAGACTGTCTGTTCTGCACCTTCTGAAACTCATTCATCTAGAATTTGTCCTTCTCTTCCCATCACATTTCTTCCCGTCTTTCACCACAGCTCTCCCTAGTTTCTGACACACAAAGCCAAATCAGAATAGAAAGGGCAAGAATGTCCCGCAGGAAATGTCCGGAAACAAGTGCGTGAGATGTGCTCTCAGAAGACTACAGGCTCAAATGTGTGGATTTATGGAGACCTGCGTATTGGGTAATTACGAAACCAGTGTCTTTTGACTCATTAACATGTAAATAACTCTTAAAAATAAAGGTTCCAGAAAGGGGATTTCACAGTGATGTCAACCAGAATAACATATGCCAAAAAAGAAACTTTAATTTGAATGAATGGTTAATTATAGGCATTTTTTGTTATTGCTTTTTTTGTTATGTTTTTGTTTATCAAGCCTCATTACCATGATTTTTTCTTGCATTGTACACAAGTGATTTATTAAAAGTGAATATTTGTATAAATATCAGCCAGTGGCATAAAATACCAGCAGTGCAGATGGTAAAAATTGTATTATTTTAAATGAATATTTTAATGTGACTCAAGATGGCACAATACAATTTATTAATACTTAATTTTTCTGATACATTGTTTAAAATGTAATTTAATATTATAAAAATAATTAAATTAATATATTCCAAATAGATATTACTTTATACATTTTTTTTGAAATTGGGGTCTTACCTTTGTCATTTATTATAAAATATTTGTAATTAATTAAATCAAAGTATAATAGAACTAATAAAGTAATGAATTACACTATACATTCATAAGATTATACTTTAATTAAAAAATGATTTTTTTAAATTCAAACTTTAATTTATTTTTCAAAATAAATTGATTTTAAAAGATGAAAAAATGAAAAAGGCATCCGCTTCATAGAATGACTCATTTGACTGTACCTGTGTGGGTTTGTTGATTCAGGATACGACGGGCTTCTGTCTGGTTCTGAATCTATCTCCAGGTGTTTGTTTTGCTAATATCATATTTCCCTTATCGGGTATGAAAACAAACGCTGATGTAGATCCGTTGAGCGCTGGCATGTTTCGTAAAATATAAGCATTAGGTAATATCTCTAGCATAATTTGTTGGCTGGCATTAGGGTATTATTTCAGTTAAGCATGTGGTGTGTTAAAAATGCATCAGAATATGGTGTTGTATGCAATATCACTGCCATTTTAAAAGCTCTGACAGTAGGGCAGTTTGTGTAGTATCTGCTATCCTATAGCTCTATACCGTGGGCTGGCAGCCTGTGTGTGTACAGTGGATCTTGGAAAGTGCTTTCTGTTGTAGTTTCCTCCGAACCAGAGGTTTGCATCTGATGCCCTGGAGGTTTGCTGATGGGAGGGCGACTGACAGCTTCTCTTCAGCGCCTAGAGCCCGACTCAGCAGCTCAGCACCTCTTCATAATTCACATAGCCACTGGGAAGTGGTGAGACTTTCTCAAGCTTAAAGTAGATGAGATGTGGAAAACCTAAAATTTGTAGTAATCATTTTAGGAGATGCTTTATGAATTGCCAGCTAATTAAATCGACTGAAGTGATGGTAAAGACATTTTATTTAATTACAAATGTTTACTATTTCAAATAAATGCTGTTCTTTTAAACTTTCTATTTAATAAATAATCTGAAAAAAAGATATTATGCAGTAATAATAGTATTATTATTATTATATAATAATAATAATAATAATATGAAATGCAAAACGAATAAATAAAATGGTATTTAAATGTGAAAATATATTCAAAGAGAAATTAGATCAAATAAATGCAGTCTTGGTGAGCATCAGAGACTTAACATTTATTATTCTAATGTAACTTTTATAGCGTTGCAACACATTATTTTAACACAAACTATTTTAATACTAATATTAATTAATGTATTATTTTCACATTTATATGGAACTCATTCTTTTAGCTGTCTTGGAACAGTGTGTTATTACAATTTTAAGGAATTATTATTTATCTCCCTCAACTTCAGCTGAGATATTATGTGGTAGCTTCTAGAAACAGTGTTACATTTGTCATTTATCTTAGTCTTTAACAAACAACTTACAGATGAAAAAAATATTGAATTTTGCACAGGCAAACGCTGCTCTATTCTAGTTTCAGGTTCAACCCCCTGGAGCAATCTGTGTTTTGCTGAAGGCAAAAATGTGGACGCTTTTCTACTTGCTGGGCTCTACCCATCAACCTATTGTTCAGCAGCTCTGAGCCTATGGTATTTACACTCGCTTATCAGGTTGGCAGGATTTACAAAAAGGTGGCAGAACCTGTCAAACAAATAGACAAATTAAGGGCCTTTTTAAGATTTCCTGATGAAAACGTGAGGAAACGGTTTAGTGTAAACATCCTGACACAAGAGTTTCACAGCGGAGCATCTGTTGCCTTGGGGTGTTAATGAAATGATCAGGCAGTGTTAATCAAGATCCAAGATGGCGCCGCACATGGCTGCTTCAGTGCTTGGCTCTCCAGTGTTTGTACTGTTTTTGTTCGTTTTTCCTGTTTTTTGTTTAACAAACACGATCAGTTTCACCAGGGATGAACTGCTGAACATTCGGCAGAACACACCACATGATATTTTTCCGGATTTCTATTATACAGACGTTTTACTGAACATTGTTATCGGAGGAGCAGCGGCGCTGATCAAGCGCTTCAAGACGCGCAGATGGGGAAAGCGAGCGGGAGCGCTCGTCAGACTCAGGAAGCGCGGATTTCGAACGCCGTTGCCTAGCATCCATCTCGCAAATCTTCGCTCTCTACCCAACGAAACGGACGAACTCCTTCTGCTCTCTCGGACAAATAAGGATTTCTCTCACTCTGCTGCTCTGTGTTTCACGGAAACCTGGCTGAATGACGCCATACCGGACAGCGCACTCCATCTGCCGGGCTTTCAGCTGTTCAGAGCGGACCGCGAAGCAGAATCAACGGGGAAATCGCGCGGCGGCGGGACATGCTTTTACATCAATGAACGGTGGTGTACAGATGTAACTGTATTAAAGAAGATGTGCTGTCCTGATCTAGAAACGCAGTTTATCAACTGCAAGCCGTTCTATTCGCCGCGGGAGTTTCACTCGTTCATTCTGGTTAGTGTTTACATCCCTCCTCAAGCGCAAGTAAGTCTGGCTTTACAGAAACTCGCTGATCAGATCACAGACACAGAACAACAACACCCGGACTCTGTTTTAATCATTCTTGGGGACTTTAATAAAGCCAATCTCTCCCGTGAACTGCCAAAATACAGACAGCATGTTACCTGTCCCACCAGAGACAGTAATATACTGGATCACTGTTACACCACAATAAAGGATGCATATCACTCTGTTCCACGAGCAGCTTTGGGACGTTCTGATCACTGTCTGGTTCATCTTATACCGACCTACAAGCAGAAACTTAAATCTGCTAAACCTGTAGTAAAGACTGTGAAGAGATGGACCAGCGAAACAGAGCAGGATTTACAATCTTGTTTTGACATCACAGACTGGAGCGTTTTTGAAGCTGCTGCCACCGATCTGGACGAACTCACAGAGACCGTAACATCCTATATTAGTTTCTGTGAGGATATATGCATTCCTACCAGGACTTATTTAACATTCAACAATGATAAGCCATGGTTTACAGTAAAACTCAGACACCTTCGTCAGGCCAAAGAGGATGCCTACAGAAATGGGGACAGGGTCTTGTACAATCAGGCCAGGAACACACTGAACAAAGAGATTAGAGCGGCTAAAAAGACCTACGCTAAAAAGTTGGAAGACCAGTTTACTTCCAACGACTCTACTTCAGTTTGGAGAGGACTGAGAGCCATCACAAACTACAAGACACCATCCCCTTGCACTGAGGCTAATCAACGACTTGCTAACGACCTGAATGAGTTTTATAGTAGATTTGAAACCCCCAACACCCACTCTGACCATCTCCCTACACAACCATTAACACCTCCTGCAATCCCCCTCTCCATATCTCCTGCTCTTCAAATCTGTGAAGATGATGTGCGCCAGGTCTTCAAGAAAAACAAAAGAAGAAAAGCACCAGGCCCAGATGGCGTTACACCAGCCTGTCTGAAAACCTGTGCTGACCAGCTGGCCCCCATCTTTTCACAGATCTTCAACAGATCTCTGGAGTTGTGTGAAGTGCCTTCCTGCTTCAAACGCTCAACCATAATCCCCATTCCAAAGAAACCCAAGATAACAGGACTTAACGACTACAGACCTGTGGCTCTAACGTCTGTCGTCATGAAGTCGTTTGAAAAACTGGTTCTGGCTTATCTGAAGGACATCACTGGACCCTTACTAGACCCCCTGCAGTTTGCGTACCGAGCAAACAGGTCCGTGGATGATGCAATCAACATGGCATTGCACTTCATCCTGCAACATCTGGACAAAACAGGGACTTATGTGAGGATCCTGTTTGTGGACTTTAGTTCGGCTTTCAACACCATCATCCCAACAACCCTCCAGACCAAACTGACCCAGCTCTCTGTTCCTAGCTCTATCTGTCAGTGGATCACCAGCTTTCTGACAGATAGGCAACAGTTAGTGAGACTGGGGAAATTCATGTCAAACAGCTGCTCCACCAACACTGGTGCCCCTCAGGGATGTGTTCTCTCCCCTCTGCTCTTCTCCCTGTACACCAACGACTGCACCTCTAAAGACCCCTCTGTCAAGCTCCTGAAGTTTGCAGACGACACTACAGTCATCGGCCTCATCCAGGACGGTGACGAGTCTGCTTACAGACAGGAGGTTGAGCAGCTGGCTGTCTGGTGCAGTCTTAACAACCTGGAGCTGAACACGCTCAAAACAGTGGAGATGACTGTGGACTTTAGGAGAAACCCCCCTGCACTTTCCCCACTCACCATCATGAACAGCACTGTGGCTGCAGTGGAGTCATTCAGATTCCTGGGAACCACCATCTCTCAGGACCTGAAGTGGGACAATCACATTGGCTCCATTGTGAAAAAAGCCCAACAAAGGTTGTACTTCCTTCGCCAGCTGAGGAAGTTTAACCTGCCACAGGAGCTGCTGAAACAGTTCTACTCAGCCGTCATTGAGTCAGTCCTGTGTACTTCAATTACTGTCTGGTTTGGTTCAGCTACAAAATCAGATATCAGAAGACTACAGAGAACTGTTCGGACTGCTGAAAGGATTATTGGTGCTCCCCTGCCCACCCTCCAAGAACTGTACACATCCAGAGTGAGGAAAAGGACTCAGAAAATCACTCTGGATCCCTCACATCCAAGTCACCCCATCTTTGAACTTTTGCCATCTGGCCGGCGCCTCAGAGCCGCAAATACAAGAACAGCAAGGCACAAGAATAGTTTCTTCCCCCAGGCAATCTACCTCATGAACAGTTAAATGTTTCCCACTTAAACTTATGCAAAAATGTGCAATATCCTTATATTTATTTGTTACCCCTCCATCCTAGAACATTCCTGCATCTCACTCAATCCTATTCCATTATCATTTATAGCACAATTGTTTATACACTTATTTATTTGCCAATTTGTAAATCTCCTGTAAATTTTTTTTTTGTCTGTGTGTTGTTGTCTCTGTTTACTGGAAGCTTATGTCACTAAAACAAATTCCTTGTATGCGCAAGCATACTTGGCAATAAAGCTCTTTCTGATTCTGATTCTGATCAGCCCTGACTGATTGCATTGGTTGAGTGAATCCGACAAAACTGATGAATGGCCTAAAGGATCGGCTCATCTTGACCATGCCCTGAAAAGAGAATATATTAGTGCATGTTTTTTGTGTTAAGTGCATTAAATGCACTAAAATTTTTACTCTAACATGCAGAACACTCATAAATTGTTGCCAAACTCAAGTCCACAATAACACTTCCTTAAATCTCTAATGATGGTGCTTTTGGTTTCACAAGATGTTAACTGATGGACTGGAGTGGTGTGTATTTTTTTGTGGACTATTGTGATGTTTTTTATCAGCTGTTTTGACACTCATTCTGACGGCACCCATTCACTGCAGAGGATCCATTGCTGAGAGAGTGATGTAATGCTATATTTCTCCAATTGTTGTGTCTTGATTTTGGTTTCCCTGATTTCATGTTCTCTGCTGTTAAAAGAAAAGGCAATAAACGTACAATTACTGTAATGGAATTTTGCAAGAACTTTAAAACTGGAGAATAAGGCTCCTCAAGCATCTAATTGTTTACTGTTGCCAACAGAAGTCTTTTAAAGAGATTAAAAAGCAGGATATTGTTGAGGAATAGAACACAACCCCACATAATCACCTCTAACGTGGCTACAGCTGAAATGATGCATGTGAATGAGCGATTCAGAACGTCAGCACTGAACTTTGAAGACGCTTCGTGATGAATCTGAGCCTCTCAATATGACGGTGTCACTTGAGCCAGATGGAAAGGTTGGTACAAAGTATGCACCATCTGTCAAGCGCATGACACCTCAATTTCCGCGGAGCATTTTACATGCTTAATATTTCAGCTTCCCTTTTCTTCAAAGTGGTGGCTGACAGGTAGCATGTTTTGAAACGTCCCAACCTGTTTTTCTGATTTGAGAGCTGCTTGCAAGCGACTGCCTTCACCTGAGCCCGGGCGCATTTAGCACATCGAGACGAGGTGAGAAATGCAGTCAAAGCATTGCCATCAGCTCCCCCGTCACCACAGTGACATTAGAGAGCGAGTGTTTGCCTTAATGTTTTAGCTCGATGTTTTACACACCGGCTTCAGCTGTCAGGTTTGTTCATCCTGTTCTTGTCAGCCACTAATGCAGATGGACAGTCCCAGCAGGTGGAGAGAGTCGATTCAGTGCTGAAACTTCATTTTAGTACTATTATGGAAATGACTTTTTGGGGGCATGAAGACAGATTTAGAAAGAGCCTTTTGAAATAATGTTATTTCAGACGTTTAGAACCGATTCATTTCTGAATATGATAAGGTCTCATGCCTGCTTCTTTTTAGATGGGAATTAATTTCTTAAAAAGTGACTGAGGAGCTTTAATGCCCTTAAGGCATACTGTGGTGGTACCATGGTGCTTTTCATACATATCAGTGTACTTGCTAATTATTAATATGCCATGGTATTTATATTCATAAAACCATGTTACTGCCATTTTCCCTTAAAGTAAAAGGTATATGGTATAGTGATGGTATCAGGTGAAAATACCTTGGTATTTACATTGTACTGCAAGGTATTTCATGGTGCTGTCATGTCCAAAAAGAGTACTACCTGGTTTGATTGAAAAAAAGAACCATAGTATACTGCCATGGTATTCTTGGAAGTTATGGTAAGTGTTTCAGCAGAGTACCAACATCAGATATGCCATGGTACCACCACAGACCAGAAAAATCATGGTATTACTATATTACCATAGCAAAAACATGATATTACTTTGATAAATATCCATGGTTGTACCATTTCTCCTCAAAAATGTGATAGCACCATCATATAGTTTTGTTATTTACATGGTCTTACAAGGTATTTCTATGAATATCATAGCATGTCCACAAATTTTTATTACATGATACCACACTTACAAAAACATACCATGGTATTTTAGAAGTGTAAGATGTAACTGCCATGTTACTTTGGAAATCTTTAATGGTATACTTGAAAGTTATGGTTAATGTTTTAAAGTACCGTAGTATTAGCATCTGTTATAGTCTCTTTGCCATGCCACCACAACAGTTTTTTTTCTAAGACCAATAAAATTGTCATAATTGGTGTATACAAAAATAATGGTATTGCAATGAATCCATATCAAAAGCATGGCATGGTAAATATTCATAAACTATTGTATTTTTACTTTAAAAAGTGGTATAGTGATGGTAACAGGTGAAAATACAATTAATGTGCAACAATATATAGACTATGGTATTTAAAGTATTTACATGGTACTGCAAGGTACTCCTAAGAATAACATGGAAAATGTATTATCTGGTATAATATTGTGATACTTGATATTCATAATTTCATGATCCAAAATACTTAAATGAATACAGCGATATATTTCCATGATAAAAAAAAAGTATGGCAATATCATGGTGCTTTATTGTTGGTGTGTGATGTAAAGCTTCCCAAGGGCTGTGTTAAAATGGGTGGCCGGGTGTTTTCTGCCTGTTTTAGTCTCGGCTGCGGTCGGATCCAGGCCTTTTGAGCGTGTGAATGAGCGATCGGTTGGAGGGTTCTTGGCAGGGCTGCACACTTTAGTGCCTGTCTGTGGGCAACAGTCATTGAAACACCACTCACACTCCAGACCGCCTCCCGTTCATGCATGGAGCACAAGATGGAGGAGTCAAGGCACGGAGAAGAGGGGAAAAAAAGAAGAAAAAACTCCCTTTTTTCCCCATCTTGCATCCATCAAGCTTATGAAACCTCCTCACTGTCACAAGATCTGTGTGTTGATGAGAAGCACTTTGATTTTTAGACGTACGGCAGGTTTCCTCTGGGTAGCATAAAGCATAAATAAATCAACAAATAAATGTTTTAAAGGACAGCTGCATTAATTGTAAATGGAGAGGGCTTTTAAGATAGGTTGTCATGGTGATAGGAATATCAACACAGGAAATCTTTAGGCAAAACAAGAGTGGAATTCAGTTCAGTTCAATTCTGTTTTATTAGTAGAGCACTTTTTCTATTCAATTTGGTCCAAAGTAGCTTTACAAAGAAAAGTATGCAGTGAATAAGCCACATGTGACAATGCCATGGAAAAAAACTCCTAGAGATAATCAGGTTAGATGGGGAAGAAATCTCAAAGGCCGGGTTGGCTTTGGCTTGGCATACTAATTACCATTTATGAGAGTAAGTAGTATGCATACCATTACTGTATTTAATGTGTATATGTTAAAATTTAATTTATTCCTTTGATGCAAAGCTGTATTTTCAGCATCATTATTCCAGTCTTCAGTGTCACATGATCCTTCAAAAATTACTTTAATATGCTTGATTTACTGTAAAAAAACAAAAAAACAAAAAAACATTTCTTATTATCATCAGTGTTGAAAACAATTGTGCTGCTTCATATCTTTTGTGGAAACCTTAATATCAGGATTGTTTGATGAATAGAAAGTTTAAAAGAGCAGCATTTGTTTGAGATATTTAAATATTTGTAACATTTTAAATGCCTTTACTCTTTTGATCAACTTAATAAGTCCTTAATGAACAAAATGTTTGAGCAGTAGGTCTAGTTTACAGCAAAGAAATGGCAGTATGATAGTCCGCTGAACATAGACGTTTGTGAGGAATCTGTGTGTTTTTGTAGACTAATATTCAGAGAGAGATTGTTCTATCGCTCTTCTTGATCTTTTTGATCCCTGTCTACACTTTGTAAGTTAAATGAAGGCAGGACAGGGGGAATGAAGAGGATTCGTCCCTTTGATGTATTGTCACCCTTTGTTCTCCAGAGAAGTGGTTAATCACACTCGTTGTATTACAGAAAATGATATTAGTTTCACCTTACCTTTGAGAAACACAGTGTCCCAAAATAACATAAATAAAACCAAAGCAAATGTCAGAATGTTGAGGGAGGAGTGCTGAGATTAAAGGCAGAGGACAGAGAAAAGGATGGAGGGATACATGTGTGAGAGAAGGATGGAGGGAGATACATGTGTGAGAGAAGGATGGAGGGAGATACATGTGTGAGAGGAGAGAAAGGAGTAGGACAGCTGCCTGTGCAGACAACGCACACCTGTGCAGCTGCTCAGAGACGCTTGAATGACGAGCTTGCAGAAGATGCCATCTGCCCCCCCATCCTGGAGGGAATCCAATAGATTCAGGGCCCTAGAACATCCAAGAATGGATGGGATCCCTGTAAAGGCACCAAGGAGACGATGAGATGGTTTTCTGTTCTGATGAAGGGGGTGGAATTTTTCAATGTTAAAATAATTTCACCTGTCCTAGTTTAATATGCTGAAACAATTTGTAAGAAAAATCCTTAGAAATAAGGAAGAATGTGCTGGTAGAAAAATATTATGGTTATGCGCATTTCCCAGTGCAATGTGTAAAACAAAATATGTGTAAAACACCAGTTAAATAAGCACAGTACTTTGGCCTGTATTTTTACACACTTTTCTTAGAGTGTAAGTTGTGGTAAATCACAAACCTACCTAAATGTAGCCCCCCACATTTGACCTCTAGTATGAAACAGGGTTTTTGAACGTCCGCTTGAATTGAGAATGCTTTTTGAGTTCAAATTTCTGAAGTTAAAGTGTATTTGAATTGAGGTTGCAAACAGAATGCAGAATTGCAATTTGAATTAATTATAATTCAAATAATTTTCTAAGAAATTCATATAGCTGTAATTTAAATAAATAAATAAAAATTGTCAACACTAATGTTGGCTTGTCAATGCCTTGTTTAAACATTTTCAAAAAAGAAAAATCCCTGAAGATAGATAGATAGATAGATAGATAGATAGATAGATAGATAGATTCAAATCTCAATTTTACATTACAATGTAAAATAAATAAATAAATAAATAATAGCTATAAATATTATTATTGAAGATTATTGCAATATGTTTTAAAAGAAAATACCATTTCAGATTTTCTTCTTCAGAATATCATGTTTTATTAAATGTGTTAATTTAATTCAACTTTCAGTTTCTTTGTAATTGTTCATGAAATTTGTAAAGAAAAAAAATTGTAGTATAAAATGAAACATACTGTTTTCCTGCTTCAGATTTTTAAAATTTAACTTTTTATTTTTTTGAATATGCCATTTAACTCAGAATGTTATATCTGAATAGGAAAGATGTTTACACAATGTTTAAAACTACACATTTTACCTCTAAGTCATTTAAAATAAGCTTATTAAATGTCTAGATTTGACCATGTTGACACTAAGTCTTTCAGCCATCTTATTACAGACGCAAGTTGATTTATGCTGAAAAGCTTTAAATGCTGGATGAACGTGCCATCTGTACTGGTTTAGGATCGACAGCTCTTATTTTCCACGTCGATGGACGACTGAGTCAATAGAGCTGTGCAGTCACCAGCAATTTGATCGTACAGTCACCAGGCGTTAGTCCAAGACTCTTGATGTAATTTGTACATGTTTACAGACTCGCAGCAGATGATAAGGATGTTGGTGGTTTATTGGTTTATTATTGTATCCGTGGTGCATTGGGCAGCATTTTAGACCGAGATGATATGTCATGTGGCTCGTCCCAATGCAATCGAAGGCTGCTCCAGTTTAGCGTTGGATCTGGAGGGCTCGACTGACCCAATGGGGGCATGTAGCAACTGTCCCGAGACATCGACCCAGTGTCTGCGCTGCTCTCATTGGCTTCCACTGGAAAAATAATCATTATTTCTGGTTCTTGCTCTTCTTTGTCTCTTTTTCTGTGATGTGACTTTCCAGTAATAGCTGCTGTAACTGGCATCGAGCTCAGGACCGAGCGCCACAGCTAATGAGGCAAATTAGTGAGCCGGGCCAGCAATCCCGTGGGAAAATGGCTGCCGTCATGTAGATGTGGGGAATGAGAATTTAGATTAATTAAAGCTGGAATGTGAGCTTCAGTCAATAGTTCAGATATAATTAATATGCAGTCCTTCTAAGGTATTGTTTGGAAAAATATTATGTTAAAGTGTTTGCCAAGGCATGACTATAAGGTGTGCTTATTGTTTCTCGCAAGGTGCTGTGGGGTGGGTGATTGGTAGGGTGTCATTTGCTAGACTCTCGCTGCATCCGAAATCAAATATTTCCATACTTTATAGTAAATGCAAAAAGCAGTATGCCAAAAGAGTAGTATGTCCAAATTCCAAATTCATAGTATTCAAAAAACGGTAGGCAAAAAGTAGCCTGATGAGCTAATACTTCGCGCATTCAATGGACATTTTACTATCCCATGATGCTATGGGAGAGGATTTATGAATGGCAGTGAAACAGCACAACTGATACTGGTAGTAATTCACTTGATCGTAACAACACTGTGTGTGTAGTGCGTCCGAAATTCATTCAGTCGCAAAATAAGTTCAAATCCAAATGTAGGACCTACTCAGACAGTATGTGATTTTAGACACACCATCTGTGATATTATATCAACTGATCTCTAGATTTGACTTGTGTCCATGCTGAAATATTCTCTACCATTCGTTCTCTACCGTTCAGGGTTAGTATTTTATTTTATTTTTTATTTTTTTAAGAAATTCTATTTAGCGATGACACTTAATTTCTGTTCTTATTTTAGTTGTAGTTAAAGTTTTGGTATTTTTGTGGTTTTTTTTGCCATTTTTATTTATTTATTTTTTATTTATTGTAAAAAGTGGTGGTTTCCACAAGTCTTTAAGTGTTATATTTAGTATATATTTATTTAAAATGATTTATTTATAATAAAATAATATATGTATAGTATTTAGTAAAGTATAAAAGATTTCAGTTTCAAGTAAATACTGTTCTTTTGAACTTTTTAGTAATGTTTTCGAATAGTGTTTTTAATGTCATAAACTTTGCATCTGTTTTTAAATATTCACATTTGTATAATTTCTATTTATTTAACTAATTGTTTGTTATAAGTAATATAATATATATGTAGTATTTGTGTAGTATGTAGCTAAAGTAAGAAGTTTTGCACTCAATGAACTAGCAATTTTTAGCAATTCAGTCATTTATATAATAATATGACTTGGATACCTGGACAATTTTCAATCTGGTTTCTGACTGCATCACAGCACTCATTAAGATAATAACTCTCAAATGGTTCAGGTCATACTTAGAAGGGAGAGGTTATTATGTGAGTATAGGAGAGCATAAGTCTAAGTGGACGTCAATGACATGCGGAGTCCCACAAGGCTCAATTCTTGCACCGCTCTTGTTTAGCCTATATATGCTCCCACTAAGTCAAATAATAAGAGAGAACAAAATTGCCTTTCACAGCTGATGATACCCAGATTTACCTAGCCTTATCTCCAAATGACTACAGCCTCATTGACTCCCTCTGCCAATGTATTGATGAAATTAACAGTTGGATGTCCCATAACTTTCTTCAGTTAAACATTGCATTTGGAAAAAAATTTGAAGTTTTCAAGATGAATGCATACCTTGACTCTAGGGGTCTAACAACTAAAAATCAAGTCAGGAATCTTGGTGTGATTTTCAGTAGTCATGTCAAAGCCGTAACTAAATCACACCATCATCTAAAAAACATTGCAAGAATTAGATGTTTTGTTTCCAGTCAAGACTTGGAGAAACGTGTTCATGCCTTTATCGGTCTCCTCACCGACCTTCACAAGAAGACCATTAGACAGCTGCAGCTCATCCAGAACACTGCTGCCAGAATTCTGACTAGAACCAGAAAATCTGAGCATATCACTCCAGTCCTCCGGTCCTTACACTGGCTTCCAGTTACATTCAGGATTGATTTTAAAGTACTTTTACTTGTCTATAAATCACTCAATGACCTAGGACCGAAATATATTGCAGATATGCTCACTGAATATAAGCCTAACAGACCACTCAGATAATTAGGATCGAGTCAGTTAGAAATACCAAGTGTACACACAAAACAAGGGGAGTTTACTTTTAGTTATTATGCCGCCCGCAGCTGGAATCAGCTTACAGAAGAGATCAGATGTGCTAAAACATTAGCCACTTTTAAATCTAGACTAAAAACTCATCTGTTTAGCTGAGCAATTATTGAATGAACACTGTGCAATGTCCGAACTGATTGCACTGTATTTTACGTATTCACTGTATTTTATGTAACTGTTTTAAATTCATTTTAAATAAGTAATTTTTTTAATAATTTTCAAAAAAAATTAATTGCTTATTTTATTTTTGTGATTATTTTTCTTCATTATTACTTTACTTTCTTTTTATGTAAAGCACTTTGAATTACCATTGTGTACGAAATGTGCTATATAAATAAACTTGCCTTGCCTTGCCTTGTATGTCTCTTGGCTCCTAAATGTTACATTTCAGGAGCTAAATGCTCCCTAGTTATTTTTTAAAAGATGAGGTTCTAGTCAGAATTCTGGCAGCAGTGTTCTGGATGAGCTGCAGCTGTCTAATGGTCTTCTTGTGAAGGTCGGTGAGGAGACCGATAAAGGCATGAACAAGTTTCTCCAAGTCTTGACTGGAAACAAAACATCTAATTCTTGCAATGTTTTTTAGATGATGGTGTGATTTAGTTACGGCTTTGACATGACTACTGAAAATCACACCAAGATTCCTGACTTGATTTTTAGTTGTTAGACCCCTAGAGTCAAGGTATGCATTCATCTTGAAAACTTCAAATTTTTTTCCAAATGCAATGTTTAACTGAAGAAAGTTATGGGACATCCAACTGTTAATTTCATCAATACAGCGGCAAGGAACCGAAACTCCATCGGTGACAGAATGGAGAAAAAAACCTTGGGAGAAACCAGGCTCAGTTGGGGGGCCAGTTCTCCTCTGACCAGACGAAACCAGTAGTTCAATTCCAGGCTGCAGCAAAGTCAGATTGTGCAGAAGAATCATCTGTTTCCTGTGGTCTTGTCCTGGTGCTCCTCTGAGACAAGGTCTTTACAGGGGATCTGTATCTGGGGCTCTAGTTGTCCTGGTCTCCGCTGTCTTTCAGGGATGTAGAGGTCCTTTCTAGGTGCTGATCCAGCATCTGGTCTGGATACGTACTGGATCCGGGTGACTGCAGTGACCCTCTGATCTGGACACAGACTGGATCTGGTGGCCACGGTGACCTCGGAACAAGAGAGAAACAGACAAATGTTAGCGTAGATGCCATTCTTCTAATGATGTAGCAAGTACATAGGTTGTTATGGGAAGTGTTTCCGGTTCCGGTTTACCTAATTAATGCAGCCTAAAAATCCTTTAACGGATTTGGATAATAAAAGCATATTAGTATCTTATGTGTATGCCAGGTTAAAGAGATGGGTCTTTAATCTAGATTTAAACTGCAAGAGTGTGTCTGCCTCCCGAACAATGTTAGGTAGGTTATTCCAGAGTTTGGGCGCCAAATAGGAAAAGGATCTGCCGCCTGCAGTTGATTTTGATATTCTAGGTATTATCAAATTGCCTGAGTTTTGAGAACGTAGCGGACGTAGAGGATTATAATGTAAAAGGAGCTCATTCAAATACTGAGGTGCTAAACCATTCAGGGCTTTATAAGTAATAAGTAATATTTTAAAATCTATGCGATGCTTGATAGGGAGCCAGTGCAGTGTTGACAGGACCGGGCTAATATGGTCATACTTCCTGGTTCTAGTAAGAACTCTTGCTGCTGCATTTTGGACTAGCTGTAGTTTGTTTACTAAGCGTGCAGAACAACCACCCAATAAAGCATTACAATAATCTAACCTTGAGGTCATAAATGCATGGATTAACATTTCTGCATTTGACATTGAGAGCATAGGCCGTAATTTAGATATATTTTTGAGATGGAAAAATGCAGTTTTACAAATGCTAGAAACGTGGCTTTCTAAGGAAAGATTGCGATCAAGTAGCACACCTAGGTTCCTAACTGATGACGAAGAATTGACAGAGCAACCATCAAGTCTTAGACAGTGTTCTAGGTTATTACAAGCAGAGTTTTTAGGTCCTATAATTAACACCTCTGTTTTTTCAGAATTTAGCAGTAAGAAATTACTCGTCATCCAGTTTTTTATATCGACTATGCAATCCATTAGTTTTTCAAATTGGTGTGTTTCACCGGGCTGCGAAGAAATATAGAGCTGAGTATCATCAGCATAACAGTGAAAGCTAACACCATGTTTCCTGATGATGTCTCCCAAGGGTAACATATAAAGCGTGAAGAGTAGCGGCCCTAGTACTGAGCCTTGAGGTACTCCATACTGCACTTGTGACCGATAGGATACATCTTCATTCACTGCTACGAACTGATGGCGGTCATATAAGTACGATTTAAACCATGCTAATGCACTTCCACTGATGCAACCAAAGTATTCAAGCCTATGCAAAAGAATGTTGTGGTCAATTGTGTCAAACGCAGCACTAAGATCCAATAAAACTCTAAGAAGAGCAGTCTCAGTACTATGATACGGTCTAAATCCTGACTGGAAATCCTCACATATACCATTTTTCTCTAAGAAGGAATATAATTGTGTGGATACCACCTTTTCTAGTATCTTGGACAGAAAAGGGAGATTCGAGATTGGTCTATAATTAACTAGTTCTTTGGGGTCAAGTTGTGGTTTTTTGATGAGAGGCTTAATAACAGCCAGCCAGGTTGCACAATATATTGTGCAACCTTAGTAACATTTCTTTGGCAACCTCTGACAGTCTTTAAAATAGGTCTGCAGCATCAGATATTGATGGTGAGTGGTAAAAGTGGCTCTCCTGTAGTATAGAGCAGGAATCTTTACTGTACTGCAGACCTCCCACAATGTTCAGCATGGCTCAGAGAGCAACCGTTTCAGCTAGAAGTTTGATGATTGTGATCACTGTGTGGTTCCGTTTATGTTAAACACTAATGTTTCTTTGCCTCGGGGTTTATAATTCTCACAGATAACTATTTAGCTAATTTCTCCAAATGCGTGTGATGTTTTGTAGTCATTATAAGCGACGTAGCCTTCACACGCAGTGCTTTTCCACAGCGACTGGGTATGATTGGATGGGAATGCGCCCCCAGAAATTTACGGTTACAGTAATTGTCTGTTTGTCAGCTGTAAAGCGTGTCGGGAATGTCACCGGCAGTGGAAAGGGGAAGGGCATAAAAGCAGACAAATGTGGAGATTGAAAAGTCAAGGTTAGTTATATGTTTCTCTATTCAGCCATGCGTTCAATCCTTTACAAGCGTGCAATTCTTCCCCGCATCCATACAGCCAATGGCGGTGGCCTTTATCTGCTCTGCCCAGAAACACACAGTCTTGTTTAGTCTCTCTCTCTCTCTCTCTCTCTCTCTCTCTCTTATTCTCTTTCTCTCTCACCCATCCTCACCCACCGTCCTCTTTATCTCATGCAAACCCTCCTTTCACAACCACTCTGTTACTCTTTTTCTCTATGGTGGGATCATTGACACCTTTAATGAGTCAGCACACAGTCATAGCACTAAACGGTGATAATGGGATGCTGTGTCAACGGGGGAGATGTGGAAGTGTGTGGGAAGCTCTGCGATAGCATGTTTATCAGTTCGGTCAAACAAACTTATTTGGAGCTTATTTTAAAGCCCTTTCTTATACTATGACCGCCCACTTTCTTTCTTTTTCAAGTTTTTTCAAGTGTGAATCTACAATTTTCATAGTCATGAAAATAAAGAAAACACTTTGAATGAGAAGGTGTGTCCAAACTTTTAGTCTGTACTGTGTATATATATATATATATATTACATTTATGCATTTAGCAGACGCTTTTATCCAAAGCAACTTACAGTGCATTCAGGCTAACATTTTCTATCTAACTTGTGTTCCTGGGAAACGAACACACAACCTTTTTGCGCTGCTAACGCAATGCGATTTATCATAAAAAAGTAATAAATTATATATAACATAATGAACATAAAGAAAGTTCAAAAGAACAGCATTTATTTGAAATCGAAAGCTTTTGTAATGTCATGTTTGATCTATTAAATGCTTTTTTGCTTAATAAAAGTGTTAGCTAATTAAAAAAAAAATTAAATAAAAAATACTGACCCCAAATCTTTGAATGTTAACATGTTTCATCGCTTTGAAATATGTTTATATATATATATATATATATTATTTATATATTTATTATATTTATATATATATATATATATTATTTTTATTTTTTTGCAAAATACTGTAATAAATAAGAAGTTTTGTAGATATTAACTCTATTGCTGAAGTTTCCATGGTACATCGACTTCTTTTGTGGATCATTGTAAATTCTGCAATTAAGCATGATTTTAAAAAGTTTTACATTTCTTTTAAATTTAGGCTTCCATAGGAGTTTAACCTCAGAACTCACGGTAGGCCTGTCTTTAACGATTATACTAAAAAGCTAAAAGTCAGTTTTTATATAAAGAAAATGAGTAGGATTTTTACTTCTGGAGCTCTGCTGGCTTTGAGCAGCATCCTGATAAAGACAAAACTGTCTGGTGGAGGTAAATAAACTCTGCTTTATCAACAGCACAGAACGCTTGGTAACTCTCTCCCGGTTGTTGCAGCAACAGTGTCTAACTGAAAATCCTCCAACTGCTCTCAAGGCTGCAATTATGACAACTGAATGCCTCTATTTTGATTTTGGCATAATCACTCCGAACTGCTTTTGGATTTGATCCAGACATACAATGGGAGGCAGGATAGGAACCATCAAGCATTTGTACACAGTTGACAGGATCTCGGGGTTCTTTCTGATCCAGATTGGTCGGGATCTTCCTCTTGTCAAGCGCTGCTGGTGAATAGTCCATTGTGCCGCATGATTGGCCCTTTTTACCTCTGTTTGAATGTCAAAGGACGCTGCTGAGAGGAATTATATTCCTGGATTTCGACAGACGAAAGGTCTGGAATAGGGCTTGTTACAGAGACGGGGAGCTTCAGCTTGAGGAGCATTGGATGTTTTTAACCATGCTGTCATATTTCACAAAAACCTTTTAGATTATTTATATTGATGCAAATGTGTTGCACAAATTACTGTGCATTTGCTTTCTTATAATAGGAACCCTTTAAAAAGAACAGTGGAGGTACCATGTTATTTATATATTTATTATGGTACTGTGTGAAAAGACTATGTACCATGTCCATAGCATGGAGAAATACCTTGGTATTTTGATAAATAGTGTTATTTTATATTTATGTTTTATGTACTATACATAGAACAATAGTTTGTTTTAGTAACTCTGTGTTTTAGCAACTTTAATTTTAGTCATTTTACTTTAAACTCATTTGTTTAAACTAATTTAGTTGCCAAAACATTGTGTGTGTGTGTGTGTGTGTGTGTGTGTGTGTGTGTGTGTGTGTGTGTGTGTGTGTGTGTGTGTGTGTGTGTGTGTGTGTGTGTGCGTGTGTGTAAAAATGTCTAATTTATATTAGATTTTCTGTTTTATTATTCTATTTTAATTATAGTGAATAACATCTAATTACAAATTATATTTATATAATTCTATCTAATTTTTATAATTCAAATTTAAGTTGTGTATAACATCTAATTACAAAAGTATAATGTAAATGGTAAACAGTATTTTGATTATATTTATTTATTTATTTTATTTATTTATATTTATATATATATATGTGTGTGTGTGTACTTTGAATACAGGATTCACTTGTGGTATGTACAAGATTCTATGAAAACCAAATGCAAGAAACCAGAAAAACAGCAGCTAGAACCGCCCTTTAGAAGTTCAGACTGGTTTGAGACAATAACATTTCTCTCATGGTTGAGCTGCCACCGTTTTTTGCCATTTTTCTCAGCGCTGGCCATTTATTGAATTGCATTTCTTCTGTTAGCGCCGTCACTGTCAGGAAGGCTGTCTGGTCATAATCCGACAGAAGAAGCAGTGTGCGTGGTGACGGAAAGAAGCCGAGTCAAGAAAACAAGATAAAGAAAAGACAGGCAGCTGGAGAGAGACAGCGAGACAGGGAGGAGAGAGAGAGAGAGAGAGAGAGAGAGAGAGAGAGAGAGAGAGAGAGAAACTGAGGTTTAAGTTGGAGACAGCAAGAGGAGGATTCATTTCTCAATCGGCAGCAGTGTTGGACTCTGTGCTCTTAGTAATTGCTGTGCTGTTGGGGCCGCTGAGTTGGATAGCAGCACTATATTGTAAACAGATAGGAAATTAATCCTAATAAACATGCCGCTAAAATTAAAACCATTACATTAAAATACATTTAAAACAGTGTAGTATTTAAATAATTTCAGCAGCGTGCAGATCCTCGTTTATGTCAGACTGTGGCGACAGCAGCGCGGACTTATCGCCCACACCATTTAAAATAACGGGAAAACATCGATTTTATGACATATCGTTTTAACAAGAAAAGATGACATTTTAACAAGAAAAGATGACGTTTCAACGAGAAAATATGTCGTTTTAACAAGAAATGATGTCGTTTTAACGAGAAAATATGTTATTACAAGAAAAGATGTCGTTTAAACGAGAAAAGATGACGTTAAAAAGACATAACATCTCGTTATTACACTCTTAGAAGAAAAGGTTCTATATTGAACCTTAAAAGGTTCTATCAGGCGCTACGTATTTGGAACACCTTAAAAGGTTCTATATAGAAAACTTTTTAAGGGTTCAATCAAAAGAACCCTTTAGGGTTCTTTGTAACCAGGAAAAAGGTTCTATATGGAACCTTTTAGGGGTTCATTCATGATTATTTCTTCTGTCCTTTCCGGAATAAATATTTCATATAATTGACAAACATCAAGACCCTAAAATGTAAAAATGTAATTCACATAAAAAAGTCACCCATGAATACTGAAAAAAGCACACCCAATGTGCATAGAACTAGTCATTTATTTATATTAACAAAAATAATTACTATTACTGAAAGAATGCTACTGTAATTTCAAATATTCAAGGCTTTAAATGTACAAATCAACATTAAAACACCAACCATTTAAAAAATCTCATAAATAATTAAAATAGAGTTTCACCTACATCTACATATTACAAGATAAGTCCATTATAAAATTACATTAATCTATCACTAATAAATAATGCAAATATACAGATTTATCTAAATTCCCATCAGGGTTAGAACAACATCGAGTAGCTCAAACCTACAAATCCATATTAATATAACTCACAATGGAAATATACAGATATAGAAGTACTTCAAATCTACAAATTCATATTAATATCACTCATAAAGAATGTGAATACATAGATTAAAATTTAGATCAACATTTCAGAACATCAAGTACTTCAAATCTACAAATTTACATTAATAACACTCATAAAGAATTGTAATTACAGATTCAAATTCAGATCAGCATTTCAGAATAACATCAAACGCCTCATATTTACAAATTTACATTAGCACTATTCACGAAATATCAAAGTATTATGATTTTGGCTTCTGGAGAGTTTAAACAGGTATTGCTCAACAAAATTCATCATGTGAGTGATGTGCTTGGGGTATTCCACACTGAATATGAAATAAGTAGCAATGAGGCACTCATCCATTTCTGCGCTCACAATGTTGACACCCTCCATATTGATGCTGGCTCTTTTTGCATGGAGGGGGTTTGAAGCTTCATGAAAAACTATAGTCGGAGTTGGCTTTACTGATTCCTGCAAGTTGGAAAAACATAAATTATTTGTGAAATAACTTAGAATCTTGCATACTTTCTTCCGAACAATTAGGGATGTGACTGACCATTTTTTACCACAGTGGTAAGGGCCAATTCACTGGCTAGGTTGCACACGCAACTCACAAACAATCATGACCACAGAAACTTCATGATCAATGCAATATTCATTAATAAAATAACTTGGATAGCATACTGAAAAACTAAAAAGCAACAATGTATCTGTTTTTGATTTAACTAAACTTGCAGCTTGATTATTGAAGAGACATTACACAAACATTATTCACACATGCAGTTTCTCACTTTCTCTCTGTTGTTAATTTAAATAAAAATGCTATTTGTTCAAGCTACTTCATTTCTGTATCTGATTTAAAGCATGCAGAATGCTAGATCTAAAGGCCGGTTGCTAAAAAAAAATGCATCAGTGGTTTTTTGCCTCCACGTCTTTCATTTAAATTGTGCAAATGTTTTTGTGAGAAACTGAGCAGCCTTCTCTCAATTTTAACATATTTTTATTTCTCCTGATATTACAAAACAACTGTCAATAAGAGTAAATCATTCTTCATTAGAACATTATTCTACAAGAGCAAAACCTTTTTATTTAATTTTGTTATCACATTCACAGAGCTACATGCAATCAAGTGATCGTGGCTGTCAATTCTTTAAAACTATGGCATCTCAAATATCTGCTCATCACGATGAACGTCATACAGTTTGGAACTCAAGTTCAGATAATTTTCTGAACCCCCCCCCTCTCCACGCAAGCCCCCACCCCCCCAACACAAAGACATGACATATTAAAACTTACATTGTCCAGACCGAAGAGAAACTTGATGTTTTCTCTGAAAGATGGTAAGATTAGCAGTGCTCCATTCTTCTCCAGATCTGCAATATCTGTTTACACAAAAACAACAAAACAAAACAGGTTATTGGTACACATTATATTTTAGCTGTGATGGTTGTCTCAGTTTACATTGACAGTGTTTTTGGAAACCCTGTAAATTTGAATGTATAACAACATCTAAATAATAACATTATTATTCTGCTTATTTTTTAATTCAATTATTAATATATAAAGACTGAAATATCACTGTAAGTACTTAGTCAAATAAAATATTTATATAATTTATTTTACACTTCACTTTCAAACATTAATCATTAATTAGTATGTGAGCAGAGCAGCATCCAAAATCAAAGTACTTCTGCTAAAATTCTGAAGTATGCTTACAATGGACACTTTACTACTCCATGAGAACACAGGAGAGGATTTATGAATGGCAGTGAAGCAATGCAACTGAGGTTGTAAAAAAATGTAAAAAATGTAATGCAAAATGCCTCAGTTCACATTACTTTAATCTCCAATCTCCGTGTGCAAGTGTTTTGTTTGCATGTATGTCATTGCAGCAGCACATTAAACTTTAATTGTAATTAAACTGACTGGAACTACCTGTGAATCAAACTAATTTAATGCACACCTTTTAGCCAATCAGAATCAGATATTCAGACAAACCATGGTATAAATAGATTTATTAGAGTAACCGTTCAACAAACCAAGCAACTAATGGTAGTGTTAAGGAAAAAAAGATCATACTTTTTGTGTTTGTGTCAATTTGCTGAAGTAAACTGTTCAGAATTTGAAGAGCAGTCTCTAGATTAAGATGAAGGTCCTTCCCAAACCGCATCTTCACTTCATGCAGCAGCTACCAAAAAAAGAAATATAGAAAATAGAAAGAAAAAATCATTAAAACAAATTTGACTGTTTTATTCATACAAAAAAAAAATTAAATGCAGTGGAAATACTAAACTCAAAGGAAACAACACTAAAAACAAATACTCACATGTTGTGGAACCCGGAGAAATGGGAACATGTCGATGACCTCTCATGTTGATTTTGTCATTAAATCAACTCTTTTAAAAAGAGCGGATCTCATTATATTTTTGATATGTTGGTGTAGTCAGGTTGTCTTTTACGTAGTTCAGCATTTATCACAGTAATGTGCTCCTGAAAACTTAATTGATCTTCTCCAATATTTTCCAGGTTTAATATAATCTGAAAAAAGTATTAATAACAAAATTCCTATTGTATATCTACTACAATCTTCTAGCATTACTGGTCAATAACCAAGCAATTTTTAGACATTTTAATGAAGAAGGATAAAACAGACAAACCTGGGACTGGGTGGAAACCGGATTATCAGTACACAGAAGTACTGGAAAGTTCAGACAGTTTATATAAGTAAAAATATTCAGAAGTGACATAGCACAAATAACTGAAAATCAATTATCAGTAGAATTAAAGCATTCATTCACCCCAAAAAAATTATGTCACCATTTACTTGTTTACCTTTGTTGTTCCAAACCCACATGACTTTCATTCATGGATTTCAAGAATAATAAAAAACTTTATTTGGCCGTATGTCTCATACTGCAGATTGTATGGCTGTTCTGTTCTGTAGTACCATTTGAGTGTGCGGTCAAAAACTAGCTTAGAGCACTATCTGCAGTTAAAAACTAAGCTTAGGATCAGAAAACACAAAATTTAACAGTTTGCAACAAGCACAACAAAACTTACCGATGTAAAGCAAATTGTGACACTGTCGCGGTCCAGGCTCTTCGTGTTTTAGTTTAAACACATTGACAACTTAATTACTAATGGGTTTAAAGTTTATAAAAAGTAAATTACTTTAAAAAAAAATTTTTTTTATCTGACTTACCACAACAATATTTCCGTCAGAACATCAATTTAAATCAGCAGATGGGGATCAATCTCTTCTCGACCGTTGGAATTCTAAAACGTGCACTGCACTCGCGAGACAACGCTGCGTGAACATGCTCGCACAAATGCAAACAAATTATTTACTTTGTAAAATTAATGAAAATAATGAGTTTATTACTTCTTTTTTTATGTTTGGTTTTCAACAGATACAAATTTTGATTTGTATCTGTATCAACAGATAGCAAAATTGTTTAGTTGCAGTACGTAATTTCACATAAATTCAAAGAATTAAATGAAACAAGGCTATAAGTAAGGGGCCGTTTACATATCGCGTCCTTTGTGCGCTCAAGTTTGTTATTTCAAATGTAGGCGCACTGTATGCGCCCTCATAATGTAAGTGACGCGCGCTCGTTTTTCCAGGTGCGTCCTCACCGCATTGAGCTAAAAACATCAACTTTTCAAAATGCCGCAAACTTACCGCAGGTCATGAGACAAGAACCAACCAATCGAGGAATCAGCTTCATTCTTTCCCGAGAAAACGTTGAAAGCTCAGCCAATATGAAGGAACAGCTGATCATATGAGTACGGAGTGGGATCGCGAATCATTTGAGTCAGTTCGAGAGTTCAAAGCGGGTTCGCGAATTACTTGAGTCAATTTGGGGATCGCGAATCATTTGAATCAGTTCGGGAGTTCGTAGCGGGTTCGCGAATCATTTGAGTCAGTTTGGGGATCGCGAATCATTTGAGTCAGTTTGGGAGTTAGATACGGGATCACGAATCATTTGAGTCAGTTCGGGAGTTCGTGGAGGGTTCGCGAATCATTTGAGTCAGTTCGGGAGTTCGTAGCGGGTTCGCGAATCATTTGAGTCAGTTCGGGAGTTCAAATCGGGTTCGCGAATCATTTGATTCAGTTTGGGGATCGCGAATCATTTGAATCAGTTCGGGAGTTCGTAGCGGGTTCGCGAATCATTTGAGTCAATTTGGGAGTTCGGAGCGTGAATCATTTGAGTCAGTTCGGGAGTTCAAAGCGGGTTCGAGAATCATTTGAGTCAATTTGGGAGTTCGGAGCGTGAATCATTTGAGTCAGTTCGGGAGTTCGGAGCTGGTTCGTGAGTCATTTGAGTCAGTTTGGAAGTTTGGAGCAGGTTCGCGAATCATTTGAGTCAGTTTGGGGTTCGCGAATCATAGCTGTATATGGATAGGCATTTTTAACTAATTTAGTAGCTAGTTCTAATTACGTTTTCCAAGCGTGTTTAGGTGTGATATGTGAACTTGTATTTTTTGTTTTAATGATGTGCCTTTTAACAGTATCAAGTATATTCAAAAACTAAACAAATCGTGCCTAAAAAGTGCACGCATCTAGGCTAATGTAAAGTTTACAGTAAACTAAGTAAACAGAGGATTGAAGAACACTTCAATTCTTCAGACCCCCGGCGTAAGTGGCAAGGCATACAATCTATCACAGATTACAAACCACCTAACTCTGTTCCCCCCTCCAGCTCTGCCTCCCTCCCAGATAGCTCAATCACTTTTATGCTCGTTTTGATCAAAATAATAAGGAGATCTCACTCAAAGCTGAGCATCAACCCAGTGAACTGCCTCTCACACTCTCCACATCAGATATTTACTCCACTCTGCGTAAAGTGAATGGACGGAAAGCAGCTGGCCCTGACAGAATACCTGGTCGTGTGCTTAAAGCCTGTGCGGAGCAGCTGGCTGAGGTCTTCACGGACATTTTCAATCTGTCCCTAAGGATGGCTGAAGCGAAACAGTCGTTCCGAAGTTTTGCGAGATCCCGAAGCGCAGATGTGTCGAAACACTGATCCGAAGCGTGATTCGAAACACCCATGTCACGTGACTATGACCAAACGAAGCCTCGAAGTGTTTCACTAATTGTTTCATCAGGTGTGGTCCGCCGAATCAGCGTTTGATTGGAACGGTCGGGAACAGACCACACAATCGCACATCTGTATAAAAGTGAAATAAACGCATTTTGACCTCGTGGGTTTTTGTGAGAGGAGTTTGACTTTGAGATAGCGGATTTTTGGTGATATAGTGTCATAGTGCGATTTGATTAGTTATAGGCAATTTAGACTTACATTTAAATTTACACAACACATTGACTGAGAGGCTAGAGACAGACAGAGTATACATATAGTGACACATTAATAGATACATAGATATAAATATATATAGACAGCTAGATTAATAGATAGATACATATATAGATAGATTACAGATACATATATAAATACATATATTATAGATAGATACATATATAGATAGATTATAGATACATATATAAATACATATAGATAGATACATATATAGATACATAGATTATAGATACATATCTAGATACATAGATCGATTCATATATAGATAGATAGATTTGGATAGATAGATAAAATGGAAGCTCCCCAGAAGAGATGCCGTACATCTGTGGTGTGGGAGCATTTCCATTTAGAAACCCCAAATAAAGTGAGATGTGTGTATTGTGATCGGCAGCTAGCCTACTGCAACAATACATCATCCATGATGCGCCATTTGAGGAGCACTCATCCTGCCATTTTGCAGGGTGCAGAGGATGGCATTCCCCCTGTACCTAGGCCTGCTACTGACACTGCTGGGCCATCTAAGCAAGGTATGCATTGTTTGGGATATAATTATAATTGAAATATAATTACAACCTTTTGGGACACTGTTTATAAAGTTTATAAGTTATATAAAGCACTGATTATAAACACTGGAAGGTTTCCAAATAATGAACCAGTAGGCTATACTTTTAATAGATGTGCACTAATTGAAGCTGTATTTTTCCAATGTATTTGTCTGAAAGTATGTTTTGTCTTCTCTTTTAAAAAAAAGTCAGACAGAGGGAATTGAATGAGGCTCTTATAAACATGGTGGTGAAGGATCTGCAGCCCTTCACCATCGTGGACGATGAGGGATTCAGGGCATTTGTGAACAAGCTTGATCCAAGCTATGTCCTCCCATCCCGGAAGGTGCTTAAAATAATGGTCAGCGAAAAGTACAACAAAGCCAAGGAGAAGACAATGGAGGACCTACAAAAGGCCGAATTTGTTAGCCTTACAGCTGACATGTGGTCCTCCATTAATATGGATGGATATCTTGGTGTGACTTGCCATTACATAACACCAGAGGCAAAAATGGCAACTGTTGTACTGGGTGTAAGGAGGTTTTACCAAACCCACACAGCCCAGCATCTCATGGAGGCTAAAGCCTTGCTAATGGCTGAGTGGGGAATAACCTCCAAAGTTCAGTGCATGGTGACTGACAATGCATCTAACATGATCCTAAGTGCCCAGCTACTCCACCTTCGCCATGTCCCATGTTTTGCTCATACTTTAAATTTGATTGTGAAAAAGGCACTAGATCAAACCCCAGTCATCAATGAAATACGCCAGAAGGCCAGAAAGATAGTGGGGTTGTTCAGATCCAGCTGCAAAGCAAAGGACAAGCTTGTGGAGATGCAGAGCTTGATGGGAAGACCAACTCTGAAACTGATACAGGAGGTTGACACGAGATGGAACAGCACATTTGACATGCTACAGCGCTTGTATGACCAACGTGAACCAGTGGCTGCTGCACTTTCCAACTTAAACAATGATACTGCTCCCCTGACAAGTATTGATTATGACATTATTGAACAATCATTGTCAATACTGCAACCATTCAAACTCGCAACAACAGAGATGTCAGAGGAAAAGAGAGTGTCTGCTTCAAAGCTTATACCACTGTACAGGATGTTGCAGCACAAGCTTGCACAGAAAAAAGGAAATGCAACGCAGGAATCAACTGTTCAATTAGGTAGGCCACAATGACCATACTACCCATGTGATTGGCCATAACTGTCATATTATTGTCATTATTATAAATATGTGTTTCTCCTGTTTTGGCTCATAGGCTCACATCTGCAAGAAGGTCTGCACTCCAGATGTGGAGGTTATGAGAGTTTTAGAGCCTTGGCACTGGCTACACTGCTGGACCCAAGGTTCAAAAATGTGGCATTTGGAAATGCTGCCAAAGCCCAGGAAGCTGAAAAGCATATCACACTGGAGTGTGCTTCACTGATGCGTTCAAACACAAATCCTGGTGAGCAGTTTCAGTCTGTGTTATGTTATGTAATCTGAATCATGTAATATAATATATCCTTCATATATGCCGTCAGTTTAGGATTTGTTACTAATTGCTGTTTTCATTTTTATTCAGACCCAGAAATGTCAACATCACACCCATCATCATCATCATCACCATCAACATCAACACCAGTAGAAACACAGGACAGTTTATGGGAACTTTTTGATACTCGCATCCATCAAACCAAGATGATACACAATGCTACAGCTGATGCCACAGTGGAAGTGAAAAAATACATCAACGATGCGTATTTGCCCAGAACTCATGATCCACTAACTTACTGGAAAGAGAAAGCAGTAATCTTTCCTCATTTGTATGTCCTTGCAAAAAAATATCTTTGTATGCCAGCAACAAGTGTCCCTTGTGAGAGGATTTTTTCAAAGGCTGGAGAAATTATCTGTAAAAAAAGAAGTAGGCTAAGTCCTTCCACAGCAGATAAATTAATATTTTTGAATAAAAATCTCTAAAAAAGTGAGACATTGTGGCTTGATTTCTTTTATTAATATTCATTTTTCATGACCAAAATAACATTATGCACAGTGAGGAGCCTATAGGTTACAAGCTTCACATATTAGAACATTATAATAATAAAAAAAACAACACATTTTTTTAATGGCTCGTCAAGGTTGTTTCAGATCAACACCTGCAAGTGACCACTAGGTGTCACCGTTGAGACGGGTGTCGGATTGATTCGAAGCCTCGAAACAATATGGCACATTTGGTTCAACTGTTTCATTGGTTCACGAGGCCTCGATTTTGCCATCACACAGACTGTCCCTGGCCCAAAAACGGTCCCCACTTGCTTCAAAACCTCCACCATCGTGCCTGTACCGAAGCACTCCACTGCCTCGGTCCCTAACGACTTCCGTCCTGTTGCACTCTCCCCCATCATTGCCAAGTGCTTTGAGTATGGCTTTGAGGAGTTCAAAGCGGGTTCGCGAATCATTTGAGTCAGTTTGGGGTTCGCGAATCATAGCTGTATATGGATAGGCATTTTAAACTAATTTAGTAGCTAGTTCTAATTACGTTTTCCAAGCGTGTTTAGGTGTGATATGTAAACTCGTATTTTTTGTTTTAATGATGTGCCTTTTAACAGTATCAAGTATATTCAAAACTAAACAAATCGTGCCTAAAAAGTGCACGCATCTAGGCTAATGTAAAGTTACGTGATGACGTCATAGTGCGCGTGTGCATTTTGAGTGCATTCTTTCACTGCATTATTCTGTGTATTCAAATGCATTTATGAATGCATGTGAATGATCACAAAATTCGAGATATGGGGGTTAGAAAATGTATATGTATATGTAAATGTATATCAATATCACACGAAGAGTGTCATTTCAGTTTTTCTCCAAAAATCAGCATGATTAAAATGTGATATTAAGTGACTACAAACAATAATTTAATTACAAATACAAAATGTTGCAGAATAATGTAATATATGAATTAATAATAGCCTAAAGAACCTTTGTGCCAAAAGGGTTCTTTCTTGTCATTATAGAACCTTTTTAGCATAAAAGGTTTTTTGAGTTGAGTAAAGAACCCTATGGTTCTATATAGAACCCTAATGAACCCTTTTTTCTAAGAGTGTGTTGTCATAACGTTCACCTTGGAGATTGAAAATGTTTCTTTTTTGAGACCCCAGGAGCCCAAATTCTGGTTTATCTGATTATTTGTTAACAACACAGACGGTTGGTCTGGGAACGCCCCCCGGGAACGCCCCGTCACGTGATGTGAATTTAGCCCGTGGGAGAAAACGTACTCGGTTACTAACGTAACCTCGGTTCCCTGAGATGAGGGAACGAGTACTGCGTAAGCTAGCTTACGCTATGGGAAAAGGTCCCCTTTTCTCGAGAATATGAAGCCAAAAATTATCCATAATTTTTAAATAATGTAAAACGCAGTGCTGCAGCACAGCAGACCCAAGTGAAGCGGCTCGCGCACTTATTGGCTGTGTTGCGGCAACTGCAGCAACCTATGGTGAGGCGGCGGAGAGTAACGAACCAATGGGGGCGCTTCGCGCCCATTGGACGTCAGAGCGCGCCAAAATAGGCGTGGCTGGAACTATATAAGCCACCGCTTCACCATAGGGATCAGGTTTTAAATCGACTGAAGCGATCACCCGGTCCGAGCACATAGCACGGCAGGTTACGCAGTACTCGTTCCCTCATCTCAGGGAACCGAGGTTACGTTAGTAACCGAGTACGTTCCCTTTCGAGAGTACTCTTGTACTGCGTAAGCTAGCTTACGCTATGGGAACACAATGTAAAACGCCGTGCGTGCTCGGGAACTTCGACCTGTCACAGCCCGAGGCGAGAGCTCGGGGCTTTATAGCAGGAGAAATCCCAGTCCCAACAGCCAACCTTAGTGAGCTTTATATAGGGAACGAAAAAAGGGGGACATGATAAGGCTTAGCACGTCTATATAGAAAGTACCCTGGCCTGCAGGGCAGGGACTTGCAGATTATAGAATCTAATAAATGTGGACGGAGAGGCCCAGCCTGCCGCCGCACAGATATCATCCAGTGGTATCCCGCAGGACCACGCCCATGACGAGGCCATACCTCGGGTGGAATGGGCTCTGATGCCGAACGGGCAGTGAAGGCCCTTAGATTTGTAAGCCAGCGAGATAGTGTCTACTATCCATCGCGATAGGCTTTGCTTCGTGGTGGCGAGACCTCGGGTGCGCCCACCAAAGCATATGAAGAGCTTGTCCGACCTCCTGAATAAGGCGGAGCGCGCAATATAGGTCTTAAGAGCCCTGACGGGGCAGATGAAGCTCGCGTTGCTTTCGTCGCTTTGCGAGGAAAGGGCTGACAGCGAGATGACCTGCGCTCTGAACGGTGTTGAGAGCACCTTGGGGACATAGCCGTGTCTTGGTCTGAGAATGACTCTGGAGTCATTAGGCCCAAACTCGAGACAGTCAGCGCTTACAGATAGCGCATGTAAATCACCCACTCGCTTGACTGAGGCCAGAGCCAGTAGAAAAGCGGTTTTGAACGAAAGAAGCTTCATATCGACAGACTGAAGCGGTTCAAAAGGGGGGCCCTTTAAGGCCTCTAGGACCATAGACAGGTCCCAGGAAGGGATTGAAGGGGGTCGGGGAGGGTTCATCCGACGAGCTCCCTTAAGGAAACGAATGACCAGTTCGTTTTTTCCCAGTGATAGGCCGGCCACCGGAGCATGAGAAGCTGCAATGGCTGCCACATACACTTTGAGCGTAGACGGGGATCTGCCCGCATCTAAACGCTCCTGTAGGAAGGAGAGTATCTCCGTCACGTCACATAAGTGAGGGTCTAGGTTCCGTGTCCCGCACCAGGTGGAGAACACTGACCATTTCTGCGCGTATAGGCGCCTGGTTGAGGGCGCTCTGGCTTCCGTAATGGTCTTTAACACTCCCTCAGGGAGGTTCCCGGGTACCCGTTGAGGGGCCATACATGAAGGGCCCAAAGTTCAGGGTGGGGATGCCAGAGCGTGCCCTTCAGCTGCGTGAGGAGATCTTTCCGCAGCGGTATTGGCCATGGGGCTGTACTGGACAGCTGCATCAGCTCGGAGAACCAAGGTTGTCCAGAGTGGGGCTACTAGCAGCATAGCACCTCTGCTCTTCCTGACCCGATCGATGACCTGCGGTAGCATCGCGACCGGTGGGAAGGCATAAAGCGGGCGTCTGGGCCAATCGAGGGCCAGCGCGTCCCTGCTCTTTGAAAAATATATTGGGCAATGAGCGTTGTCTTCTGAGGCGAAGAGGTCGACCTCTGCCCTGCCGAAGATGCTCCACATCAACTGAACCGTCTGTGGGTGAAGAGACCACTCCCCAGGGGGAACATTCGCCCTGGAAAGCATGTCCGGGCCCCGGTTCAGGATGCCAGGTACATGCGCTGCCTTTAGCGAGCGCAGATTGTAATGTGCCCATGTCAGAAGACGCTCGGTCAGGGTGTGCAAGGTTTCTGACCTGACACCACCCTGGCGATTTATGTAGGCCACCACTGACATGCTGTCTGATCTGACCAGAACGTGGTGGCCCTTTAAAAATGGGAGGAAAGCTTTCAGGGATAGTTCGACCGCTATCATCTCCAGACAGTTTATGTGTAACAGTCGCTCCGGGCTCGACCAGAGGCCGGAGGCAGACCTGCCCTCGTACAGGGCGCCCCAACCGAGGTTGGATGCATCTGTCGAGACTACTTTCCATTTCGAGACAGCGCCCGTGCTTACGCCTAACTGATACCAGTTGGCTATTTTCCAAGGGGCCAGAGCTGTGATGCAGCCGTGGGTCACCCTGATGCACGCGCGGCCGGAAATCCAGGCGCGCGCTGGAACACGGTCTCTCAGCCAGCGCTGTAGTGGGCGCATGCGCAGCAGGCCCAGTTTGAGAACCGCAGAGGCTGATGCCATCAGACCTAGCATTTCCTGAAATCGTTTGAGCGGGTAAAGAGACCCGGCTTTGAACGACACGGCTAAATGCTGAATAGTGAGAGCGCGCTGTGACGTCAGACGCGCTGTACATGTCACAGAGTCTATGTCTATCCCCAAAAAGGAAATCCTCTGGCTGGGAGACAGAGCGCTCTTGACAGTGTTGATCGTGCGCGCGAGCCGCTTCGCTTGGGTCTGCTGTGCTGCAGCACTGCGTTTTACATTATTTAAAAATTAAGGATAATTTTTGGCTTCATATTCTCGAGAAAAGGGGACCTTTTCCCATAGCGTAAGCTAGCTTACGCAGTACGAGAGTACTCTCGAAAGGGAACATTGCCTTGGCGCCGATTGAAATACACGGGACAATCATGCCGAAGAGTTGCTGTGTCGTTTTCTGTACCTCAGATAAACTAACAAATTATGAATTTAAGTTCTACATCCTTCCTAATAAACATACAGAGCCGGAAAGGATGACAAAATGGCTACAAGCAATAAGTTGTGAGGATGATCAAGGGAAGTTGTGGAATCCCAAGACTAAGCGTGTGTATGTGTGCAGTCGGCATTTCATCACAGGCAGGTTATATTAACATCGTGTTCATTATTAATGTTATCAAAACTGTGTAAGGTTGTTTCAGAAACTGGCATGCATATATAATTAGCCTTATCATTCTACCTGAAGCAAAACTATGTAACGTTAGCCTAGTGTCGAACATAAACCCACTTTAAAAAGCGTGTGGACACGTAACAACTTAGTTTTGTGTCAGAACTTTTACACTTTCATTCATAAATTCACCCCATCTGTGTTTGCGAAACAATTGAATCGCGGAATCCAGTCAAAAATTGCTGTATAAAAGCAGAACGTCGCGGAATTTGGCTATTTTTGAATGAATAAATCTACATTAGGGCTGTAAAATGAATAAAATATCGATATGGACTAGTGTATATGAATATTAAAGTTAAAAGAGACTACAATTGTTCTACATGTCTCTGGGAATGAGCGCTCAATATGTGCATTTTTGTCATTCAAATACCCACGATGTTCGCAGTGTTTTCCCCCACGCCGACTCCGCCCTCGCCACGCCCCCAGCTATGACAAGATGCCGACTGTATGTATACTTTTCGTACCTTAAAATCAGTAAATGTTATGAAATTAGAGAACTAAGCCAATAGTATCATTTATCATTTGAGTCAGTTCGGGAGTTCAAAGCGGGTTCGCGAATCATTTGAGTCAGTTTGGGGATATATATATATATATTTACATTTACATTACATTTATTCATTTAGCAGACGCTTTTATCCAAAGCGACTTACAGATGAGGACAGTGGAAGCAATCAAAAACAACAAAAAGAGCAATGATATAAGTGCTATAACAAGTCTCAGTTAGGTTAACACAGTACACGTAGCATGGGATTTTAAATGATATAATATAAAGAAAACAGATAGAATAAAAAAAAGAATAGAGCAAGCTAGTGTTAGAGGTCTTTACACATACACACACACACACACATACAATTGCATAATTAATGAAAAGAAAATAGAATACAAAAAGATTAGAAAGGTAGTTAGATTTTTTCTTTTAAGAATATAATTAGAATAGTGAGTGTTAAAGTTAGAGGGTCAAATAAAGATGGAAGAGATGTGTTTTAAGCCGATTCTTGAAGATGGCTAAGGACTCAGCTGTCCGGATTGAGTTGGGGAGGTATATACGTATATATATATATATATATATATATAAATAATACACACACACACACACACACACAATATTCAATTTATCAACTGATAATGTAAAATGTGACAAAATTATAAATTACTTTTTAATATATTTATATCATTAAATCATATATATTTATGGCTATAATGTATATTTATAATAGCCACAAATATATGTGATTTTATTATATAAATTACTGCAAGTAGATAAAAATATTATTTTGTAATATGTATTCACAGATACATTTTCATAATAAATAAATAAATAAATAAATTTTACATTATCATATGCTAAATTAAATACTGCATTTTTAATTTGATATACAGTAATTTGTTTGTGTTTATAGTTAATAAAATATTAAATGTTAATTACATTTACATTTTATGGAAAGATTATATGCAAACTAAATAATAAATAATTACATCATAAATTATACCTTATTGCTTAACTGAATATCACATTTTTTTTATTGTTTTTAATTGATTCGTTTATTATTTTTCATTATAAAATATATACTATATAAACTATTTTTTTAGTTTTTAATTAATAATGTGTTGATATTATTTTTAACGCTTAATTGATTTTTAAAATTGATACATGGAGCGAGTTACGACGTTAATGTCATATCTAGAGAATGCAGACAGAAGAAAGGCAGGCTCAGTGTTGACAAGCTCTTTATGTGTCTGCTTGGTGAAAAAGTTTAACATTTGAAATAGCAGGTTTAAAAAAAGTGTGATTAAAATATTCTCTCTGTGTTTCTGTGAACAATGGTTCCTGTCCTAACCAACTCCAGCCTCGAAGTGTTTAGTGGCACTGGAGTTTCGAGTCAGATGGTGTTTGCTTTATCTGACCCACTTGCTATAAATAAAAGTTAAACAGCGTAGAACAACAATTCAACACGGCGAAAAAGATCCAGTGAACAACAGCGCAAAATTCCTACTCTTTGTCCCTCCCTGTACATTAAATGCTTGACAGAGATAACACAGCGCTCCCGAACGTTATGGAAAGCTTTAGCCTCAAATTGAACCATTAACCATTTTTTGAAGTGAATCGCAATGCACATGTTGTAAAATCCAGTTTCTGTTGTAGTCATTGTATACGAATACAAATCTCTGTAATACTTCAGTTGTTTCTTCTAGACAGTGATTAGATAAGAAGATCAATTGGAAGCTTTGCTGAACTTGAGATTGTTCTTCTAAGTAAAAGATCCTGGTAATCTCCTTGAGAGTTTCACGAGAGATCTCAAACTGCTCTCAAATATGAAAGACTGCCATCAAAAGTACAATATGACACTTTTCTCATTAGGTATTCCTAAAATCAAATGATCTGATTCTAGCTCTGTACTCTTGCTGTATGTCAATAATGCTCTCATTTGTGTCTTTCTACAAAGGAATTTTAAAAGAAACATCTGAGATGTTTGTTTCCTAAATTAAACATTTTCTGTTGAAGCTCTGTTTTAAATATAAGTGTTATACATCTAGTAGTCAACAATCATCTTGTTTGAATCTCTAATGCTGAGTAATAAATTCAGGATTGCTTATACTGAACAGAAGTGCATGTATGCCGGGATCAAATTAACTTTCACTAGAGGACAAAGTGGGTGCTTTCCCCTTGTTTTCACATTCATTACATGTTTTATTGCTCAGACAACGTCCCTGGACAACACTCTATCACTCGCAGAGGGTAATAGCTTTTACTGCCAGTGTAATTTAATTGATCAGGCACTTCCTCTTTCTTCACCTTGAGTAATGGCTGCTGTGGTGAAAAAGCCAACAGAGATCAAAAGTTGTATGCATCTAAATTAGTTTGCTATGGAAAGATATTTAGCATTGGGTATTATATAAAACTGTAAAATTCAATGTTCACATAATTCTTTTTAATATAACAGTTTAGGCATATTAAATTGTAGAAATATGGCTTTTAATTTCACTGTAATCTTATATGGTTATATTTACTAATTTTATCATCAGAATTGGGGAAAAAATCCATTTAATAGAGGCATCGGTATCAGTATTGGTGTCAGTGCTTGCCTTCGTTCGTAGTACAAAAAAGTACAAACATTTTAAATATATTTTCTTTGATCTTTCTACATTAATTTGGTGATTCAGGGTAAATATATATTAATGATTACAAATTAATGTAAAGTGTTAATAACAGATTATTTTGGTTTTTGATTGAAAGCACTAAAATATAATAGATTATTATTATTATATATAATAATATTAAATAGTAATCAAATAATAATATTAATATTAGATACATTAATACATATATAGAGACAGAAGGAGAGCGAAATTAAATGACATTTTTTATTATGATTATTTTATCATAATAGTTAAAATACCAATAGTGTGGAATATTAAATATATCTTAATTGTATGTGGGTTTATTTATTTATTCCAAAATGTATCATTTTCTGTTTATTTCAGAGTTAAAAAAGATAAAACTTCTTTACTGTGTGATCTTACACTTCAGGACACTTACTTTTGGACCCTTTGAACTTACATTTACACAAAGCATAAGCATGACAGTTTGATGACACTTTAACTGTCTAAATGGCTCATTGAATGAGAGGTTGCTGTGTTTCAGTGGACTTGAGCATGAGTTCAGGTGGTGGGTTGGTGAGGAGGAGGTTTAGCTCCGTTTCTTACCGAGACGTTTCTCCGACACGCTTCATTTGCGATCAAGTCCATCCTCACGGTTAAGGACTGTCTGCAAACCTGAATCAGTGGCTGAGAGTTATAATAACTGGCAGTCCTGGCAGTGGTCCACTCACCTTCACAGACCCATAATAGTGCTGTGCAAACTAGATTCCCCTCCCACCTCTTTAACATCGACCCCTCATCAGTGATACAGCTGACATCTGCTCTGAATGAATACAGCAGTGGCAGCCTGTTTAACCGCGCTTTACCACAGCCTTATCACAAATCATGCATATTATCACTTATGTGTTTGGCAACATCCCTTTCCAAATGGAAATGTTATAGCTGAGAGATTGATTTTCACAGCTTATGAGAATTTAACTCATTTTCATTCACTACTTCAGTGCTTCTGAAAAAAAAAATCTGAAGGGTTAACTATGTAATTATGAAGTTATAGTGTAGCTTTATCATTTCCAACTGCTTTTATTATTATGTTGTTTTTATTAATTTGTAGCAATTAATTGGACTATAATTTGTAAATAATACTTATAATTAAATGATAATACATTAAATTAAATTATATTAAATCTATTTTTCTTAATTTAAAAAAATGAAATGCACACAAAATATTGTATTTTTTGTGTGGTGAAGTCGATGAAAGTTATGAAAATGACAAGTGTGACACTATGTCTTAAATGTACACCAAACCAGTGTTATTTTTGTAGTGTTTATATATTATTATTGCTTTATTAATATTTTTAATTGATGTGTATTTTTATATTTTCAGTATTTTTTTTAATTTTGTATTGTGCCTTTTTTATTTGCTTTTGTTGTTGTTGTTTTTATAATATTATTATTTAGGTTTAATTTATATTTATTTTTTTCAGCTTTAGATTTAATTTATTTTCTGTTAGTAATTTGAGTGTTTACACTTTAAACAAAAATGAGAAATATTGCCTTGGTGAATAACTAATAGTTTCAACTTGCCATATAATATGAACATTTTATTTTAGCTTTATTTCAGTTAACATTTATTTTTATAATTGTTTATTATTTTTAGATTTTGATAACGATTATTATTATTATTTTTTTCATTAAATTTGTTGTTTGCAATGAATCATTGAGCCAGTACATAGGAAATTGCCATTGAAAAACATCCATACTGAGCAGACAATATAATCTTTAATTCAGAGCTGTCAAGTTTGATTTCGGCTGGAAATTTCATATTTCAACAACAGGTGATAAAGAGGTTCAAATTATGTACTGTACACAGTAAGAAAGCTATAAAAAATAGTGTGGATAGCAACTCAGATCATATGATCTTTTGCAGACTAATCTTGGCATGTCTGAGTACAGTTTGAGTCTTTGTTGAGATTTCTTCTGAAACTAGCAAGCTACTGGGGTCTTTTTCTTAAATCTCCGAAACAGAAATGCAAAGTGTCCATTTGCTCTGCATTGCTGTCTAGGACTAATTGTTCTCAAACTCTCTATTTCCTCCAGATGAGTCCGGTTTGACCCCTCCACCAAGCCTTTCACCAGTGATGCAGGTACCAGTCCCTAAAGAAACCCCCAGAGGAGTTGCATCCATGGGGCAGGACTTCCTAGAATCATTCCTGTCTTATAATGATCATCTTCTGGCCCAGAAGGGTGTGACTCTTCCCAGCGGTTTACCCCCTAATCTGGTGCCCATGTTGGAGAAGGGGCTTGGGGCCGGAGCAGAGGCCCGGTCCCCTGACCAGCCCTTCTTGAAGAAGATGCTCCCTGCACACAGTGCCACTGGCCACCCCACTTTACCTCCAGCCTACGACCTCCCCACCGAACCCCCAGAAGCCGTCGCAACACCGAGCTGGGATACCGATGCTCCGACCCAGCACCCCAAACCTTTGGGCACCACTGTGAATGCTGAAACAGAGTCTAGTGTTTTCACCTCAGGTAAGAAAACTAGTGGATGTTCCTCATGCTGCTGTGCATTTACATAGAGTTGACTCTGTTTAACTTTGTTGTTTTGTTTGTTATTTTGTTGTTGTCTCGCAAGCGCTCATGGAAATTAAATGAGTGCTTTGTCAATGAAAATCATTGGCTAGCCTGGTTTCCATTCACTTTTAATGCATTTTTTTTGATATTGTGTAATGCCAATTGGAAACCCAAAGATGTGAATAAAATATCCATAATGCGCATAAAAAAGCTTGCATGGCCACTTTGGATGGATCATTTTCAGTATGAAGATATGCACATTAAAAAAACACTAGTTGAAAAAAATAAAGATAAAATAGAAACATTAAAACACAAAACCAAATAAAAATGAAAAAAACATATAACCACATATTACTCAAATTCAAAATGAAGACTAAAAATAGAAAAACAAATATTTTTTATATTAAATATTACAAATTTATATTAAAAGGTTAATTGAAAATGTTAATAAATATTACAATAGTATACAAATAATACTAAATTATTAATAATACAAAAAAAAACATTGCTTCGATAATTGGCTACTATCCATTATCTCTTGTGATGACTGACAAACATAAAGTTCATCAGAGCATTTTGTCTAATTAAAAGTAATTGATCATGATTATTAAAGCCAGCGTCTGTTTGTACTGAATGCAGTGGCTATTTTATTTTCACTAACTCTGCCCACCATTGCTCAGATATTTGCTTTTTATTACTAATAATAGCATATAATATGACACTTTGTGTTAGTAGAAGCTGTCACGGTTTACATTAGTGTAAACTAAATATTTATTGCCACTTATACTTTGTGCATTATCCATGCCAAACCGGAACTAACCAGTATAAACTATCCTGAACCAGTATGAAAACTGGAGCTACTCTAAGCTAGCATTCTTGCACAGCTACAACAACATGATGTAGATGTTTCTCCTCGCTGTTGTTTTCCATCTCGAATCCCCTCTGTAGACATTCTCAGACGAACCGTTGGGTTTTTAATGTCGTCTGTCTGGCATTTTCCTCCAGCTGTAACAAACTGCAGGGTCAATTTCACAGACCCAGAGGGCTACATCGATTCTTCAGATGACCCGCCCCTCCCTGAAGGAGTGTTCCTGCAGTGCACTTACACAGTGACCGTCTACATGGGCTATGGTGTGGAGCTACAGGTACCTTTTAATATAAGCTTTAAATATTGCTTCCATTAATCATATATTTCCTGCAGCACCAAATGATATGACAAACTACGCTGGATATTATTGACTGAATGGGCACCTGTTAATGCATGGATCTCTTTAAATGACATGCTAATAGACTGTGTAATCCAACAAATATGCAGCTGCAGAACACCGACCACAGCATGTGGCCCCGAGGGAGTTATCTGGAAATGCAATCTGCTGCCTAACAAGCTTTTTTTCCTCCAGTGCCTAGCACATTTTCTCGACACCCTCGGATACAGGTGACTGAGCTGAACAACCCTGCGTCCGGTCGAACATGCCCTCTTGTGGAACGTGGTGTATTTGCACGGATCTAATTACTGGAGTTGAGCACTTAAGGCCGGTGGGGCCGCAGTGTGTTCCCAGAGAGCCGAAGCCACACAAGCCAGATGTTAATGAGAGAAACAGGGGTTTGTTAGAGTCATATTGCCGCAGTGCCCGCATACAGCCAACTGTAATCCCATGACCACATCCCCTGTCCCTGTGTGGAGGATTCACGCCTGTGACATAATCTCTAATTACCGCTTTAATCCAAAACCAGAGTCCTGCTGTATCTGTGTATGTGTGTTGAATATTCTGTCTCAGGGGATTAAAACACTTCCTATTAATTTGGTATGTTTACACACACTGTCCTCATGGGATCAGATGAGATGATAATCCATGCTGGCTGTGATATGCTTTAAAGTTAACATGAAATAAACATGAACCCTTTTTACTTTCTTACTGCACATTCCTGATGTTATTCTGCACAATTTATTGTTGCACGTTATTTCAAAGAAAATGAAAAATGTTCTTGTAATCATCAATCAAAATGAAGATTTGTCAAGGAAACTCTATGAATATTTAAGTAATGTACTGTATATATATATATATATATATATATATATATATATATATATATATATATATATATATATAAAATATATTTTTTTAACAAATTGTTAGGTTATATTGTTATACATATATTGTTTTAATGAGTGAAGTCGAGGCGCATGTCACTGCCTCTATATTTTGAGTTACTCATGCATGAAGGTACCATCATTTAATTATCAGAGACCATCATTGCACCATGTACTTTTTTGTTAAGTTGTGTTCTCAAATGATAAGAATATTGCTGTGAATGCTGTACTGTTCTTGCCAGACATACTTCGTGCTGTACTGTGTGTTTCTTACCAGTGGTTCCTGCTAACGTGATTGGCATCCCTTCGTTGTAGGTCAAAAGTGTCAACCTGTCAGAAGGCGAGCAGCTGTCAATCAGAGGGGTAGATGAAGCCGGGGCCCTGCTGGTTCTGGCCAATCAGACGCTTCTGGTGGAAGGTCAGGTGATCCGCAGCCCGACCAATACGCTGTCTGTGTTCTACCGCTCGTCTCCAGAGGGAGGATTCGGCACGTTTCAGCTGCATTATCAAAGTGAGTCTTTTTCAAGACGAGCCACTTATGCATTAAACAGCATCTTTGGTACGCACCTCTTGCTGTGGTTTTATACAGATAATTATTCTTTTACATAAAACTCTGATGTTTATGTAAAATTATATTAATGAGTCCCACAGGTGCTTGTGTAAATGCTAAAAACGCTTCTCATCCGGAAGTCTCATTTCTTGTGGTGCTCTTGTTGAAATTCTTAGTCGCCTGCCAGACTTTGCCTCCAAACTTTTAATTGAAATAGTCTTCATTTGGCCGTGTCCATTAACCTGCTAATGTACTTGTAGTAATGTATTTCACGAGGCTTTATTGTGCCGTCTTGTGTGCAATTTGTCTCATTCTGCATCCTCGAGTGGCATTAGCATACATTTTCTTCATAAATGATTAAAGGAATAGTTCACCCTCAAAAACCCATGATTATTTACTCCGATGTCATAAAAGGAGAGTTTTTGAAGGATAATCATGCACTCTTTATTGTCCAGTTTTTCGCCTGAGTTGTGCCCTGCCTCGACGGCCTCATTTTGGGGAGATGTCAGTAAAAGATCTGCATCCCGGAGGCACGGCCCATTTCCAGTGTCACATGGGATACCACCTGCAGGGGGACGCCACGCTCATGTGTGTCAATGCCTCGCTGCCCGTGTGGAGCCAACATGAGCCAAGCTGCAGAGGTGAGACACTGAGATTAGTAGAGGAACAAGTGTGTAAATGTTCATATAAATAGAGGTCGTTTGGACAAACTCCTAACCCTCACATTAAACATGTATTCTATATGTTTATATGTGACACTGAAGACAGTTTTTTTTACCCTATTTTGAAATGGAGATGGACACAGTTTTTGTTTTATCCAGCTGTATTTACTCAGTGTAACTTAGAACATCCAAGTCAAAGATAAAACCGATTTTTCTGACATGCTGGTGTTATATCTTTCACTTGGATGTTATAAGATGCACTAATGTATATATATGGTAATAATAGTAATAGGTTATTAAAAAGAATGTTAATATAACAAATGCAAAATACATATACATATTTCCTTTTATTACTTTATTTATTTTAAAAAGAGTCATAAACACATTTTCCATTATTCCATCATCAAGCTTTGTGTGGAGGGGTTGTAAAAAATGCCACAGTGGGCCGTGTACTGTCCCCCTCTCCCCATCCGGGCCCTAACAGCATGCTGGACCGCAGCTGCTCTTGGTCCCTGGAGGCTCCTAACGGTCTGAGGCTGCACCTGCATTTGGAGAGAATGGTGTTGGGTCCGACAGACAGGTAATAGTGTGTCATCTAAATCAATGCACGATTTTTGTAAGTATATAAGAGACTCAAGCTTTCTCCTATGAAACAGGCTGGTCTTATGGAGCGGCCTCGATGCAGGGTCAGTGGTCCTGTTTGATTCCGGGCGTGGCGGCCCCATCCCGTTTGAGGGAGTGATCAGCGAAGGTCCGGCTGTTCGGGTCCAGTTTATAACAGACCAGCCTAATATTCACAACACTGGATTCAATATACGTTATGAGGGTAGGTCACATGCATCTCTGTACCACCAAACATGTTGAGCAAATACATCCAACTGAATGTAAATCTACCTATAATAAGAATCTGGACATTAAACCATCTGATGCATGAATTCTTAAATCAGGAAGGTAAGGGAAATAAAATACAGATTATTCATTGTTTAGATTTAGAAATCAATAGAAATATATTTTATAATATAATAAATTAATATAAACATTAAGCTTCTCTCACCCCACAATTATGTATTTTGATGTGATAGTAAAAATACCTCGGTTTATAAAATATTTAAATACATATAAAATTAATATTTTTCTCCTATATTTCCTACAACAGAAATAGCATGTGTATATTGTGTATGTGTATAGTATGTTATAATAAGCAATGTTTCCGTATTTAATGTATCGCCACTTTTAGCCATTTTGATATTACGTTGTCATAAATAAAAAAAAGGACAGTGATACTGAATGATGTGTAAAGATATAACATCACAATCTGAAATATAAAATATATATATATATATATTTACGGTATTTATTTATTTTTATTTTATTTTTATTTATTTTTTCAAATTATTGGGAATCAACTTAAAAAGTGTGCTAACATGTCTGACTGATATGGAAATTGTCCAATTGTTGTATTTTGTTATCATTTAAACCATAAAATAAATGTTTTTTTTTATTATGTGTTTTGCTTGAAAAGTATGCAAAACATGTTTCTTTAAGTATATTTTGTTTGATATTTTATCTGTATATATTATTTCTAAAAATTTTATTTGGCCATGCAATAGCATTTGTACATTTTTAAGTGTAACTAATCTAGCTGGATTGTTTGTTATTCTAGCTAACAGAGCTTGTTCTAATTGTTCACGTTTAGCATTTGAGAAGGGCCACTGCTATGAGCCATACATCCAGAATGGAAACTTCAGCACGACAGACCCGACTTACGGCGTGGGGACGGTGGTGCAGTTCACCTGTGACCCCGGGCACTCGCTGGAGCAGGGGCCGCCCGTCATTGAGTGCATCAACACGCGAGACCCCTACTGGAACGACACAGAGCCCCTCTGCAAAGGTAGAGTCATGACAGATGATCACAACTTTACTCTACATGCTGCATAATACATATCACTGCCAGACAACATCTGTCCTTTGCTAAATGTCATGGGATGTCAGATTTGTAGCTAGTTAGAACATTTTCTCTAATTATGCTATGGTAATTGCATAGAATGTTAATGATATTTTAATATTCAAAAACGGCCTTTGATCTAAGTGCATTTTAGAATTTCATCTTTTTTGCATATATGATCATCAGTAGTCGTGACTTTTAGTTGTTGCCCTATATTTAACCGTGTTGTAATTCATCTTTAGCTGGGATAAACAAGGTTTTCCGTGACTGACATCAGGTCGTAAAACTAACAGCAGAACGTAACACGTTGTTTCCCATCAGACTCAAATAAATTAAACTTGCTCTCATATCTAAAGTAAACTTTGGACCAGTTTTCCTTTGTTCACACAAAATGCTCCTCAGAGGTGAGGCTAGCCTTTTGATTATTTCCGCTGATGAGAGGCTTTGTCACTACAATTTGCTTTAATTTCAACTTCTCTTAAACATGCCGAGACTGATCCTTACCCTGTTCAGCGCTGAACTGGCGAGCAATTCCAGCTGCAGTGTTGAACCGATGGCCCATTGAGACTCTCTGCATTATCCTGTCTTCTCTTGAAATTGTCTTACGTGGACAACCTGCCTTTTGGGGGGACTTGAATGAATTACTGTCACTGTAAAGCTGCAATATTCGAGAAGTGACAGATTTGGAAGGACACACTTCTTGTGCAGTGGCTAAAAGGCTTGTCCCTTTGAATATCTGGACAACCTTCTGTTGTAGGATTTCAGTCTCAGTGAAAATTAGAGGAATATTGCCATTTAAATAGACTTTGTCTCATAAATAAGGAAATTAGATCAAGGTGCCAGAATTACACCAATAACTTGGAGGTATCTGAAAGTTTTGTAAGTTTATTTTTCAAATATCTCAATCTAGTTTTTTATACTGTACTTCAGCATACAATAAATGTATGAAATATGCTTAGAAAACTGCCCTTTTACTCCTGTTATGATAACAAGCAGTAACCTTGAAATTTAGGAAATTGTAGGTTGTTCTCTAATTTTGCTCTCCACTATGCATGTGTGTATGTATATATATATATATATATATATATATATATATATATATATATATATATATATATAAATACAGACTTCTGACATTTTATTCACTGAATCATGAGACAGACAACAATGTGACAGAGAAATCAATGCGACCCGTGTCTGTGTGGCCTCTCTGCAGCTCTCTGTGGCGGTGACCTGTCCGGCCCCAGCGGCGTTATCCTGTCCCCAAACTGGCCCGAATGGTACGGGGAGGGTGAGGACTGCAGCTGGAGGATTCACGTCGGCGAGGACAAACGTGTCCTGCTGGACGTGCAGCTGTAAGTTCTTCTGGAACATTCTGTTCTGAAAACAACAGCAAAGTCTTCTGGTTTGGCTGCTTTGCTGGCTGACGTGTCAAACTGCTGCTGCTTGAATCAAACGAAGCCCACAGACCTGCTGGATGCGATGACTCACCGAACCGCCTGAATGACTCGTACATTTTCTCATTTCCTCCCACACAAACCCCTCATCTCTCGCCCACTGTCTCTTTCTTTCTTTCTCATTAGCTTGAATCTGAGCAACAGTGATATGCTAACCATTTTGGATGGAGATGAGGTCACAACACGTATACTGGGGCAGTTTGTTGGGGGAACCAGCCCTTTTAAGATGTCCTCCTCGACCCCTGACCTCACCATCACCTTCCACTCAGACCCAGCCGGTCTGGTCTTTGGGAAAGGAGAGGGTTTCATCATCAACTACATGGGTAAGGACACTCGAGCTAATTGCAACATAGTTAAAATGCATAAATTAGACTTAGTCTCATGCAAATTGCTCTCAAACATGGCAAGAGTGTTCTCAAAACCTGATTGTCTAGAACTGAAGAGTTTGTTTGCATAATGAGCAATATATCTTTGTGAATACTTAATTACTTCATTTTAACCTGTCCATAAACGTCATGTATAACAACAAACATTGATTGGTCACTTTGATATATTTTCTTCTGGGCAGTACTTGAAGAAATTGCACTGTGGACCAGGCCAGTGTTATTTATACACTATTATAGTAGAATCTATTCATTTTGAATTAGCTGTTATTTTTATTTTTAATTTTAGTTTATGTTTTAGTAATTTTGATAAGTGCTTTTGTAATTTTTACAAATCTTTTCTTTTTTCTTTTTTTTTTTTAGTACTTTAACATAGAAAACTGGAAATTATACAATGGCAAATAACTGAAATAAAACCTTTGAACATTGAGTTTTTCATCTAATATTAATATTTTATTTTATTTCCGATAATTTTACTACTTTAACTTAAAAGAAGATTAGAAATGTTGCCATGCACATTTAAGTTGAAGTACTAAAATTACTTAAAATTAATGTAAATGTAAATATTATATGAAAATCTATTTTAAGTTTTTCATTTAATATTTGTATTTTAATATTTTTCAGATTTAATTTGAGTTATTTAGTACTCCAGCTTAAACTTATTACAATTAGTTGCTAAAGCAACATTTCTAATATTCGTTAAGTTTAAGTTTTTTTATTTAATTTTTTTCATTTAATATTTAAATCTTATTTTATTTCCGCTTTATTTCAGTTAATAAAAACATACAAAATTTTGGTTAACAATACTCAATAGTCTGGCTAAAAAAAAGGCAGTCACAGTGTATAGACAAATTAAATTTCCATATTAAAGAAAAGCTTTATGCACAAACATTCAGTCTTTTATGAGTATCACGTACACACACAGATAATCTCAATGCAACTCTTTCTTTTCAAATTACTTTAACCGATCCGTTTGAACCTATGTTCTCAAATGGTCAGCATGGATTTCAATCAAGGGATTTTTTTTTTTTTGCACAGATGCAACTATTTTCAGCTCTTGAAATCTCCCACCATCCTCTTCTCCTCCTCTCCTGGCTGCCCTCATTCATTCACATTTAGTTTTGTCTCTATCCTCTCCCATAGGATATACACACAATCTCCAGTAATGGCTTGAACTCAAAAGACAGAGATACTCTTTTTATGTAATATAATGGTAGAGGATAAAGTTCCCCGCTGAATAAAGGTCACAGATACACTGTGAATTCACAATGGCAGTCGATTTGCACATGAACTGAGCGCATGTGGAATATAAAGAAACCCACATTAGTGCTGCGCTAACATTGTACATGAACATCCAGCTATGTTAGGAATAGCTGATAAATTGGAAAACAGTTCTGAATGCCTTATAAATAAAAAATGCATCTACTCAGACCTTTTACATCTATTTATACTTTTTTTTTACAACTACAAGATCTGAAATCTTATGAATAAAGAACTAAAAGTGTCAGAGCTGTGACCTAGCGGTTAGCGTGCATACTCCTACAAGTCAAGTCAAGTCACCTTTATTTATATAGCGCTTTAAACAAAATACATTGCGTCAAAGCAACTGAACAACATTCATTAGGAAAACAGTGTGTCAATAATGCAAAATGACAGTTAAAGGCAGTTCATCATTGAATTCAGTGATGTCATCTCTGTTCAGTTTAAATAGTGTCTGTGAATTTATTTGCAATCAAGTCAACGATATCGCTGTAGATGAAGTGTCCCCAACTAAGCAAGCCAGAGGCGACAGCGGCAAGGAACCGAAACTCCATCGGTGACAGAATGGAGAAAAAAACCTTGGGAGAAACCAGGCTCAGTTGGGGGGCCAGTTCTCCTCTGACCAGACGAAACCAGTAGTTCAATTCCAGGCTGCAGCAAAGTCAGATTGTGCAGAAGAATCATCTGTTTCCTGTGGTCTTGTCCTGGTGCTCCTCTGAGACAAGGTCTTTACAGGGGATCTGTATCTGGAGCTCTAGTTGTCCTGGTCTCCGCTGTCTTTCAGGGATGTAGAGGTCCTTTCTAGGTGCTGATCCACCATCTGGTCTGGATACGTACTGGATCCGGGTGACTGCAGTGACCCTCTGATCTGGACACAGATTGGATCTGGAGGCCACGGTGACCTCGGAATAAGAGAGAAACAGACAAATATTAGCGTAGATGCCATTCTTCTAATGATGTAGCAAGTACATCGGGTGTTATGGGAAGTGTTTCCGGTTCCGGTTTACCTAATTAATGCAGCCTAAAAATCCTTTAACGGATTTGGATATTAAAAGCATATTAGTATGTTATGTGTAAGCCAGGTTAAAGAGATGGGTCTTTAATCTAGATTTAAACTGCAAGAGTGTGTCTGCCTCCCGAACAATGTTAGGTAGGTTATTCCAGAGTTTAGGCGCCAAATAGGAAAAGGATCTGCCGCCTGCAGTTGATTTTGATATTCTAGGTATTATCAAATTGCCTGAGTTTTGAGAATGCAGTGGACGTGGAGGATTATAATGTAAAAGGAGCTCATTCAAATACTGAGGTGCTAAACCATTCAGGGCTTTATAAGTAATAAGCAATATTTTCAAATCTATACGATGTTTGATAGGGAGCCAGTGCAGTGTTGACAGGACCGGGCTAATATGGTCATACTTCCTGGTTCTAGTAAGAACTCTTGCTGCTGCATTTTGGACTAGCTGTAGAAGTCCAAAATACTAGCTGCACTAGTAGTGCAGAACAACCACCCAATAAAGCATTACAATAATCTAACCTTGAGGTCATAAATGCATGGATTAACATTTCTGCATTTGACATTGAGAGCATAGATATCATAGATCATAGATATTGAGAGATATCTCCCAAGGGTAACATATAAAGTGTGAAGAGTAGTGGCCCTAGTACTATTACACACTCCTACACACGTTTGTGTAGGCAAAGCAAGATCAATTTGATGTTTTGATTCCTGAAAGGCCAAAAGTAATATAAAACTAGGTCATACATTTCCTAAAAATGAGTGAGTTGTGCTTGCTCATGCATAAGTCGCCTCCGTAATGCTAGGGTGTTGTGGATGGTTACTAGGTGGTTGCTTACTGGCCTAGGTCAATAAAATCCACCCTTGTGTGAGATTCTGGTCTTTATGAGTCACATCTCTCCTTTAATGTGAGTAAATAGGATTTTCATTATCTGCTAGGAAAAAATTGTCCATTCACTGTAATAACACCTTTTAAATCAGATGTCATGTATATATGGTACGTGCATATATGTAATGATTTATTTTTATATTGTTTTTACATTTTATATTTCTTTATTTTTTGCATAATTTCTTTGAAATATTTATTTTTAGGGAGATCAATTTATTTTTATTTATTGTATTATTTTATCATAGTTATTTATTATTTTATTTTGGGTGGATGATGGGATGGAAGGGGATTGGTGACCATGTTTATCCTGTCAATATAGTTTTATTTATATATATATATAGACTTTCTGTGTGATGAATAGAAGAGTTTAAATAATTTCACTTCTTTTTTCAGAGGTGTCACACAATGACTCGTGTCCAGACCTACCTGAGATCCAGAATGGCTGGAAGACCACTTCTCATGCGGCGCTTGTGCGTGGAGCCCGTATCACATATCAGTGCGACCCAGGGTACGACCTAGTGGGCAGTGAAACCCTGACCTGTCAGGTGGACCTGAGCTGGAACACGCAGCCTCCATTCTGCGAGAAGAGTGAGTCAAGCACAGTTGGGTGTCTTTGCTAATTGGAACCTAAAAGAACTTTCAATTTCAGTGGATTCAAATGTCATCCTTTTCTGCTGTGTCTCCTTTTCTCGCTTCCCTTCATTAGTTATGTACTGCACAGACCCTGGACACGTGGAGCACTCCACACGCACACTGTCTGATCCCAAACTCTTGGTCGGCACCACTATCCAGTATAGCTGCATTCCCAGATACATCCTGCTGGGCGGCGGCACACTCACTTGCTATGGTCGAGAACCTGGCACCCCTGTTTGGACGTCTCGCTTGCCTCATTGCGTTTGTGAGTTCCCATAAAATGTTTTGTCCCCAAAACAAATTATTTTATGTTTAATTTCCTATTTAATCCCTCAATCATTCCTGGTTTATTTCCCTGTGTATTAGCGGAAGAATCAGTGTCCTGTGAGAATCCTGGCCTTCCTGACAATGGCTACCAGATATTGTCTAAAAGGCTTTACCTACCAGGAGAGTCTCTAACCTTCATGTGCTACCAAGGCTATGAACTTATTGGTGAGATGGCTATCAAGTGCATTCTGGGAAATCCCTCTTTTTGGAGCGGTCCATTACCTCTTTGCAGAGGTAAGAATCATATATGGTATTTACAAAAAAATATGTACCCATATATAATATGTATGTATATAAATGTATAGGGTTAACCCTTTATACCAAGATTTATTTATTTATTTTCTTCTATAATAATAATAATAATAATAATAATAATCTATATTATTATTATTACTTTGTTACTGTTATTTTACTTACCAAAAATTACAAACTTAACTGCATAACAGATATTTTCTTTTCAAATTCATTTTCAAATGTATTTATTGAATATATAAAAGAGTATCTTTATATATTTAAAAAAACAAATATTGTCTTGGAATAGTCATCAGATTTTGTTATGCAGCTGAATAACAGATGTTTAATTTTCAAAAAAGGTATTTAATTAATATTCAAAACGTATATATTTAAAAATTAAATATATTCTAAGAATACTTAGAATATTCATTAAATGTATGTTATGCTGCTCCATTAGGGTAGTAATAAATTGAAACAAAGTGCAGATGTTGGGATTACATTTTATGATCACCATTACTTATATAACATATATTACTTGTGTGTGTGTGTATATAAACACACACATAAGTAATATATGTCTAATGTTATTATTTAATTACATTTTAATATTATTTATTAAATGCTGATGTATTAAATATATGTATTTTGGCCCAATATATTTCAGCCAATCATGAATGCTCTAGCAGTCATGCACTAGAGGGTAAGTTTTATTTTTTAAATGTACTAGTTTAAGCAAAGGTTTAGCTTGTTTAGTTCTACTGTAAGTGTCTACCTTTGATATCTGAAGCAGCAAAGCTGCATTGTTATATGAGAGATTATATATTTATAATGTTTGATAGATGTAGTGTGTAAATCAAGCGGAAATGAATTATTAGCATATATCATCTTGTATCTTGTCTAGTTGCTGAAGCCACGGCAGATTCTTCTTTTGATGGGGGAAGTATGGCTCTAGCGATATTTATACTGGTGCTGCTAGTGTCTGTTTTATTGGGAGGAGCCTACATCTATGTCACAAGGTGAGCAATACAGAAAGTGAAAAGTATAAGTCTAATGTGAGCACAGCTCTGGGCACTTACACATGTTTTGTTTCTGCTTTAATAGATTGCTCAAAGCTTCTTGTAATAATAAAATGGTGCTCAGTGTCACCACTTGTTGTGAAATTAGATTGATTCTTTATAAAGCATGTAATGGCTTGAAGCGCAATGATATGTGTAGGTGGGAAAACACCATGACTGATCGCTGATGCGAGAGAACGTGCTGCGTTTGAACCCCTGTGAATCACTCTTCTCTGTTCCTCAGGTGCCGTTATCATTCAAACTTGAGACTTCCTCTTATGTATCCACATCCCTACAGCCAGATAACCGTGGAAACAGAGTTTGACAACCCTCTCTATGAGACTGGAGGGGTGAGAATCTCCCAGAACACTTCAATGCCACATAACAAGGCCCTTGAAATCACACTTTAGTGACACTGTGTACAAGTGTTTATTTGATGATCACACACTGGAAGATCCTCCGTAATGCCTGTATTTCTCATGTTTATGTTTTACAGGACACAAGAGAATATGAGGTGTCCATATGAAGAGTCCCACAGACACGTCCCGTACTGCTCCATTGCTTACAGGAAGTGATGTAAATAGATCCTGTCAACTCCACTCTCCCCACCTCCCCAACCTACAGAGCACAGAGAGGGGCATGAAGGGAACGGGGCTGTGAAACAGGAAGTACCAGTGCAGAGATCGTTTGGCCAGTAGACGTTACTGTGGTTTAACAACATGTGATTTGACACGTTTGTGCTCACAGCCAGAGGTTCTCATTCTGACATTCACAAACACGCATGTGTGTGTGATATTACAAGCACGTGAAAAATAACACGTAAAGAGTTTACACAGTGTTCTTTCGCCTCAATACCGTGACTTGCAGGACAGTTTAACCCTGGCGTTCGTAACCCCTTTGCTCCGATACAAAGGGGTGGTGGTGGCGCTGTCCCGTGTCTGTCTGTGCCCCGTCCTGCCTGCTGTCATTTTTAAGTCTTTGTACTTAGAGCAGTTTGTAGTGCAGGTTTTAAAGTAGTATTTTTTCCCTGCAAGTGATGTCCTACTGCAGCAGAGAGCAGATGATGTATTTATTTTGAAGTATATGTGAAATGTTCTCTGCTGAATAATGAATACTTCATTTTGGAGATCGAGAAAAAAAATGTAACTGATTTCTCTAAAGAAATGTGAAAAATAAAAATCTTTTCTAACACTGATGTGTCCTGATTTATTTGGAAAGAGATCTGACAGATGTGGAGCCCCGAACCTATTTAAAATTTAAAATAAAGGAAAATAAATAAAGGAACATATAACTTTTACAATTCATACAATTAATTTTTTATTAAATTCAGTCCTGAATTTACTTTTGTATTACTTTCCCCCCTTAATTTATTCTGTTTTGTTCCCTAATTTTTAGTAATACATTTATGCTCCACTGATAAATCTGTGGCAAATTCTGCCCACTACGGAATCGCCCCCCCCCCCCCCCCCCCCCATAATCCTGGGTTTATTTCTCACAATTCTGACTTTTTCTCAATTCAGAATTAAATTAAACTCCCAGCTGTGAGTTTATAGTAGTAGCTCATAATTAGTGTATATTAACCTGAGACATAAATTCACAATTTTGAGACGTCTGAATTGTGAGATATAAACTTTACTATTTATTTTGTGCTGCAAACAAAGTCTGAGTTTATATCTCACAATTCTGACTTCTATGGAGGTGGAAACACCAGAGTCACAGTGAAAGTTTCACATGTTATCTCTCAGTCCACCCATTTCCTTTGACTGTTTTATCTTCTTTTGAAAACAATACGGTGTTAAATGGGTGCATTACTATCCAATTTGCAAATTCTTATACACGTTACCAAAGAATCGTTCAGCAAAACCTGAACACATTCAAGGCTCAGAGACACAGGAAAAACCAAACCCACTGGTTGTGGCTGTCCGGAAAGATCTGATCTGATAGTGTGAATGTTTTTAAACTACGTTCACTTCCTCTATGTGCTTTCCGTACCATTTGACTTCACCGCGGAGCACTGAGTCTGGAGATAATGCAACGTTCAGTGTTTGCCGCGTGAAGGTCAGTTAATCGTTTCCTTAATGAGTTTAATGCAACACTTTTCATATCACAGTGCAATATATATTTTTCTGGTTCTATCTGTAGCCTGTATTTCCTGTCCATGTGGCATAAACCACTTTCACTTTTATAATATGCAAAAAAAAAAAGTGATTTTTAAAGTATGTTATGTAATTCAAAGATAAGATCTGATGAATCAAAAAGCTTTGTAAGACACTCATGGCTCCTGCAACCAGTTTTCTTGTAGTTATCAACGAAACATTTGCAGAAGGAGTCAACAGAGGAAGTGCAGTCACTTCTGTGTTTAAACGTAACCATTTTTCTGTCTTGGCGTAATGCGGCTGTCAGTTAAACGGTCAGTTGTACTCCTGCTAACCATCTTCGGAACTTATACGCTTACTAGGACTCTATATGAGGTGCTAACATGCCCTGGAGAGGTTCCCAGAACTCATGTGGTGTCTATAGGGGTTCAAAACTTGAACCAGACACTGTATCGGTATGACCAGAACACACCGATGGTGTTTGTGGGAGGGGTTCCACGATCAGGGACCACCTTGATGCGTGCCATGCTAGATGCCCACCCTGACATCCGCTGCGGGGAGGAGACGCGGGTGATCCCCAGGATGCTGTCTCTGCGGCAGGGCTGGGGGAGGCAGACAGAGGAGCGCTGGGCGCTGGAGGAAGAGGGAGTCAGTCAAGAGATGCTGGATGCTGCGACCAGAGCATTCCTGCTGGAGATCATCGCACGGCACGGGGATCCTGCACCACTGCTGTGCAATAAAGACCCCTTTACACTGAAGAGTGCCCTTTATCTGTCATACATTTTCCCCAAGTAAGATATCTCCTTTTTAGAGGTGCATTCAGGGATTTCATTTATTATTTTATTTTCTTTGTTTTTTTCGTAAAAGGTTTTTGCACAAAGACATTTGTAGTCCTTCTAATAAATATATTTACACCTATTTTAAATGGACTGAGTTCCATCATGAGGGCCAACAAGTCTTCATAGAAAAATGTAAAACTCTAGCTGCTGATACAGTCTAGAAGTGTTGTTTTTATTTGATTCAATTTTATTTTAAGGTTTTACACAAAGACATTTGTAAATCTGCTGTATATATACACTTATTTATTTCACATGGAGTTTCTTGAGCAGCAAATCAGCATATTAGAATGATTTCTGAAGGATCATGTGACACTGAAGACTGGAGTAATGATGCTGAAATTTCAGCTGTGCATCAATGGAATAATTTTCACATAGATTTAAGAGTACATTGCTCTTTAACTGGAACAAAGTCTAAAACAAAGGCAATATTTTGTACTGCATAAAGCAATGCCAGCAAAATCCTTTTCATTTCTAGCCTTTTTCATGACATTTCAGTCTTTCTGTCTCACTCCTCATGCCATCATCTATCCTTACAGCTCTAAATTCCTGCTAATGCTCAGAGACGGCCGGGCGTCTGTGCACTCTATGATCTCCAGACGAGTGACTATTGGTGGCTTCAACCTGTCTAGCTACAGGGACTGTCTAACTAAATGGAGCAATGCAGTCGAAGTCATGTTCTCCCAGTGTATGGCAGTAGGCCGGAGTCGCTGTATGACCGTCCGCTATGAGGATCTGGTGCTGCAACCACGAGCCACTATGCAGCGTGTGCTGCACTTTCTGAAATCACCATGGCACGAAGGTGTGCTTCACCATGAGGAGGCCATCGGGCAGCCTGGAGGAGTATCACTGTCTCGGTAGGGCGAAATAACATTTAAAGGGATAGTTCAGCCAAAAATTAAATTTCTGTCATCATTTACACACCTTCTACTTGTTCAAAAGTTGTATGGGTTTCTTTCTTCTGTTGAACATATTCTGAAGAATCTTGGTAGCCAGACTGCTGATGGTACCCATTGACTTCCATAGTATTTCCTTCAATACTATGGAAGTCAATGGTTACCATTAACTGTTTGGTTTTTCAAAATATCTTCTTTTGGGTTCAAAGCTGAAGGAAATGTATACTGTTTTGGGACAACTTGAGATTGAATAAATGATGAGAGCATTTTCATTTCTGGGTGAACTATCCCTTTAATGTCTTGGGTGCCGGCCTTCCACTGTTCCCCTGATGATCCTCGCTTTCCACTTTGTTTTTAAGAAGTGAACGCTCCACAGATCAGGTGATCAAACCAATTAACTTGGAAGCCCTCACACGCTGGGTAGGCCACATCCCAGCAGACGTCCAGCAGGACATGGAGAACATCGCACCAATGCTGAGCAGGCTGGGCTACAACCCCAAAGCCAATCCACCAGACTATGGTCCACCCGATCCGGAAGTGATCAACAATACTGAAAGGGTATATTTGAACACAGAATATGACATACATTTAATTTAATTCAGTGCAACTCAAGGATCAGAGTTGCTAGTTATTCAATAATAATTTCCAGTTTCCATGTCTTTTCTAGGTACTGAGAGGAGATTTTAAAACTCCCACAAGACTGAAAAGATTGGTACAAGTGAGTGCATGCTTTTACGTTTTTAAAGCCTAGAGTATGATATTTGATACAGATATTTCTAAGGCCCCTAAGTTATCAACCGAATCAAACTTCAGGTTGTGGTAAAAAAGTGTTTTAGATGTGAAATAGTAAACATAAGTATAATATTCTATTGTTAGTAATATTTCAAGAGAGTGACAATGCAGTGGTCTGCTATATTGTTACACTCTAAGACATCAAAAATATGTCTCAATACACCATGTTAAAATGAAAATGTGTCAAATGGTGTTTCAAATCTATTTTGAATTACAGTATCCATTTTATTTGTAGTGTTTGACGATTGAAGGAAATGTGCAAGTTTCACAGGAAATGTACTGTTAGTTTTGTATGTATTAGCAACAAACTTATTTTTTTTGCTCAGTTTTGGGCACTGAACAAACAGAGTTTCTTCTTAACTATGAGATCCATATTCTTCTATATCATACTATATGAGCCATAAAAGCCAACTGTAACAAGTAGGATACTCAACAAAAAGCGAATATGCAAATTTATTAAAAAATATTTTGTCTTCATTTTCAATAAACTGTTCATTTAAAACAAACAAATGATTTTCTAACTATTATTTCATATGACAGGCTTTACAGGGTTAAACATACTTTTGGACAAAAATGTGAAAAGTCTATTTGAAAGAAAGACAGTACAAGCACAAGCACATGTTTCAAGTTAAACAGTTCAAAAATAGATGAATCAATGATTCAACAAAATATTTAATATTAATTTGAGTGATTTGGTAGTCAGATATTAGTAGACCATGTTAACATGAACCAGGGAAATCAAATGTCATTGCAAAAATGTCAGAAGTTGGTTTTAGAAATGTATTTATTTGCAGATTCTACTTTATTTGGTGTCTTGTCATTTAATGAAATGACACTATATGTCCCAATACATTCTATAAGAATATATAGGCACACTATGATTATAGGTTGCATTATGTCACTTTGTTTTGAATAAACTATATTATTTTTTAAATAATTCCTTGTTTTGACAGGGATCTCCAAATATAGTTTTTAAAGAAGGTAGAAACTGAACAGAGTCATTGGTTGCAGTATGTGCTCGAGTTCAGCTTTGGATAACTTCACCACAATTTTGTGCCATACAGATACAGAAAAACGCGAGAAGGAAATGAGGAGCATCTTTATGCTATAGCTGTGGTTACTGGGGTCTGATTTCGATGTTGCCAGCATCCATTAGAATAAAAATGTGATTAAATCTTATTGTGTACCAAAATGTTGTTATGCAATAGACTGATGTCAAAGAAACAATTCTCAGGAAGGACATTAAACCCTGGACAGAGATCAACATTTTTACTTCCTGATGCGCTCAGAAGAGTATTGTTTGCTTTGTTTATCGAACAAAGCTTGCCATAATTCAGTTACACTGGACTTCCTGAACAATGCAGTTTTTTTTGTCTTGTTTTGGGAAATGAGAAGAGTGTGATGCACTTGGTGTCGAACTGAATGTTGTTGCTATGTGCCTGCATGCATTTCCTTGACCTAACTATTAAATTGAGTCATTGTTCTTTTCCTAGTGCCAAAATGCATTATTTTCCCCTCAGTGTTTCCAAAAGTGCATTATTTCAATAAAAATATTCCTACAAATCGAGCAATGTGTTATTTTGAATCCTATTTGTGTCATTATTTTGATCTCGAAACATTCAGAGCCAACCCTGTGCACTGCATCATATCACTACGCCTGTCCCCAACCCCCATGAACACACCAAATAAACATATATATCTGTTTTACGTCCAAACAACTAATTTATAAAATGCGTTTTTGTATAACATAAACATAACGCATATGTTAATGCTTCCCACAAAATCAGGTTTTCAAATCGAATGTCTGCAATTGTTTAAATAGTGCGTCGGGTGTAGCGGCGGAAGGATACAGTGCGTTCTGTATAAATAGCTGGACCTTTTGTTGTGAGCCGTTAGGTTGCTTCCGTGACGAGACGATAAAGACGCACGCATTTCGCACTCTTCCAGAAAGAACATTTGTTTGTAAGTATGAAGTTAAATCGTATACAGACGACGCCAGATATTTCGCTTCTTAAAAACAACGGTATTTTATTTGACTTGAAGCGCTGGTGGAATCATATAAACGTGTATTTTTGAATGGGCTAACGCGTTAGCTTTTTATGCTATCCGGCCTGGTTGTTTCAGAGGACTGTTTTTGATTTTTTTTGTAATTTTATGTGGATTAATATTAAAATATTATACTATATATAATTATACATCGATTTGTTTTATGTACGTTTTGTGCTCATCGCGAATTTGGCGGCGAATTATACCGCGAAACAGTGCAGTGAGGGCGGGCAATCTCAATTCATCTGCGTATTTTTTTTTTAACAACATCTGTTAGCAGTCTACACGTTCTTGAACATGTACCTGATCGAAATATAACTCATTAATCGTTAATTATCAATGTTTTTGTTACATTGTTTTCTAGCCATTTTCTATGGCAAAATTCGCCATTTTGTTTTCAGTCGGCCGCTTTAGTTACGCCCTGCCTCTTAGCTGTGTCAGCAGAAATGATGGCGTTTGCTCACAAACCTTTTTGTTTCGCTTTCTTTTGAGGTAGTTTCTAGAGAATTCTTAGGCTTGTCTATTATTAATGAAACCGTAATCTTCATTATTTCTCAATGCAGCACATACATTGATGTTAATTAGACTGAATATCTCTTTCTAGCGTAAAGATGCAGATTTTTGTGAAGACGCTGACTGGCAAGACCATCACCCTCGAGGTTGAGCCCAGCGACACCATTGAGAATGTGAAAGCTAAAATCCAAGATAAGGAAGGCATTCCTCCTGACCAGCAGCGTCTGATTTTCGCTGGAAAGCAGCTGGAAGATGGACGCACGCTGTCTGACTACAACATCCAGAAGGAATCCACCCTCCATCTTGTCCTGCGTCTGAGAGGTGGTATGCAGATTTTCGTCAAGACACTGACTGGCAAGACCATCACCCTCGAGGTGGAACCAAGCGACACCATTGAGAACGTGAAGGCCAAGATCCAGGACAAGGAAGGCATTCCTCCTGACCAGCAGCGTCTGATCTTCGCTGGCAAACAGCTGGAAGATGGGCGCACATTGTCCGACTACAACATCCAGAAGGAGTCCACCCTCCACCTGGTGCTCCGCCTGAGAGGTGGTATGCAAATCTTTGTGAAGACGCTGACTGGCAAGACCATCACCCTCGAGGTTGAGCCCAGTGACACAATTGAGAACGTCAAAGCTAAAATCCAAGACAAGGAAGGCATTCCTCCTGACCAGCAGCGTCTGATCTTTGCCGGCAAACAGCTGGAAGATGGACGCACACTGTCCGACTACAACATCCAGAAGGAGTCCACCCTCCACCTGGTGCTCCGCCTCAGGGGAGGCATGCAAATCTTTGTGAAGACCTTGACTGGCAAGACCATCACCCTCGAGGTTGAGCCCAGTGACACCATTGAGAACGTCAAAGCTAAAATCCAAGACAAGGAAGGCATTCCTCCTGACCAGCAGCGTCTGATCTTCGCTGGAAAGCAGCTGGAAGATGGACGCACACTGTCCGACTACAACATCCAGAAAGAATCCACCCTCCATCTTGTCCTGCGTCTTCGTGGGGGCAATTAATATGCTCATGATGTTTACTATATAGGTCTTGAAAGTTATCAGACCAATTGCAGTATCCTTTGTTTCCTCTTAATCATCCAATAAAGTTCTGGCATTCCTGATTCTCTTGTTTTGTCATCTCTGAAATTATTCGCACACTTGTCACTTTAAAATTTACAATATGGAGTTACAATTTTATGTTAAGAAAAAAAAACTCACTGGTTTGAAAGTCAAATGATCTAAACGTTGATTATTTTTCTCATACACTTTCTAGTCCGGTAGTCTACATTTGAAGTGGATCAAAACCATTAAGTTTTGGTAAAACAAAATACCCATTTTTGTCTTGGGACTTTTTTTTTTTTTTTTTTCAGTTCAAATGCTGACCCATGTTTAATAGATCTCATTTGCTAGAAGTTTCATGTCATGCTGGTAATATTGCACTGGAATAAAGAATTGTGTAGAATGGGTAAGTAACCCCTTTTAAAGGCAAAATTAAAGTTTAAAAAATTTTCAATCTTTAAAACTTGAACTTGTATTTCTGTGTTTGATTGTAGTTAGGCCTCTAGATGTCGCTAAATGTTTGTGGAAAGCCATGAGACCTCTTGATGCTCGTATTTTTGGAGTGGCTCTCATGTCTGTTCTGGCTGTCTTGTGAACATCCTTTATCTGACCCTCAAGTCATGGTGCTCTAATGGGTAATTATTAAATCACTGGTAAATGCCTCTACCTTGACAATTGAAATTTTCTATTGCAGTTGGCCCAGAAGTAATTTGCTGCTAGAGAGCAGCTCTTAATTAGTTTAACTGTTGTTTGTTCACCTGTTAGAGAAACTGAGAATTGTATTTTACACAGGGTTTTTTTTTTTTTTTGAGCAACCCTAAGTTGTGTATTACTTAAAGATACAAATCAACCTTTGTGTCTTGCCACCGCCAAACTCCAGGCGATCACATACAACGTCTCTTGGATACTTAGTTAATTTCTTTGCACAACAAAGTATTCTGAAATCAGTGTGAGAATCAGTCCTGCCAGGTCTAATGAAAATATTTACCAGGTCTTCTTAAAATGATTGCTGTATTAAAAGAAAAATAATCCAAGAGCTAAAAGATGAACAAAAAAAAAAACATTAAGCTGTTGATATTGGTCTGTTCAATGAGAAATATGTTGAAGATAATGAAGAGGAACTGTGAATGTTTCAAATGTGAGATCCATCTGATTTTGTGCTGGGTTTAATGGACCTTTTAATTAAAACTTTTATTATATATCATAGTGTGACTGGGATTAAATTGTTTCTAAATTTAAAACGGCCAGCAGTTAATAACATTTAGACACTAGTTTCTTGCTGCGTTACAGAGTCGTGTGTTTTCAGAATGAAATAATGGCTTTCATGCAGATACATTTCTATGCACCAGTAAATATCATAATTTATGGCTTATGTTTGTCATGAAGTTAAAGGCACAAAAAGTTTACAAGCAAATTAGCTTGTTTCCTTCATTAGGTTTACAGTCTGGATTTTGAATCAAAAATCGCATTAATATCCTCTTTAAAAAGCTCTTTGATATCGTTTTGCCTTCACCCTAATTGGCGTTTCGTATTAAAAGGTTTTGACTCGTACACACTGGAGGAAGAATTCATTGATGTAAGATTTGCTCAGTCACTCCAAGAGCTTCCTCATATAAGCAACTTCAAGCATGAGACTCTTATTGTTCCTATTGCTTTGGTAAAAAATTGTAATTAAACAGTCCGATACTTTATAATTTCTTTTATTTATTTATTTTATATAAAGTAATCCCTGGCAGATTATTTCTCAGAACTGTTTGTCTCTTTTTTTTTATTTCACAAAGAAAAATAGCTGTCACTGCAGGCTCTAGATAAGCCATTGTGCTACATTCATATGAGTTATCAGTGGCAAATACTTGTCCAATAAAGATACAAAAACTCTTATCATGTTCTTCCAGCAGCTCTGTTTCATCATTTGCCATGGCGCTTTAAACATAATATACCATGTTTTTAATAACTGTTTTACAGTACATAAACAGTGAAAAAACAGTAAATGTATAAATAAAATGTTTTTGCAAGCTTTTGCTTCAGAACTATTTTATTTTGGACATCAAGCTTCTTTATATATAAAATAAAATATTACTGAAATATTTGCTTCAGAACTATTTTATTTTGGACATCAAACTTCTTTATATATAAAAAAATATTACTGAAATATAATTAGGCTGCATTAACTGCATAAACCCAACACTATGCAAATGTATTAACATGGATAGGACATTCTAAATGCATAAAGAACAGAAGAATAAATTACAGATTTATAAAAATTTAATACAGTATTTGATTCGATGCACGGCATTTGACATCAGAAACATGCGAATGTGAGGCCTTTCCTTTTCTCTTTTAGTTAAAAAAGCTCTTCATTGTATTATTCTAATAGTGCACAAATGCTTAGTTGTATTTAATTTTAATTAATTTAGGCCTTTCTCAAATCTGTCTATTAGAAGTACGTTTTGGGGACAATGTATGTACATATAGTAAACTTTGCTTTTAAACTGTTCCATAAAAAATAAAGTAGATTCGATTTTCTAAATAGTTTCTTATCTTCACTGTGGAAGGCGTGTGTAACTACGTTACCCAGAAGTCTCTGGCTTAAAGGTGACGCTTTGAGCATCGTAAACATGATAATCAATCAGCAAGAGCGCTGTAAAACCTGCAGGATTATAGAGGCGGACTTTAACATCACTCACCAGCTCTAATGTACATGATCATAAAGTCAGCAGAGCATTAATAACTCTAGGCAAGAGTTTTATGGCTTTATCTTGTATAAGTGATAGTTTGCTCGCTTTGCGCTGTCCAGAGGAAATCACTTCAGTTTCTCAAAGCCCCGCGTTTGTTTGTGAAGAGAACTGTGTGGAAATAAGGATGGCGGTGTCTAAATCTACATTATCCATCGTTTTTATAGTTCTGGGGGGGTTGGCGGTTTTATTCGGGACTGTGCTGGTGTTTGTCGGACCAATTATAATAGACGATCAAATAGTCAAGGTAAGTCATACATCTGACAGGTGCGCAAAACGCTCTGATTAACCATTTTTGCATTTTAAAATAACATAGTCACAAAAACGTGCGCTCTAGTGTGTTAAACTGAGCTCGATATGACTTTTGTCTTGTGTTAAAAAAAACATAAATAGGAACGACCATTAAGTTATCTAACTTAATTACCAAACTAGCCTGTATTAATAATAGACAACAATAGATAATCATAATGGTTAGTGGTTTAATGGTTAATAATTTTCAAATGTGTGCGTAATCACACTGAGAATGACAGCTTTGTTTCATTCTTTCTCTGTCCGTTTTGTTTTATTTTAAGTTTATGTATTGTTTAACATTTTAGAATTATTGTTTTGTAAACTCTATTTCAGGGCTGTAGTATTGTATTTTACCTTTGTCACTTGCAACTCATACCGTTTTAACTATAGCCTATATTTATGTATCCCAGTTTCTACAAAAATATTAAGAACTGTTTTCACTTAATAGCTAGGTAATAATCAGAAATGTTTCTTGAGCAGCAAATCAGCATATTAGAACGATTTCTGAAGGCTCATATGACACTGAAGTCTGTAGTAATCACAGGAATAAATTTAATTTTAAAATATATTAACCTAGAAAATGGTTCTTTTTTTATTTTCTAATAATATTTCACAATATTACTGCTTTTATTGTAACTTGATTAAATGCAGTCTTGATGAGCATTTCTAAAAACACTTTATAAAACTTCTAAATTCAAGAATTGCTTTGAATAACTTTTTATTTTATTTATTTATTTTTTGTAATACCCCATGTTGTCCATCAAAAAGCCATACATCTGCATTCAGTTATTAAATATAAAGGTTTTAAACTAAGCTATTTTAAATGCAGCGTTTCACACTCGGGCCAGTAACCATCTTCACATCATATCTTCTCAGAATATAGAGATTAACCCGAACAACGGACTCTCCTATACTATGTGGAAGGACATCCCAGTCCCCTTCTTTATGTCTGTATATTTCTTTCATATTGTCAATCCTAATGAAACCCTAAATGGAGAAAAGCCCACGGTGGTACAGAGGGGGCCATATGTGTACAGGTAAGAATTGTTCCCTTTTTTTGTAAAACTGCTTTAGACAATGTATTTTTAAAAGTTCAATACGAATCACTTGATCAGACTTCTCTGGACATCTAATGTTTGTGGCTGTTCAGACCTGGAAAATATATATTGCAAAATAATTGCTTTCGCGCTGTTTCATTTTTTTTTTGCAAACTTTATTTTTTTTTGCAAAAAAATTTTTTTCTCCCAATACTTTCTTCTTCAATTCTTTATTTTGTTTGCAAAAAGCAAATTTATTTTCCTCAATACTTACATTTTTGTAAAAAAAAAAAAACTCACTGGTTTGAAAGTCAAATGATCTAAACGTTGATTATCTTTTCTTGCATATATATATATATATATATATATATGGCATTATTTAGATTGTTTGCCTTTATTGTGAAAGGCCACATTTATTAGCCCAACATTTTTATTTTATGTTGCACATTATATTAAATACATATTTATAAAATATCAGTAGTGCATTTTTAACGTCTAACTAAGAATTTTTATTTAAAATAATATTTTCTTATAAGATCCCACATTAATTGGCACATTTTTATTTTATTTTTGAACAACGTAAATATCATAATATTTTACCATATCCATATCAGTCGTGCCTTTTAATTTCAGTATTCATAGTTGTGTTTCTTCTGTTGACAAGTTGTTTTAGGCCAGATCAGTTTGTGGTTGTATCAATAGTTGTTAAATGTGCTTTCATTTCCTCCGTCATAATTGTGTGGGTTCCTTTTTAAGGTGAGACATGACAAATGTTTGTGGTAGTGACTTTAAACAAATCATGTGCTTGCATTTTGCAGTCTGAGCGGGAGGCTACGAGTCTTTTTGTGTGACTTTCTAACATGCTGACCAAGAATCTCTCAGTTCCTCCACAAAAAGATACATTTTACAGTGCTGGAAATCAGCTACCCAAGTCACATATTTCTGTTGATGTGACTCGTATCTGTTTCAGTGAAAACCGCTGGAAGGACAACATCACATTCCATGACAATCACACCGTCTCGTATAAGGAATATCGGCAGTATTTCTTTGAGGAGAGCATGTCTGTGGGAAATGAATCCGATGTGGTCACCATCCCTAACATGCTAGTGCTGGTGAGAATTCAGGACTTTATATTTCTAGCCAATTAAGAAAAGTGATTGATAGAACTAACACCTTGGTTTTTCATTCACGGTTTCAGGGCGCTTCAGTAATGATGGAGAACATGCCCTCACCTTTACGCAAGCTGGTCAGCAGCACATTCAAGAGCTTCAGCGAGGGACCTTTCTTGACCAAGCCAGTTGGAGAACTCATGTGGGGCTACGACAGCAAGTTGGTGGACTTCCTGAACAATTTGCTCCCTGGAATGCTCCCAACCAGCGGGAAGTTTGGCTTATTTGCTGAGGTGGGTGTTATGTGTCTTGTTACAGAAGCTTCGTCAGTGGTGATGATTATTAGTTTTATGGTTTTTAGCCTTATTGATTTTTCTTGTTTTGTTTTGCTCCATATATAGTTTAACAACTCCAACACTGGACAGTTCACTGTCTTCACTGGTCAAAACGACATCCGGAAAGTTCATATGGTGGATTCTTGGAATGGCCTGAAAAGTGTAAGCCAAATGTTTTTTGAGACCATCATAAAACTAACAAAAAAAAACATTAGCTCTTTTTCAAAACATTACTTAGCTGCTTATATAGGCCGCATACTATGGCCAGGCAGAAGCTTACACTGTGCATGAACTTATTTCCACACTTTGAATTCTCAAAATGTGTCCGAACGCTGGTTATATCGCATTGGAGCTATACGCTGAATATGTTTCATTGCAACAATGTTTATAGTGGGCAGAATGTTGCCAATCCCAAATGGTTTTGCAAATAAACATATTTAATAAAATACTATATGCAATGAAATGTAAATTTTACACAATAAAAAAAAGCCTGCATTTACTTGATCAAAATTCCTTTTCTAATTTTCCTTTCTATTCTTGTTTTTTTTTTTTCACTTTTCTTTTACCATATCTCTTTTTTCTTCTTTTTTTCCATTTGTCTTTCACCTTTTTTTCTATTCCTTTTCATCCCTTTACTTTAAATTAATAAAATAATATTGTTAAATATTAATACATTTTAAAAAAATCAATTTTAATAGATTTTAAGTTGTAATTTATTTATGTTATGGAAAAGCTGAATTTTCAGCATCATTACTCTAATCGTCAGTTTATTTTTATTTATTATTTATTACGTTATTTATTTTTGTGAGAATAAAAAAAGTGCCTGTTGATTCTCTCATGCGGAGTGATATCTGTGAGTGGCTGTTTATTAAAATTGTTCCATTTTAAATTACTAAAAGTTGTCTTGGATTTAATGCTGCCAGTGTAGGAGAACAGACCTTTTGGTGTTGCATGAAGGTAGTGATATCATGCTATATGTAAAGGATCTATGTTTAATCTGTGCAGGTGGATTACTGGAGTTCTGAACAGTGTAACATGATCAATGGCACAGCGGGTCAAATGTGGCCTCCGTTCATGACTAAAGAGTCGACGATGCCCTTCTACAGCCCTGATGCGTGCAGGTAAACACCTACACATATACACTCTATAACTGGGGTGCCCAAACTTGGTCCTGGATCGGTATAAGATGGTAAGTTTTTAACGGCTTGTTCTGTGGCAATTCTCCAAACTCAGGTCCATGGAGCTGGTATATCAAAGGCCAGGTGTGTCTCGTGGGATTCCCGTGTACCGCTTCGTGGCCCCAAAAACCCTTTTTGCCAACGGTTCAGATTATCCTCCCAATGAGGGCTTCTGTCCTTGTCGACAGTCCGGCCTTCTCAATGTCAGCACCTGCAGACACAGTGGGTCTCTACTATTTTTCTTTGTTCTTTCTTTTCTTCTCTAGTTTCTCTCTTTTTTTTATCTTTTGTTGTCTTTTTCTCTTCCCCCCCACCCCCTTTCTTTAACCCCATCTCTTTTATTTTGCTTTTTCTGCATTTCTCTTTTCTTACAGCCTTTTCATCTTTTAAGTTCTAGTTTCTTTTATTCATTTTCTGTTTCATTCACCTTTTTTCTTTCATTCACAGATTCCCCTGTGTTCATGTCCCATCCGCACTTTTTTGAGGCTGATCCCATCCTTTTGGACACTGTCAATGGATTGAGCCCGAATGAAGATGAACATGGGCTCTTCATCGATATCCACCCGGTAAGAAAACCAGGCACACAGAAACACATACTGTAACCTGCAGCATTGTTATTGGGAACTACTCAGTATAATTAGGTGGATATTTCTAGTATTTCTAGAGTCTTTGTAGAAATAAAATTATATTAAAATGTATTTTATATACATTATACATTTATTATATAATATAACTTTTTGTTTAAAAAACAATATTACATAATATTTACTTCAAGAAGGCAAATGAATAACAACTGATGGCATGTTTCTTTCACGTCTGGTGACTGAGCAAGTTTGAAGCTTATCTCTCAAGGTTATTGATTATTGGTTGTCTTTATCTGAAATTGGCCATGAATGCGAAATTGATCCTTATCTTTTATCTAAATTTGTTGCATAAACATCTGCTTTTATTTAGCTTTAAAAGATGCACCAGCAGGTTTTGTCCGTTGCTGTGTTCTGTGTTTGGTGTCCACGCTTCCTCTAATTGTGACTAAGCTTGCATGCTTGTGGTTATGAAAATCAGTGATTCAACTTTGTCACTGGTTTGATAATGATTTACATTTTCATTACTGCCATTAAACCATTACAAAATCTGATAAGCTAATTGGAAATGAGGGGCACTGTGACCTTTATGATGTTTGTATAACTCTCAGCAACTTGATGACCCATTATAAACAAGATTCTAAAGGTATGGTATTTTTACATGTTCAATGTCTGATTAAAGGTTTACTGATGACATATTTTAGATTTAAACCTTTGCGTTTAATTCAGTAGTGCCTGTGGATAGAGGGCTAAACATAGCTGGAAATCTGGCATTTGACATTTAGATTTTAGTTGGTTAGCTGATTTGATAGTAGTGAGCATTGATCACATTGCTGGGGTTATATGTGAAACTCCTGATGTCTGCATCTGGGCCTTTTGCCACACATGTAGTTTGATATGACGAACTCCACTTTATGACTTTTGGTTAGCTGGAGATACGGACGCAGTTTTACATCACTAAACTGAACAGAATTGCACAATCCTGACACACTTCTTGGCCAGCTATTCGTCCGATTACCAAACTCAGTGGTTATCTTATTGTACTGTTGTCATCTGTTTTCATGCTTGCGTTTGTTGTGAATTAAAAAATGTTTTTCTGAAAGTGGTTGGGGACATGCAAACAGCCTCGGCTTGGTTTGAATGTCTGGGATGAATTGACTGTATGAAACCTGATTAGCTCCAGAGTGTTTGGATGCTCAGATGCATTACTAAGTTGTGTTTTCTACAGAAGCAAATGCATGTTTAACTCTCTTATAGTTCAGAACTAGGCCTTCATTGAATCCACACCTTCAAAATAATGGATTCAATAGACAGCAGTGCAGTTTAGTTCTGTTCAATGTCTTTTACAGTGTCAATCAATTCAGCACATTTTGAAATGGTTTGAGATTTTTCATGAGTTCAAATCAGCGGATTAGAATGATTTCTTGAAGCGTCATGTGAAGCGTCATCTTAAGACTTTAGTAATGAAGCTTAAAAAAATTCAGCTTTGATCACAGGAATATACTGCATTTTACTATATATATATATATATATATTCAAATAGAAAACGGGTTTAATTTTAAAAAAAAATATATTTCACAGTATTACATTTTATTTATGTATTTATTTATTTTTATAAAATCAGCCATAAAAAAAAACTTGGAATCGAGTGATAATGTTTAAATTTATACTTTTAAATTTTATCTTCATCCAGGCTTTTGTTTCATGGATTCTAAGAGACATTTATGGATATTTTAGTTAATGTACTCATTCATTCAGCATATATTCTATTTCTTTTATCCTATCATGTGCAAGTAGTTTTTTTTTTTTAAGATACCAAAGCTGCACATTGATCTATATAGAATCAAGTTTATAAAAGGAATGAACTGAAAAAGGACGTTGGCTAAATCACTACTCAAGTAAAACTTCAAGTTTAAAGAGATTTTAATCTGACTTGTATCAAACGGACTCTGTTGGAATGTGTTTATTGAAAAACTTTGTATTCCAGGAGACTGGAGTGCCAATGAATGTTTCGGTTCGGCTGCAGCTCAATCTGCTCATCAAGAGTGTGCCTGACATCACGTAAGTACAGCACAAATACAGTAGGTCAACAGTCCCAAATATCGGTCTGTTCTGAGGTCCGCTGTTGTGAAATGTGTTTTTTTTTTTTTTTTTTGGATGACCGCTCTGTTCTGTACAGTGACTCATTTCTGTGTTCTATGTTCTGTGTGTTTGCTCGTTTCAGAGAAACAGGAGAGATAACTGAAGTGGTGATGCCAATGATCTGGTTTGAAGAGGTAAGAGTAAGTTACAAAAAGAAACAACGGCACAAAATATCTCAAAGTTTCCAAACAAATGTTAAAATGGCTGAAATTGGCATACTTCATTTGGAGTTATTTCTCAAGTTAACTTTTAGTGTTTAAAAGACCCTTAATATTCAGCCATTTTATCGATTTTACAACACTGACACTATTGGATGAGTACAAAGTTAAATTGAGCTGGATAATGACTAATGTGTTTTGTAGAGCTGATTTATAGTGGAATCAAGTTTGTTTTATGAATAACGCAACATTCACACTAGCCACGTTAACATGGACACTCTTTCAATCAGAATGAAATCATTCCGATGAACCCAAACATAGTGTTTACATGAATGCTAAATAAAGTGATCAGGCTGATGTGCGCAATAATCTGTCACAAGCTTCAAATCAGATTTCCACATGCACACACTGCACAAATATATACCGTATTTTTCGGACTATAAGTCGCACCTGAGTATAAGTCGCATCAGTCCAATAATACGTCACAACGAGGAAAAAAACATATATAAGTCGCACCGGACTATAAGTCGCATTCATTTAGAACCAAGCACCAAGAGAAAACATTACCGTCTACAGCCGAGAGAGGGCGCTCTATGCTGCTCAGTGTAGGCTACAGGAGAACTGAGCAGCATCTCTGGCAGCATAGAGCGCCCTCTCGCGGCTGTAGACTGTAATGTTTTCTGTTAGTTCATTTCTCTTGGTTCATGTCAAATTAATTTTGCTAAATAAGTCGCACCTGACTATAAGTCGCAGGACCAGCCAAACTATGAAAAAAAGTGTGACTTATAGTCCGGAAAATACGGTAGTTTTTGAATGCTAATCCTCCTCCTTTTCTTTGTTTTAAAAGCAGACTTCAATATTTTCATAGAATTATTTACATTTTGGGTGCTAATTAGGAGATGACAAGCACATGAAGGTTTGCACAATGATGCTTCTATTAGTCAAGCAGTAAAAACGGCCATTCCTTTACCAGAAACGGTACAAAACCGTATTGCTGCTCGCCCTGCTCATTCAGGACCGGCTGCATGGTTGGGTTGGGAGTTTTTTTTTTTTTTTTTGCCCAGAACAGAACCATACCACCAAATCCAAACTGTATGCTAAGTGTCAATCATTTTAACGATAGTGGTCCTGGCAGAATTACAGTAATACTGTTGTTTATTACTGTGATTCTGTATTGTATAAAGCGCTATATAGATAACTGAATTCAGTTTGAAAGAAAGATAATGTTGAAATCTCTTCATTTTCTTCATCTTTCTCAGAGCGGCTACATTGATGGTCCTGGTCTCAACACGTTCCGCACCAATCTGGTGGTGCTGCCCATGGTCCTGGAGTACATGCAGTACATCTTCATCGGTCTCGGACTTGCAGGCATTTTGGGGGCCGTGGTGTTATATGTCAGTGACAAGGTACGTGGCCTACTGCGCTTATTTTGCGCTTATTTTGCATTTGTTTTACTAATAATATCTTTTGCTTCAGAGTGTATATGTTTGTGTGAGTGCATGTGTGACGTGAAAGATAATGAGAGGAAGTGGGTTTATGTGATGCTGTGCAAATGTGGTTTGGTGTTTAATTGTGTCTGAGTAGGTAAAAGTTAAGCATAAGAACCCAGAAGCACTTTTAATATTCTTTTATCACCCCACTTTAACACTCTGTATAGGTTTAGATGGTTTATAGAGCATGGTTTGTTTTACAGAAAGCCATGAAAAAGACATCAGGTTCTCTGTCACAAGGGGTCAGCACCAACTATTTATATATGCATATTCAAAAACCGAGATTACCGTGATCATAACAATCAAAATTGTGTATATGCATGTCATTTTCAAATCTCTAGACTTTAAATGACACCGTAAACAACCAAAATATGTTTAAAAGGAAAAGTTCACCCAAAAATGAAAATTAGAAAAAGTACTCACCCGCAGGCCATTCTAGACGTAGATTTGGAGAAATGTAACATTACATCACTTGCTCAACAGTGGATACTCTGCAGTGAATGGGTGCCGTCAGAATGAGTCCAAACAGCTGAGAAAAACATCACAATAATCCACAAGTAATCCACTCCAGTTCATCAATTAACATCTTGTGAAGTGATAAGATTCATGTTTGTAAGAAACCAATCCATCATTGAGGTGTTTAATCTTTAAACAATCACTGGCCAAATGTCAAGTCCATAATCCATAATAAAGCTTCCTCCATTGAAAAGTCCATTCCCTGTAGTATTCTCACATCAAAATCTACTCACATATACATTTTGATCTGTTTTTGCTTGTAAAACGTATGATCTGTGCAGATTTCTCTCTAGATTCAAACATGGCAACTTTTTAACTATTATATTGAGCCGGAAGCTAAATATAATAAGTTTAAAAATGTCTTGATGCATTTGTTTCTTACAAACATGCTGCTTTTCGCTTCACAAGACATTAATTGATGGACTGGAGTCATGTGGATTATTGTGACGTTTTTACCGCTGTTTGGACTCTCATTCTGATGGCACCCATTCAAGGTGAATACATTTTTAGCAAATTTTCATTTTTGGGTGAAATGTTCCTTTAAATAAGCAAGGCCTGATCATACTTGAATGTCATGTTGCTGCTTTAAAAAAAATAAACAGCCAGAGAGAAATTGACCAAGACCAATGGGTTTTATTATTAAAGGAAAAATCAGATTTCAAAACGTGATTTAACCGCTGCACGCTCATGTTCATCTTGCATGCTCCTGCCTCATTCAGTCACTGACACACATCATGCATGCATCGCCATGCACACAAGCACTCTTTGCCATTCAAATTCCTTTCAGTTTTTGTCCGCTGTGATCTCAGTAGTGTCACTCCAATAATCAACTGGCTCCAAATCAGTGTCCCTGGCCTCCTGATGTTCAATGAGGTCTGGTTATTCTTTTAGGAAAGCGTAAAAGATGCAAAACACAACCCGACCAGTGAGACACAGGATGAAAAATATTGCATAAACGACAGGTGGGTTTTTGCTTCATACATGCTGCTTCTCAAACACTTCTTCTGCAGGTGGGACCTTTTTGGAGTAACACGAGCATATTGAAATGTCTTCATTTGACCTTTTATAGTCACTGTAATTTAATTTAATCTGGTTCACTGATCAATCCATCATAACTCATCAGAACATTTTGGGCAATTTCTAATTGGTTTCTCTATTGTTTCTCTAAACCTTTCTCTATTAAGTGGAAAATTTGGCCACCTGAGCAAAAATATCTCTTATAGCAGACCTTTACAGCATACACAAGTGGTTAAGTCCTGCGCTTGCACCAGTTTGGCATTTGATGTAACTTAAAGATAATAAATCTTTCTGAAAACAAGAAGTTTTCCAATAAAAAAAATTAAGCCAAATATTAGGTTACATGTGGAACCTCTTTTATTTATTTTGTTCTTTGTGGTGTGAAAAAGTTAGAAAAAATTACATTTAAAGGGAAACTGTGTTTGTGGATTTGTCTGTGTCATGGAGAACAAACTGAGTGCTGATTTGTAAATGTGAAGAGCATTTAAAAATAAATAAACAAATAATAATAAAAAAAATTTCAATAAAAGCACTTGGCTGTTCCTGAATGGTCGGCCTTGTGTGTGGGGGGGTACAAGTTCATAATCGTTTGTTGTTGTTGTTTTGCTGTTGTACTAACTTGGTCATATTTTCACCAGCAGGTAAAAAGTAGGATGGTTGGTCAGCGCTGCACAGATGTGTATCCATCCAGCTCAGTCAGTGAAAAGACCCCATTTCTTCAGAGCCCAACGAGATAAAGCCATTATCCACATCACAGCCTACTTTCATAACCTTTCAATTTACTGGACAACAAATAACACTGTCTTTTAATATTGGGGTTGAATGAATTAAAAGGTACATTACTGTACAGACTATTCTGTGTGATGAAGGGAAGTTGATGTGGATTATGAAGTATGGGTAAGGCCGTTTTATTTGTGTGCTTTTGTTTGGGTCTAAAGTGTTGTGCGGGGTCAGTACAAAATATTTAAAGGTTAGTTTTTTGACACCTTCAATTTTAATACTTGACAAAATATACCAGGCATTGAATTTCAAATGGTGCATTTATAAAAAAATTTTTTACATGACTAAAGTTCCAATAACTCCTAACCAAGGGGGGAAAACACAGTTTAAAGTTATTCAACCTTTATCCTTTAAGGGTGTGCCATGAACACTTTGTGACGGAAACGTGCCATTGACTGAAACGTCCCCTGAAAGCAGGGGGAGGGGGGTTGAAAATGCTGTGCTAACATGCATTTCTCAGCGCATGTTTCCTGTATTCTGTCTGTAAAAGCATATGTATGTAATGGATGTAAAATGTGTTGTGTTTGCATTCTCTTGATTGCTGTTCTTTATGAAGTTAAACGGCCTTATTTTAAATGTTTGTTTTTTTTACTTTATCAGCAATAGCTTTCAATTTCATGTTGTTAAACCTGGCCTGGACAAATGTCTTTATAACTCTGGCTGCAAAGTGCAAACAATACATGGTCATGAGTCCATGATGCATTTTATTACTCATTAAATAATACTTTTAAGGTCTATAAAAAGCTGTACATATGAGATAATTGTCTTATCAAATAGTATTGTGTTGTCCATTTTATGAAAACATGGAGGTGTTATCTCACACCAAAGTCATAGGATAGGATAGAAGTATATCCATGCTAAAAATGAAATGAAACCCATTCCCCTAATAAGTTTTATTAAGCTAACTTGTCTCACTGATTTAGGCCTGTACTTTATAATTCTTAATGGCAAGAATGATCATCAGAATAAATTGTCTTTATTTTGTATAATATCGAATCATCTTGTCCAGGCACCTTTGTTTTATTGATAAATCAACATGAAGGCAGCACAGCAAGTACTATTATTTATCAGTTTTGGTATTTTACAGTTAAAAGTCATTATTCCCATTACATAAACGAGAGAGAGGTTCTTTTTCCCGCCGCGAGATGGCAGCGCGTGACAAACAGTATACACTTTATGTTGAGCTGAATCTTTAGACTTGTTGCTTATCATTTGACTTTGTTGGTTCTTTTTGAACACCATTTAAAGCTCGCAAACAGAAGAAATACTGGCAAATGTGTGGCCGCATTTATGTTGAAGAATCGAAGAGAGGCCGGTCTTCACGTGAGTTTTTACATTGTGTAAAACAATATGACATAATTACAATGCAAAATGGTTTGATCAGATTAAAAGTCTTTGTTTGGGGTCCCAGAGAACGCTACGATATACTTTGTAATTTCAGAATTATTTTTTTCATCAATTCCTTTAATATTAGCTTTGTTTTTCTCACCTATACGTGTAAGAATAACTTAAATTGATAATTTTTTAAAACATTTACTGGACTGAATCAACTTACTGTAGGTTTACGTAAAACGTTTTTTTTTATAAATAATGTTAAAATGTGAGTATCAAATAAGATACATCATCAGGCTTTTGCTCATCTCTTAATGTTCATTGTGTTGCTCTGTATTATATATTTTGGCCTCACTATGAAAACTACAGAGCTTTTATCATAAAACTAAGCTTTTAAATATTGTCTTAGTCATTATTGAGAATTTTAGATTTATAACTTATATTTTATATGCTTTTTGCTATATTGTCATAAATTTTTTTACTGATGCACATTACAAGCCATAATGTGACAATTTCATGTTACTTTTTGAGCATATAAATATCAGTAACTGCACCAAATTACATGCTTTGTTTTGCTAAGTTGACAAAATAGTAATTTACCAGATATCTTTTTTTTTTTTTATTAATCTATTTGGCCCTCTATGTGTCAATTTTTAATCAAACAAGTGAGAGAGTCCCTCCCCCAATTCCACCTGCCATCTCACAACACAAAATATTGTTATTATTTGCATGGATGACTTTTAAAGCAAGTTCAAATTTGGTTTAGAATCAGTTCTTATAAGATTAGCAAAAGTAAATAAGTGTCAACGTGATGTGTCCGCTTTATGTATGTGTTTTGAGGTATCTAAAGGTCCTTGTGATCTCCCAGATCCCAAACAGAACATAAGGGTTAACACTTCATCAATGCAGGTCACCAGGACTCCTTCAGCATTAGAAACGAAACATACAGACAGAGACAAGGCAGTCTGTCTGGCTGTGATTCAAACGTGTAGATGTGACCTTTTCAGCACTTCAATCACATGTCCTGAGGGGACTCACATTTCTGAGTTTCATTGACCCTTGCTGCTGATTACGGTAGCCTATGGCCTCAAAGCTGTCTTGCATGTGAAATATAGAGCTTTATTTACACACTTTTTTACAAATTTACACAAAGGATTAGTTCACCCAACAATGAATATTTGCCAGAAATCTAGCAATCCAAGATGAGTTTGTTTCTTCATTAGAACAATTTTAGGAGAAATGTAGCACTGCATCACTTGCGCATCAATGGATCCTCTGCAGTGAATGGGTGCCATCAGAATGAGAGTCCAAACAGCTTATAAAAACATCATAATAATCCTCGAGTATTCCACATGAATCCAGCCCATCAATTAATGTTTTTTTGAAGAGAAAAACAGCAATGTTTGTAAGAAACAAATCCATAAATACGTTTTTAGCTTCAAACAATTGCTTCTGGCTAAAATACAAGTTCATAATCCAAAATAAAGCTTCCTCCAGTAAAAAAAAATTAGTTATTTTTATCTGAATCAGGAGAGATATCTGCACAGATCAAGCACCATAACAGTCCGAGACAGTTCTAAACAAATATGTAGGTGGATTTTGTTTTTGAGACAACAACAGGGGATGGACTTTTTCATTGGAGGAAGCTTTATTAAAGATATGGACTGGTATTTTGGTCAGAAGTGATGGTTTGAAGTTAAAATACCTTAATGGTGGATTTGTTTTTTTAGCTTTTCAATGTTTAAGGTATTCATTGTTGGACTGGAGTAGTGTGGTGTGGATAACTTGTTGATTATTGTGATGTTTTTATCAGCTGTTTGGACTCTCATTCTGACGGCACCCATTCACTGCAGAGGATCCACTGATGAGCAAGTGATGCAGTGCTACATTTCTCCAAATCAGATCAAGAAACAAACTCATACATCTTAGATGACCTGAGGGTGAGTACATTTTCAGCAAATTTTCATTTATGTTTGAACTATTCCTTTAAACAACCATCTGTTGTGGTGGTTTTGCCACTTTGTGGGTAGTGTAGAGATTTATATTTCTTGAATTTAACCTCAGTCTTCTCAGTTTGACAAGGCAATTAAGAAACAGCCAGAACAACACTGAACCAGATTTGGCGACTCAGACAGCAGTTCTTCAAGAGCTGAATGCAAAGAGAAAACACACTTCAAATATGTAATGAGCTCCGTTGGGTTCTGGTCAGTCCATAGATTTTTCTATCTGTGGACAGCAGTTGTTTGTGTCCATCAAGCGTACTGGGAAGGAAATGTTAGGTTTGTCTCCACTTAATTTGTTTTCTATGCCTTTCATGTCTCTTGGAGTAAATGTAGTTCACTTAAACAATTCGCTGTTTGTTTTCCTTGGGTTTGACGTCCAAAGGATGGGTGGCTGGGTGCAGGTCATCTCTTCAAGAAACATCAAACCTAGATGTAATTGTGGCTACCTTTCCCACATCTTTGATGTCTGGAACCCAGGCATGACCAATGTCTGGGGTGAAATTAGAGCAGGGTGTAGACACAAAATATCAATACTGATGCAGAATATGATGATGGGTGAAGCTCAAGGAAACATGTCCAGGTCACATGACATCCTAAATAAAAACTAAATATCCTAATATAAGGAAAATATGTACTTTGTAAGGTTTGAGATGGGTGTGATTTATTTAATTTTTTTTAAAGGAATTAATACATTTATTTAGCAAGCATGCATTAACTTTCTGTTTATCGAAGAATCCTATAAAAAGGTATAATTGTTCAAATATTAAGCAATATTATTCAACATTCATAATAATAATAATAATTGTTTCTTGAGCAGCAAATCAGCATATTAGTATGATTTCTAGAGGATCATGAGACACTGAAGACTGGAGGAATGATGATGAAAATTCAGCTTTGATCACAGGAATAAATTACATTTTAAAATATATTCCAATAAAAAACTGTTTCTTAAGTTATAATAATATTCCTTAGTATTACTCTTTTACTGTATTTTTGTTCAAACAAATGAAGCCTAGGTAATCATAAGATACTTTAAAAAAAAAAACCTTTTAGTATTGTATAAATACATGATAATAAATAAATAAGATTAATTTTTTAAATTGTAACAATAAAAATAAGCTTATTGTGTTTATTCATGACAGCACATTTACCCATGGGACCCAGACATGTCCTAGACTGGTTTTGTAAAATCAGGTGCTATTCTTGCTTTCTTTTACTGTAATTGTTTGTGATGCCACTCTCCATGTATTTTATTTTTCATTTATGGGACCATATGCACCATCTTGCTTTATAAGCCTTGTGAAAAACATATGAGAAAAATATTGATTCTGGTCTTTTGATTGAGATTAGCTTTTTCTTTCAGCCATATTGATTATTGACAGCACCATTGTTTCAAATAGTGTCATTAAACAAGTAGATGAGACCCAATCCTCGCAGTTTCTCATGAACATTCATAATTTTATTATTTTATTTTTTTTACTTAGAAAGTGTTTAAAGCCAAAAACATATACAGGAAGCTCTGAAATAGATCACTACATTACAAACTTTGATTTGAAGCGAAAAAGTACTAGACTATAACTATTCCTCACATGAAGCATATATATGTACAGTAAATATGTAAGGTGTTTGGGTACCTCATTTGTCATGCTTCATATGAGCCAGTGGTATAGTTAAGCTCTTTTGCCACAATTTCAAAGAGTGACTTTTCTGATTGGTGGATTTCATTTTTTTATTTGAAATCACATTGACTTGGGCTTGGGGCTTTTACAGAAGCATATTTCATCTCTTAACAACCCGAGTCTGCCCTGGAAGGTTCATAGTTTATTGCTAAAAAATCAATTCCACAATGGAGAAAATGAATGGGATTTTTACTTTTGTGTCTGCTGGATTGTCACTGAGGCAATTTAGATACTCAAGGCCATACATATATATCATCCACTAAGAGGATTACAGCTCACTGAAATTCAGCATAACACATCAATAGTGCATTGAGCGTAACTGCTCTTTTGTCCATTTCTGTGTTTAGGCCATTTGTTTTGCTCCAAGTATGGAGAGAAGATGATGAAGAGGAAGATGAAGCATTTTAATGCACTTCTCTTGTATCTCCCTGAGCGTTGTGATTCACTATTAATTGAGTATTGCAAATGTATAAAGCTACTAGGCCTCATCAATCAGGAAATATCTAGGCTAGTATTTATAATTATAATACGCAAATGGCTTGGGATGCTGTGATTAATCATTTGTTAAAGAGGCATTCTTTGATATATCTGCTTGGACTCCATAAAGCATATCATCAAAACCCATTTAGCCATTCAAAAGATTGAATGACAGGTTATCAAAGACAAGCTGAGCCCTGCCTCACGCTTCAGCTGAAGATGTCATCTGATTATATCAAGACTTAAATTAATTGAACTCTCTCTGTGCATCAGGTCCCAGGGAGCCGCTCTCGTCAAATGAGTGAAGCTCAAAGATCCTTTCAAGGTAAATCATATTCTGTCCTTTGATACAGGGATGCAGAGCGGGTCTGAAAATGAGAACATGAGGACTTTAGTGTTCTCTATCCTATGTTTGGAATTCAATGGGTGAACAATGGACCAAAATGTATACAATACACTCTAAAAATGTGCAAAAAGTTAATTTTTAGGGGTACAACAGCAGCTTTTCACTCGGCAAGTATTTTAAAGGGACATCCTTGTATCTTATTTACCCCTAAAAGTTTCACAGTAGTACCGTAAGGCTACATAATACTACTAATATGCTCATTTCAGGTGCAAAGTTGTCCTTTTAAGGTTTTTAAGTATTTATATATATATATAGTAAATATAAGTAAATTTGCACATCAAATAGCAGTTAATGAATTATCGGTAAAATTATAGGTTTAAATAAAAATAACAATTAAATATATTAATTATATGTAAATACACACACACATTAACTTTTTTAAATATAGTTTCTTTGTTGCACAAGATATTTTTCAACAAATGATTACATTTTTTGTTAGGTTTTTTTTGTTTGTTTTCTGCTTCACAGTCTGTCAATCACAAGTCTCTCCATTTTTCTAGCCAATGCTTAATACGTATAGTGACAGTGTAACACTGATCTGAAGTGATGATACACTGGGCAACTTTTTGAGCAATGTTGCTTGGGTATGGAGAATGGATAACAAATGTCTTTCTGGATACTTTAGATCGGTTGTGGGTCCTGTGTCTCATCTGGTTGCACATTGGCAGAAAGCTGCCCCATGCATCATCATCATAATTAGTCTAGTCAAGCAGTAAGTCTTTTCTTGCTAATGAAAAAGTTCATTAAATTAAATTAATGCTTGATACAATCCACTACCGTAATATTTGCTGTATAAAAAAAGACAGAGGCATAACAGTTGATGGAGGCCGATGCCAGACATCTTGTCAGAGCATGCAGCACATCTTGATAATATTGGACCCAACATATTTCATTTTGTCCCCAGTGAACAGGACCATTGAGAACACTGCTCAAGCTTGGCAGGGTGTTCTTATAGTTGTCAGAACAGCCTGATGTACTATTAGAAGTAATGGTTTTAAAAATAGAGCCAGTCTGAAGTACAGCACAGTTCCAGTTTGTCTCTGGACAGGGAGCTTTTAAGGAAGAAGAACGCTCAGGAGCTTTGATTTGACACAGTCAAAGCATCGATCTCATTGCAGTGCTGTGGCTTGTTAATTGTGTTCTTTAATACTAATTTTACTCACCTTCTTTCTCTAACATGAGTGATGATAGGTTCTTAGTTTAAGTGGGGAGTTAAACCATTTCATAATTGCTTGGCTACATCACCAAAAAAAAAAAAAAACGTTTCAGAGGCTGTAAAAGTTATTTTGTTAAGTTTGGAATTAATACTTCCTTTAAAAATGTATTGCATCTGAATATGGTAATGGCATCTGGTCATTTTATTGAGCAAAGCAGAGAGGCAAACAAGAGCCATTTCAAATTTACATTTGCAGACATAATCAAGAAATGCCAAGCCTCAAAGTACACAGTAATGTTTCCTCCATTTCAGTCTAATATTAATAGTGAAAGGCTATATATTTAAAGCTCTTACACTCTCAGGTATTTTATACAGACAACTAAAAGCTGAATTTTATGCACAAGTCTTTTACATGAACAGATTACATCATATGTACATAAATCAGAATAATTTCAGTGCTAAGTGTAATCTATTTGTCTCTGTGCTACATTAAAAACTTTATTGTTGGACTGCTTTGACAACATTTGATGTGTTTTGTGGTCTCTAATGCTTCTGGTGTCAGCAGCTTTTCTGAACAGCTCTGGTAGAACTCTGGTTAAAAATCTCATGAAATGATTACACATTAAAAAAAAATTGTCTATTGATGATGTACTTCAAATTGTAACAGAAAGTTGGAATGAGACATGCAGTATCTTTCTAGCTTTTAGGTTGTGTGGTTTTTGCTTGCAATTGCCAAAGTCGGTGAGTGTTGATATAAGAGAGGACATTCTCATTTAAGAGAGCGTTTGTTTGGACAAAAAAAACCTAATTTTAAGGCCCTGTTGACAACGTGAGTGAATATTTTGTGTCTGTATTTTAGAGAAAGTAAGACTGTAGATTTAAAATGTGTATCTGCTAAAAATTAAATCAGCTTAACTTATAGAGCATACTACCGTCTAGATCTCAAATCTAACAGACATGGACTAATTCAGTCTCATTTGTGTCCTCACATGATGCATAACCTTCATATCATGGTCCCAACAAATTATGTTTGTTTATGGTAAAATATTTGGCCTTCAAAAAACCGCACTATATCAAGGCAAGTCTATCCAGTACTCTGTTTTAACATGTCTATTAAGAGGGCTGAGATATCACGTTAGTGGAGATGCTAGTGCATGCAGCTGTAGAGCAGCTCAAAAGGTGCAACATCGCTGCTCTTTTGTTCCTCTGCAGGCATCAAAGCAGCTCTCACACCTGCCATACAAAGCAAGAGCCTGCACAATTTAGAGCTAAAAAAGGCATGTAAAGTGAGCACAAGCCACGCCAAACAACATCATGATATTGTACACAGATGTACAACAGCCACTGTACGAGAAAATGGACCTCACATTAAAAGCAACATGTAGAACGAGCACAATCTAGATTTTGACAACGCTGAAAATGATCAGTAGTTGTTGCAGGGACTTCTGTACAAGCTGTATAGTTAGACATATATCAAAATAGACATTATGCCACTATACTTACTATGCACAACATCTATGAATATCTATGTCTGTTTATACACATGATAATACAATCGGTGACCACAAATCAACAGCTAGGTTTTCATTTAAATAATTTGCACTGTTATTGAAATATACAAAAACAAATGGTAGACTTAAAATAATAATAATAATAATAATAATAATAATAAATACCATGGTCTTTTTTTAAAGGCAGTATTGCTGTAACTGATACTCAAGAACATGTTAATAATAAACTCTGGATTTAACAGAGAATTAAGGCGATATAAATGGATGTAACTATGTTAGTACAAAGTCCATTTTTCTCTCTCTCGCTGCGCTATATTTATCATGACCCTCTATGCCTTCCATACAAATCCTTTATATTGTCACATTCGTAGTCCAGTAATATGCAACAACAGGTGCAAACCTTCCACGTCGTCATGCTGGCTATCGTATCATCGACAACCAGCAGTAACGACAGACAGATCATTGCCAAGGGGATCAGCTGGTCAGGTTTTCCTAAACAAACCCACTGGGCCCAGGTGCAAATGCTGATTGGGTAAGTTGTTGGGTTAACTCTTACAGGGATGATTTCTAGCCAGTTGCCTCGAGTAGTAAACTTTAGCTAAACACAAAGACAGTATTAATGCTCCAATATACTATGCATATCACGTTTTCACACATTAGCCTAAAAACCTGTTCTGGTTTGTATCTCACACTACAACATTGCCTGGAACATGTATAATTTGCACTTTTTCTCACAACATTGGTGCTTTAAAAACTCAAAGCATTTCCTACATTCCTTCCTAAGCTAAATTGTTGCTAGAATAGAAACTGGATGTCTCTGATACAGTCTTTGAAGCACTTTGTGAAGAACCATTAGATGTGAGATCTATGGAGCGTCGATTTGTATTCTCCTGAAGGTCCCCCTCAACAACCGGCATCACTGTGGATACTGTGGTCTCCATTCGGCTGGCACGGTAAAAGCTGGCCTGCGTCTGAAGATAGCGAATGGATTTGAGCTCCAGACCTTCATATGAGCCTTGGGGGACACAAGGACACCAGGAGAATGCCTGCTGGAATCCAGCTCGAAACCTGCACAGAGGATTGCATGATAGCCTTTAAAATGTTTGCGCCTAACCTGAAATGTTTAACCCTAAGCCAACTCCTTACCTGTCATTGAGAAGACAGTAGATGATGGGATTGTACATGGTGGAGCTCATGGCAAGCCACATAATTCCTAAGTACACCTGCTGGATGTACCGTTCCTCAAACAAGTGGGGAAGGAACTGGTGCAACAGGAAGTAGACATGGTAGGGCAGCCAGCAAATGGCGAAGGTGCACACAACGACAATCATCATCTTCACCACCTACAGAAGTTAAAGTAGAAGGAGCTGAAGTAAGGCAAAAACCTGGATTAGTCGCTTACCTGGTGACCTAAAGCAAACAATAGTCAGGTTCCTACATGGTCTTATTGAAAAGACCAGCAAAGTTGGTCACTTCAAAGAACTTCAATGTTGGTCAACTTCATTAGATAATGTTGCTAGGTTACTATCTATCCAAGCTGGTCTTTTCAGCAAAGCAACTGACATTTAAGCTTTTATGTGAGGCACTCTACAGATGATGACCTTCCGTTTGGCGGTTAGCTGCTCTCGGTAGCGGTCTGAAGAGTCTCCAGGAATCTCACTCGCCCAGAGAGTACATCCCACCACCAGGTAAGCACAACCCATGAGGAGCAAAGGCAGAAAGTAGATAAGCACAACCACACAGACGTAATACCTGTGAGAGAGGAAGAGACAGAAAACAGCCAGATGGAGAATTGGCATTGGAGGCACCCAACGAACAAGAACAAGACAAGAAACCCAAGATGAAAATAGACCCAAAGTTGTTGAGACATATTTTGAGTGCACATTTTTACACAAAAGAATGCCACACACCAACACCTCCGAGTCCCGTGTGTTTTCGCGCACTAACTGCCACTTAAAAATAACCACTGGAAATTTTGTGAATCGTGAACTGTGAATGCTCGCAGGATTCGGGCGCTGTGACAGTGCCTCTTTTCTTTTGGAGCGTCGTGCAATTCAACATGCTAATTAGCTCGAGGCTTATCTAGAAAGACACTCTCCTCACCATAGAGGTAAAGAGGGAAAATATGCACAGGCCTTTCATGCATTACCACAAATGTTCTGAATCCTGTCCCATAAGACTGTTCAAAAACATCAATGGAAATGCCGGCTTCTCTTTTGTTGTTTTGATTGAACATTCTACAGACATGCTATTTAGGATGAGCCAAATGAGTTGTGGGTCTTTACTGCTTTTCAAACATCCATCACTATTCAAGTGTGTGAGAAGAAATTGAATAATTATCTAGTTGATTAATTAAAAAAATGCTTCTTGCCTTTTGTAGTGTGAAATAAGAAGACAATATTGCTAGCATAACAAGTGATTGCCTGAAAACAAAAGCCTGCAGTGCACTTGCAAAAATCATGCCGATTTCAGTGGCTAAAATGCAAAAATATGTGGGTGTGAAAGAAATCTAATTCTGCCGTTCTCGCTATCTTCCCTTTCTGTCCATCTCTGGGTATCCATCACACTCAAAGATCTACCTGCAGTTAAAGAGGGTCCACTGATCAGAGCTCCTTGTCTCGAACGCCAATGTTAACCAGATTTGGTCTCTCAGTGACTATCTATACCTTTAAAGAAAGTTCTGGCTGACAAAAGCTCAAGAACAACCTCGAGAAATTATTCTTGTCAAATATGTCACATTTGTGAAATGTGACAGGTTATGTCACTTGAAGAAGCTATACATGCTCACTGCATTTCAGTGACGGGGAAAGCCTGCAGGAAGATTGATTTTATGCGTGGGTGAACAACTAAGCTGTAATGAAAATAACCATATGCTGTCGGCACCTGTCACCTATGTGGACATTGCATTAGACTGGCAGCATATTGGAGAATCGGATTGGAGTTGGCAGCAAGTTCTATCAAAACTCATTCAAGTAGCTTATAAAGATGTGATTAAGATGCAGGACAGGATCTATTCTACTTAGCCACAGTTTAAATATTCATTTAAAATATCAGACTATGCCACATACTTGGTACTGGTCCTACCGAATAGCATTGAGAGTGCACCCTATGGTTTCTCTAATGTTGTTTTCAATTGCATTGTCAGATTTTTCATTGTTATGTTGTTGCTGAAATAGAAGTTTAACCACACTCTGCACAAACTTTGAATTGCGACTCAGGCTTTGAGTTTGACTGTATGTCCAGTTCCCAGTGTATTTCGCCATTTTCAAATGCCATTCTCCTGGTAGGCTATCCAACGAACATGCACTTGAGTTTGTTCAAAACAGTTTATCGCTGAGTATTTCCCATAGGTGACACATTTGATTTTACATTTTACAGATCTCACTGACTTTGGCAGCGCAAACTTGACTTACGTCTTTTGGAAATCCCACACACTGTACTCTGGCCAGTTGATGTAGCACACGGTTCGTCCTGGTAGCTGAGCGGTGCTGGAAAAATAGTACTGGGGGAAAGCCAGGAGCAGCGCCAGGGCCCAGATCACCCCCACCACCAGCTTGGTCTCAGCGGACGACAGGCGCTGCTGGAGTGGGTGGATGATAGCCATGTACCTGCAGGGGGAGTTTAACAAAGGCAATGACCTGTTATTTATGCAAACTCAAAGGAGTATCATCCACTTGAATTGCCCTGAAATTATTTGCCCAGTCCAGCTGATTTGATTTGGGGAGTGAGATGACTAGTGGGGTGGTTTTTTTTTTTAAGTGGGTTGGGTTTTTCTACACAGGTTCGAATTGCATCAATTCTATCCTCCCAAAAATTGGTGATACTATGGAACAGTGATGGTATCAGATGCTATGGAACAGAGATAAAGGAACATGTACGTTTTTTTGTTTTTTTTTACCCAACTAGGATTATAAAATATTACTGTGGTACAGCTTTGGGTAATTTACTCTAAAAAAAAAAAAAGTAATTAATTAGCTACTAATTACATCTTCACCAGTCTAATTAGATTACTGCAATAATTACGCTTTCTAATAAAGTACTGCATTACTTATTAATTACTTTCTAAATTCTACCTAGACCAGTTTGAACAATACACTGATAGACATGAAACTGCTCTTTAATTCTTTCAAATAAATAATATAAAATTCCAGAAATCATTCTTGAACTGATCAAAGTATTTAAAGGGTCAATGTTACATTAAAAAACATCTGACATTAGATGTACATCTTTAATGTTAAATTCCCTACTGTTTTACATAGAATTGCTATACTACACTCTAGTATTACATTAGAAGTGACTCACAGCTAATTATTTGGTAATGCATTACACCCAACACTGCTGTGGTAGGACCATGCTTATAAAGTGATGGCAATACAATTCGATGCATACAGTGGATATTCATGTACAATGACATTTACAATGACCTCCAAGGTTCTTCTAAGAATACCATAGTACATGTATCATAAAAGATCAATAGCTCACCTGTCCAGGGCTATTGCTGTCATGGAGTAAATACTAGCGAAGACAGCTGCTATTGGAAAGAAGTTGTGAAATCTGCAGTAAACAAGTCCGAAGTACCACTCGTTATGCACTGCATACACAAAGTTAATAACGGTATTGAAAGCCGACATAGAAGCCTCTGCGAACGCAAGATTCACAAGAAAATAGTTGGTCACGGTCCTCATGCGCTTATGCGCTAAAATGATCCAAATAACAGTGATATTTCCAACAACTGACACCAGAACTATACAGCAGTACGCGATGGCCCACAGAACTATCTGCCACACCGGCTGAACGAACTGGTTCGACAACACGTCCGTGTCATTGACCAAAGAACCGTTAGTCCCGTAGCCGCTTGAGTTTTGCGAAGTGTTGTATAGAGGATCCATGATCAATAAATCATCAGAGAAAAGGCATTCCAGCGAAGAAGCAATATATGTTTGCTTTGTTGTTCTAAAGTTGAGTTTGAAAAAAAAAGAGGTCCAATTGAGCAAACGGAATGCCAGGGTTCTTGTCTTAGGGTCTTCAGAATACGCGGCAGGGTGAATAGCGAGCGCGTACTTGGCGCGCTTCACCAAATGCGCTCCTGCGCTCACGTGTCCGCGCATTTACGAACAAGGGTTGACACAGTGCGCTGCATCTTTCCAGTCACGCGCCTGTGAACACGCGCATCCTTCTTACTGGCACTTGTCATTGTTTGACTTTCAAACGTGGTTTGAGAACAAAAGGCCAAATAAAAATATCAGGAGTTACTTGCATGTAAGTATGCATAATTATTTGTTATTATAATAGTAAGTACATGTATCTTAAAATGAAGTCTTACCCAAAACTAAAGCATTCTTCAATTACATTGGATAAAATAATTCACATTTTGAAGATGGAGGGGAGTGAAATGTAATCTATGTGGAATGTAATTATTTAAGAAATATATTAAGAAACATTTCAAGTGTTTCTTCGTGGTTTCTTTCTCACATTTGCATGATAAGAAACTAAATTAAACTCGAGCTGATATTTTTTTTTTTTTTTTTGATAAGCAATTCTCACTGCAAAACATCTCAATAGTTTTTTTTGTGGAAAGGTCATAAATCATCACCAGAAAAATGTTGACACAAAAATAGGACATAAATGAACGTTTTCTCCAGACAAAAATGTAGGAGGACTCTAAAAGAAATAGTTTCAATTCATCACCATGCATAGCTGCTTTGCAAAGACAAAGTTCAATTAGTAAATGGCCTATTATCAAGTGACCTCTGCACATGTCAATACATATGCTTTTGACTGACCTATGCAAATTTAGAGGTCATTTAATTCTCGAAGAGGGTGACGCATTCTTTTCTTTTGAAATTTTCATTGTATTCCCACACTTAAACGTATCTTGATAGGCTTCAGCACATTGCAAATAAAATATGCAGTCAAACACGCAGGGTTATCCTGAGGTTAAGATTTACCTGACAGCAGAGGGAACATAGGGCTATTATATTACTGAGTGCAGAATAAAAGCAATTGGCCATAATTCCATGCTCTACGGTCAAACTATCTTTTTTGTCTGAAACATATCGTTCCTTCATTCTGCTACCATAACTGCATTTCACTAAAGTAATGTTCTTTATAACAATTTTTGAGAGTCTAAATGGTTTTATTATTAAGAAAGTGGCCCAAAAGTATAACAGCAGAAATGAAACCAATGTTGTCTATGACACAAATAACTATATTACACTGGGACTGTTGTTGGTGGCACCCATGATGATGCTTTACAGTTCGGTTATCGGATCAAAACAAGAACATATGCTGTGCTGTCAGAAGCGTTCAGGGATCTTTTGAAATGGTCAGATGGTGTTATGACTGGGTGAATGATCTTGACCAGATCAACAGCGAGGTTTTAGCCATTGATTTGTTTTGTTTTGGTCCCACTTTGTGCACCTGTCCAGTCCCTCCCCGGTGGCTGCAAGTGTCCAGCTGAATGTGAGCGATCGGAATTGACAGCAGGGAAATGGAAATTCAATTTCACACGTCACCTGCTGCTCGCTAGAATGTAATCCACTAGAATGATGGAAGAGGATGAGAAGTATCTTAATCACCAAACGTGAGACACTTCTTCTTGCAGTATACAATGTTTTTTGATAATGCTGTAGTCTTAGAATTAAAACCTGAATCTGCAATAATATGTAAATATTTTGGCCTGGAAACTGCTTGGCCCTGGAGTAAATGAAGGGTAATTGAGTTTCAGAGAGGCTGCTTTGGAGAAAACTCATTCACATGGTAGAATTTCCTCGAAGGCACGCAACGAATAGAAAAGCAGTACATGTTGAGGAATTGTTGTCGGCAGAGAGAGAATGATAATCAATAAAGCCCATACCATCCTGTATCATAAAACTGTAGAATACATTAATTTTCCCTCTTAAAATTCAGTCATAACTACAAAAAATATATATATTTTGGACTTGTTCCATGTGTAAAAACCTTTTGCATGAAATTGAATTAAATGCTATTAATTAATCATCTTTTATAATAAAAATCTGTCTTGTATTTTCTCTACAGAGCTACTTCACAGAACTTACCACAGAAATATCAAGTCAAGTCACCTTTATTTTTATGGTGCTTTACTGTTTCAAAGCTGCTTCACATTATTAAACAAGAAAATAACAGAATCAATGATATTCACAAATGATACAAATCCATATTCTGCTTTAAGGAAGCTCTAAAAAGACCATGCTATCATTATTTAACTCCGAGTCAGTTCAGTGTTGATTCATTTGCAGTTGATGTTGCCAAATTGATCAATTATGAACAAAGTGAATTTACGCTATAAAGCAGAAGACAATATTGACAGTTTTTTTCAGTTATTTATGAATTATTCAGTTCAAGAATTGTTTTTATCTGCTGGTGTCACTGCTTTCAAATCAAAACGACTAAATATTAAATATCTTTTAAACCCCAACCAAGCAAGCCAAAGGCAAAAGTGGCAAGGAACCATCAGGTGACAGTAATGGAGAGAGAAAAAAGGAGATGCTTGATCAAAGACGGTGAGTTTCATAAAAACAATACCTAATATACATGCATCCAAATCTTGTTTGGGTCGAGAAAGAAAGGATCCAAACATCATAAATTTCAATCACATGAAGGGCCATGTCAAGAGCTGGATTTATTTAGCAAAATGATTTATTCATTAATTTTTAGGATGATCTCTGATGAGCCCATGACAAGCGAGGGCGACTTGTGACACAGCAGGACCAGGTGAGCGTTTAGACGGATGCTATGCACATGTGATCTTCAGAAATGAAATGTCAATTCCAATTTCATTCAGAAATTGGATGTACATGCTCCATATGAGGGTTCACACAAATTCAATTGGATTTGAAGCGTGATCTCTTGAAGAGTGGAGCAATGCAATCATGTCTTTTATCGGTGAGTGAACAAACAGATACAATACCAGCATTCTTCTCACAAACAGTACACACACAATAAATAATATAAAAAAGAGATCAGTGATAAGCTGTTTTTTGGGGTTTCTTTAACTTAGTTGCAGAAACATATAGTGTGTTTCATTTATTTATTTTGCCATGGTCTAAGCAAAAGTATTTTAATAGCGTCTTCATAATTGCCTGCTAAACAGCTGACAATCAGAGATTTGCCAGGAAATCATTAACAGCCTCAAGTTGTCATTTGATTAATTAAACGTTAATGAGTAAGTGCAGTGTACAAGCAGCTCTCAACACTTGCTAGGAGGAGAAGCAGGGAACTTTTATGATGAACGATGTAAATTAGACTCTGGTAATTATGGTGTTCAGTCAGCCATGGTTTTGTTGACTTATTCATTTCAGCAATCATTTCTAGAAATGTGGAAAGAGGAGCAAAACGGAACTTTTTGATAGGCTTCAAAAGTATGATTATCATTTATGAAATTTGTAATTCTTTTAATTTTACACAAAAGCAAATATATTGCACTTGACACTTTTAGGGGATCTGAATCATTTCTTTGAATGTTCCCACTCTCTTTTGACTACGCACATTGAAAATCTGGGACTCAACAATCTGGTTTTAGGACTTTGAAAAGTTTAAAGCAAAGAAATTGTGTGATGTTCAAGAAAGAAGAGATACGCTACCATTCAAAATATTGGGTAGTATGAATTGAATACTTTTGTTCAGCAAGGACTTATGAAATGAAATGACAGTTTATAATTTACAAATGATTTCTTTTTCAAAACAATGCTGTTCTTTTGAACTTTCTATTAATCATAGAATCTTGAGAAAATGAATCACAGTTTCCACCAAAATATTAAGCAGCACTACTGTTTATAAAATTGATAAATATTAAGAAATGTTTCTTGAGTGGCAAATCTGCATATTAGAATGATTTCTGAAGATCATGTGACTCTGAAGACGGGAGTAATGATGCTGAAAACTCAGCTGTGCATCGCAGAAAGAAATTACATTTTAAAATATATTTGAATAGAAAATAATAATTTGAAATTATAATAATATTCAGACTTCTTTCAAGAACTTTTGAATTGCACTGTAGTTTTTGAAGGTCAAAAGTAAATTAGTCACATTAATCATGTCTTTTTGTATACGTGCTCTTTGGAACATTCTCAAATATAATTTCTAATGAAAACATAATTGTATTAAATTTCAATGCAAATATGCAAAAAAGATGCATTTTGATTAGTGCTCTCAAACTTTTGGACCCCATAGATGTTGCACTTCCATCGAGCATTCATTACAGAGCCTTCATCTGTGTGGCAGCAGATCCCTCCTAAACAGATCCTGCTTTCTTTCAGTTCACTGATCGTGGATCAAATTAGAGGTCTAGACACATAGAGATGGCTGATTTAATGTGCCAACAAGATTTCACAATAACTTTTCAACCTACCCTTGGCTTGCTGGTGAAAATGATAAGTATGCCATCCATCTCCTCAGTTTGACCTGCAGACAGCAGAGTTGTGAGCATGCATGTGTGCTGACAGAATAAAAATCCCCCCGAAGTATCTCTAGTGTGTTCACAGATGCCATTGAAAGAGCCTAACGCTCATTATCCCGTACTCATCATGCGGTGAATCTGACTCTGGCTTAAGTTCACCTCTAAACCCCTGATTATTATGTCTCAAGTGAGAGGATTTTATGGAGACTTCCTTCTCTGAAGAAGCGTAGAACTAGCCCACATCCATTTGGATGAGAAGTCTTATCCTCTGCTTATCCACAAGGACATCTCAGGCTTACAAGTTTTTAATTTATTATGATCCGTCAGAGTGAAAAGTTTGTCTACAGCACAGCAAGAACACAAGCCTCCCATCTTCACCGAGCATGTCTGCTTCAATCTCCATCTTAATTATGCGAAGAACCATTGAAGATTATCATGCATCACTATTACTATCTCTCATTCTTGAACGACAGTGACTTATTTTGCTAAAGTGACAACAGAGAAAACTTAATGGTGATGTTAGCAAAACATTGGTGGAACATATTTTGTTAGCTGAGGAAGCATCACACTTTAGATCATTTTAAATCTAGTTATTTATATGTAAATATCTCCAGCATTAGGATGTCGATCATATGGCAAGTTTATATTATAGGGAACATATGCTCTAGTGTTTGCTTGTCGTTCGTTAGTAATATTCATTCATTAAACTCCTTTCATCATTTGAAATATTCATTAGTATATGGATTTTTTGTTGTTGTTGTATTGAGATGAAGCATTATGTTGATCATTATATTTACATTTTACGCCCATTTAACAGATGTTTTTATTCAAAGTCATTTACACATGAGAAATGCCACATATTTTTAAATGAACGATTTTGATTCTTTTTTTTTTTTTTTATTACACTTCAGAGCTGAAGTGTGATGTTTTTTACACAGCCTCACATCAGTTTACTACAAAAACAACAGAGAGCACGACCAGAAACAATATCATGATACATGATCATCTCTGTCTGTGATATTATGATCTGAAATGCCCAACCGTGTTTAAGAAAAACTGCTATTGCAGTCAGGTGTGTTTGTGGTGCCATCTCGTGGATAATTTACACTCTCAGCTGTGCTCCTTGTTTAAAAATTTACTTGAAACATTATGCAAACAGCAAATTGCTACATAAAAAGTAATTTTATGACAGATCTTTTTTTTTTCTTTTTTTTAAAAATCTATTTCAAAATCTATTCATTGTCAAATCATTCGCAGTGGCCCCAAAAGGTTTTTGGGTACTTTTAAATATACACAAAAATGTGTTTATTTATCTTGTTTGTTTGTTTTGTTGTTGTTGTTGTTGTTTTTAAATAATAACTCATGTATTTATTAAATATTTGTTTACTTCATTACTAATTTATTTATTAATTTTGTTTGTTTTGATCAAAGATCTCACTTGCACAATCATCCTTTTCTAGCAAAACATTTTACAAACAGAAGTTTTAAATGAATTTTAAGTGATAAAACATTAGGTATAATGTTCAGTATTAACGAGAAAAAGTATTGACATGTTAGTGTAGTTCTATGCAGATGCCACTTCAGCAAACATTGATTTTGATGAAACTCAAGCTGTAAATTCAGATATTTTTGTGTCCAAATACGTTAGAGTCTCTAGATTATAACCTGTTCTGTGCATGTGCAATATAGTGCAATATAGTTTTCTTGTAATATGCATTTAAAACATAGGCCTATGGATAAAGTACTGCATCACTGTCAACCTGGATTCATGTTGAACAATCAGACAATAGCTTGGTCAATTGTGTGTGTCATTTAATGAAGTTTATGTCATGTTTCAAGTAGTTTGAGATTTCTTTCGAAAATTGGTTAATATTAAACAGTTACTGAGTACTGTAGATCCTAGGCCCAATGTGGATCCAAGATCTTCTCTATAAAATAATAAAAAATAAAATAGTGATCGACAACATTTTTTGAAAAAAGATATCATTTTGGGGGGATAATTGTCAAGAATTGGACAAAGTTTGGATAAAGCTGAAGTGTGGAACTCAAGAACAAATCATTAAAAGATTATGAATTATTCATAAATCAAATATAGTTGCTCCTCTCATTAATGCAGGAAAGAGAATTCAAGCGGCTGCCAAGATTTCCATTGATTATGACATCAGTTTCAGACTCTTCCTCATACAAATATCAAATAACTCAAATAACTTCAAAAGACTTGGAGTAGAGCAACCAATCCTGAAAATTTGGAGTGTGACTTTTATGGACTTTTTCAATGTTATTGGAAGCAGATTTAGCAGAATTAGAGGCTGCAGGTCCACGTGCCACATCGCGCGGGGTTCTTTCAGGTCCTCTCACGGTCACTGATGCTGAGACGCTGAGACGTATCCCAGGAGAATGCTGGAGGCATTAAAAACACTGCCAGCCATAACTATCAAAAACAAATAACTCATGAGCACTAATTAGATGTGTTGATGTGATATAATCTGCAGAGTGATTTCTTACTTTAATTAAGCTAAAATAAAAATATGCAAAGCCTTCAAAATGTTGATAGATATCACCATGCATCCCCAGCTGAATAATCACAGTGTATTAATACATTTCTTCTGTATTCCAAGTTTTCTGAAATGTTACATTTAAGTATGAAAATTATGCATTATGTAATTAAATATGCATGAATTTACCTATTATCTAGAACAGAAATCTGAACCTTGGATAAAGTTTGGTTCAAGTTTTTTTGTCGAGATTTTCTGCTTTAGGGAATTTTTGGATTCCTTTTTTATCACTCCATAAATCATAAAATATCATGTTTTTAGAAAAGGAATATCTTATATAAATTAGATTAATTTAGGTATGCCACAATTCTCAATATGATGTTGAATGATTTGGTATGGCATCCACGGTTCAATACGTGCTTGCATGTTTTTTTTTATTTAATTTTATTTATTTTTTTATATAATTTCTTTGCATTTTATTTCTCTCTGCATTTGCAGTTTTTTTGTGACCTTGAGTTCCCGTGATGAGATGAAGAAACTCCACACTCATAATATGCTTTTGAATCATCTTCCCTTGTAATGACTTGTAATGAAAAGCTTTTATAAACCTGCTGTCCAACAAAAAAGAACAGTATAACGTGTGCTGATGTGGCTTCTTATCCCAGAATTTTTTTTCCTTTTTCCACTTGTCTGAAAGATTGAACGTTTAGGATGCAAAATATCCCAAAATCTCAAGATTTACCAGTGCGTGAAGAAGCAGTGTTTTTTCCTGTAGTATCTTGCCTTAATAATAGTCTTTTATTCTGCCTTTTTTCCTGTCAGGATAAACCATGACTGGCATGGCAGCAGGAGAAGTGGTCACCGCAGCAGACACAATGAGGATGAGGATGGTAAGAGGATCTTGGCAGATGTACCTGACCTACAATACACTTTTGATAAAGAAACTGGAGAGTATAAAATGTCACACCACCATGGACTCTGTTTGTGTTTTGCTCTGTGTCCAGGTCCAGGTTCAGGTTTGTCTCATTATCATCACTATTTGTGTTCTGTTCTCCTTGGTCTCGTGTCTGTATAGATGTTTTTGGATTGCCTGTACCCCTGCTGGCTTTACCCTCTTTGGATTATTAAAGATTATGTTTATTGATTGTCTTCGTGGTTGTTTACACAGCTAGTCATGACATCAAAGGTTAATAATAAGCTAAAAAGTATTTTATTATTTACTGTTGGAATGTTTTTCCATGTACACTTATGTTAATAATATAATTTTTCTATAAAATTGTATAAAATATAAAAATGTCATTACTGTCTGAAAATAAAACAAACTTTAACTGAAATAAAATAAAATATTATATAAAATTGAAACTCACCTATTTTTATTCTTGGTTTAAGAGTCCGTCTATATTGGTGTTCCAGTCCTCCATCACAGCATTCCCATGATCGGGAGAGAGACACCGAGATTTATGCACATTTCAAGATATTTCTCTTCGAAGGAAGATTGTTAAGATAGCCTACTTATGTTTAAACAATAATGTTGATTTGAATCTGACTTTATATGTCACGTTATTGGCTGATGCGTGAATCAAGCTGAATTCAGAGCATTCTCAGATCTCTGGCTTTTGAGATCAGATTCTCGTTTTGATGAGATACATGAATGATGAGAGGATCATCGAAGGCCTAGGGATCTGTACATCTTAATGGTACTGCCCTGTCATACTCAGATTTAATTTCAAGCCGGTCAGCACAGGGTCAGTTTAGCCTGAGCCGAAGGCAAAACATAACACCCAGACTTATACTGTACGTCATACAGTCTAATAGGCTTCTGTTTAAAATGCAGAGAATCAAACCCGTTTGTTAAATTAGGAGGTGTTCAGCTACAGGCTACTATTACTGACCTCTTTTGTATAAACAGTTTTTATTTGATTCATTTTTTAATGCTTAATTGCTTGCAATGTTGCTTGTTGGATAAAAGCATCTGCAGTTTCTTTTCAAAGTTATATGGTTTTGCCATTGCAGTTTATACAACATGTGAAAAAAATTAAATCAAGTCATACCTAGCAACTACCCTCAGCACCTTAGCAACACCTTGATATCATGCAAACATGTAATAGATTAAAATGCAAGGATTTGTTCAGCAAGGATGCATTAAACTGATCAGAAAAGTGACAGAAAAGACATTTATAATCAGTCTATTCATTTATATAATTTATATAAAAAAATCCTGAAGAATCCTAAATTCAAATTGCAAGATTCCTAAATGCAAGATTCAAACTTCCCTCACTGTTAACTTACTTCTGATGCTTGTTTTGCTTAGTTGCATTGCTCACATATTATATATATGCTACGAATATTACTCTTGCATTTTAAGGTAAATGTATGTCTTTGTAGTAGCTTAAGTGTGTATGTGTGCGTGCGTGCGTGCGTGCGTGCGTGTGTTTGTGTTTGTGTGTGTGTGTGTGTGTGTGTGTGTGTGTGTGTGTGACAGTGTCTCCTGCTGCAGAGAGACTACGCCACATCCTCAGAGAGGAAGATGAGCCCACACCCACCCTCTTCACTGAGATGGACACATTGCAGCATGAGGGTGGAGAGATGGAGTGGAAAGAGTCAGCCAGGTGAGACACACACACACACTGACACTTTTGAGACATTGTTTAACCCTCTGGAGTCTAAGGGTATTTTTGGGGCCTGGAGAAGTTTTATCATGCCTTGACATTTGTGCTTTTTTCAGTTTCTTATAAATATCTAAATGGGTAAAGTCTAATCTCACTTCGTTTTGCCAGAGTATTTTGAGGCCAATGCAGGGCTTTATTGTTTGTGGAAGAAGGGTTGCTGGTGCCACTGCTCTCGGCTTTCTAGAGTTCAAAGTGAGCCAATTCTGAGTCCACTTTAATGAGTTTTTTCTGCTTAAAGTGACAGCCTTGGCTCACTTTCATCTGTTCACTATCCTCGACAGGCTTCATTTATGCCTTACAGAAGCATGTGTCAAAGTGGCAATATCACGTGGCATTTGTTTTCATTTTTCATGCTAATCAATTTAAGTTCAGTTAGTTATGAGGAATTGACTTCATGCATCCACTAAAAATCAGGTGCTCCGGGTGGTTAAGTTATTGCAAGAATGTGAAATTATTTTTAAGCTTTTAAGTGAGACTTAAGTGTCCAAATACTTTTGGGCCACTTTTTTGTAATTTAGATTGATTTTGGACAGATTATTGTTCAAATATGTATTTTGAAACTGCAGCAAATGTTCTAACAAGAGGCAAAACAGAGTCAGAACATGAGAAAAGAACTTGTTCATTCATTGCAGAAAGTGAATTGACTCTGAAAGTGGGATTAAAATATTAAAAGCTGATTTTGACCATAAGCACAGACCATTTCATATGCACATGTTCTTTGAGACCACCGTTGCCAAACAGCTGTTTTCATTGGATCACGTGGGTGTGTTTGCATGCTCGGTCTTCCTGCTTTGATTGCATATCTTTATTGATCTGCCATTAGAAAAAATGAGGTGCTTTCCATTTCCATCACATGCAGGCACTTCATACATTGAAAACATTGAAGACACTGAAAATGGAGCTCATATTGATACATGGAACACAAACTCTTTCCAACATGGCATTTTCATGATCTACACATCTCAGCACTTCAGACCATGTGGACTAATTAAACCCACTCATCCATGATCCCTAACTGTATTGTTATTCCACCAACCAGCTGAAGAATAAGTTCATGAAGAAGATCCCCAGAGATGCCGAGGCGTCTAACGTCCTAATTGGAGAGGTGGATTTTCTAGAAAAGCCGTTTGTGGCCTTCGTACGTCTGGCTCAAGCTGCAACACTAGGAGGTCTTACTGAAGTCCCTGTGCCTACAAGGTCATCATCCCAAAGCAGTCTGCATATGTTTATTGGCTGTTTAAATAGTTTCATGACACAGTCTGGCAAAACAACACTTGTTCGATTGATTCATTCACAGCAAATTTTGATTGCACAATAAGTTATATTCTACATAAAAAAATAAAAAAAATAATAATAATGGTTACACTTTATTTCGATAGTCCACTTTAGACATTGTACTGACTCTAAGTAGCCATTTTTTAATTACAGTTTTTTTTTCGATTGCTAAACGACAGTGGGCACAACTGGAGTCACATGTGACTCCAGTTGTGCCCACTGTCGTTTAGCAATCGAAAAAAAAACTATCGAAATAAAGTGTAACCATTATTATTATTTTTTTTATTTTTTTATGTAGACTGAGGTTGGTTGTACTCGTTCACCAGCCTCTCTATACGATAGCCCATGGTTTATGACATAGTCAATGATAGTTGCTCTTATTTGATCAGTTACCCTAGCTCTGGTCCTTCTTTGAGCGCCACCACGCATTCTAACTCCTCTCCCTCTCCCTCGCCCCACTCCTCTGTCTCGTCCTTGTCCTTGCCCCACTCCTCTCCCTGGTCCTTGTCCTTGCCCTTGCCCCACTCCTCTCCCTTGCCCTTGTCCTTGCCCCACTCCTCTCCCTTGTCCTGGTACTCGTCTTCCTCTCCCTCTTGCAGGCATTCTTTCTTTCTTTCTTTCTTTCTTTCTTTCTTTCTTTCTTTGTGTTGCTCTATATTGTTTCTTTTCCACACAAGATCAGCCCAAAGAGTCCTCTTTTAGAACATATGATCATGTGATTGAAAGAACCTCAACACCTGAGTGTGCTTCCTAGATGGGAATCAGCTGTGATTTATATATTTGCATAACTTCAATAAGCTGTTTCTCATTAGCAATGGAATAAAATACAGGGAATATGTGTTTCAATTCACAATATGAACAGCTGTTTACCTTGACTTTAGCCTGTAAGGTTAGGTTTAGAACATGGTGTTATCTGTTCTGACATACAGTGTTAAATCATTGGTAAATTTGGCAGTAAAAATCCATTGTTTTGGTCTTGTTTGAGCTTGTGTGTAAAAGAAGTTCAAGCATTTTAAATTTGTGTTAATTGTATGCATTTTGTGTTAAAGCAACAAGAAATGTGTTAATAGTATAGCTTACACAGGCGGATGTAGTGCTAACTGTGTTAAGAGTTTTGGAAAATTGTTAAAAGTATTGAAAAATCTGTCATAGCAATCGTAAAAAACTGTAACCTCTGTAAAGTGAGGCGACGCGGGAGGAACATCATTGGGCAGAGGGCCACTGTCACAGTGCCAGGTCAGAGGGGTGCCAATATCACCATGTGTGCTGCCATCTCCAATGATGGAGTCCTTTGCCACATACCAACTGTTGGCCCATACAATACAGAACGCCTCATCACATTTCTTGATGCATTGAAAGAATTACTGATTCCACCTGAAGAGAGAGGGCTGTTGAGGCCTGGCATGACTCTGTATGTCATAATTTGGGACAATGTGGCTTTCCACCACTCTCGCCTTGTGAATGAATGGTTTGCAGCACAGCCTCGTATTATGATACAATTCCTCCCTGCATACTCTCCTTTTCTGAACCCAATCTAGGAGTTCTCTGCTTGGAGGTGGAAAGTGTATGATCACCGGCCATATGAGCAGATGCCCCTCCTGGAGGCAATGAATGCTGGTTGCCTGGCAATAGGTGCAGAGGACTGCCAGGGATGGATACGCCATGCAAGGAGGTATTTCCCTCGGTGCATTGGAAGGGAAAACATGTTGATCAACTATGTTGCTACCATGTAGCACTGTTAAATTTCTTCTTCCCGTTTTACCTGAGCAGAAAGGTTGTGGTTATCATCTGGACCTGTTCTGGGTGGGTATCCTCATGTCTGCTCCTTCATGGGTTTGCCGTGGTATGTAGCAGCCACAGTTATTTCCATCGGCCACATCGACTCTCTGAAGATGGAGAGTGAGTCCAGCGCTCCTGGCGAGCAGCCACAGTTTCTTGGTGTGCGGTAAGTCAAAACCAGACTTTTGTGTAGGATTTAGCACAAGTATTTTGTCATGTCGTTTTGTCAATGCCACAGTGTTGCTGAAAAGTACTGTATAGCACTATTTATTATGTCCCTCCTAATAACCAGAGTTGTCAAGCTGGTTGTAATGTCTCCGTTTCCTCAGTGTGTAATTTGTGGTCATTTGTAGAGTTTTGAATGTTGTTTTTGCATGTAATATTTGCAACAAAGTGCATGATTTAAATCATAATATATCTAATTATTCATCTGATGTAAGCACATTAAATCAAAGTACCTTGGTTTTTGGTGAGAACCAACCAACCAAGTTCATTTTGGACCCTGGGAACTTGCCCTTAGAAACCATACACTACTGTTCAGAAGTGACTTTTAGATTTTATAGATTTTTTAGTTTTGTGTGTATATTGTTAACAAAAAATATAAACTCCAGTTAGTGTCACATGATCCTTCAGAAATCATTCTAATATGATTTGCTGCTCAAGAAACATTTCCTATTATTATCGATGTTGAAAAAGGTGTGCTGCTTAATTTTTTGTGGAAACAGTGATTTTTTTTTTCAGGATTCTTTAATGAATAGAAAGTTCAAAAGAACATGTATCTATACTTTCACTTCTGATCAATTTAATTGAATGTGTCCTTGCTGATAATTTAATAAATAAATAAATAACACTATAGTGTACATGCATGCATATTATCTGTGTCATCTTCTCCCAGTCAAACTGTCCTAAAGCCTCCCTCCAGACAATGAAGATTCCTCTGAAGCCAGTGAGTCCGTCATGTTGTCCAAACCCTCCTAATTCTGACCCCTCGGCCTAACTGTGAGTACTGGGACGTAAGCAAATGACAGTTTTACGTGGTTTAAACTTTAAACTAATCTTTACACATATATATGTTCCTTTTTCTTTCTTATTCATGTTTGAGTTGGAATATCACCCTTATTCTTGGGCCCTGGCGAACTGAACCTGGATCTGGACAGATTGACACACCTTACATGAACCTGAAGCATCCGGCTGATCAAACACACAAACCATGTTTGTCCTCACGCTTACGATGAGATACGATCTGAGTCACAAGCACAGCATCACTGGCCCTTTCCCAAACACACGAGGCTCACAGATGTATGATATTTTTGTGTACTTTACCAACGCAGCCAGTGACGCACGATTCCAAACCCACATTGACCATATTGTGCCTGAGTCATTCAGACCTTGGATTTTACTCAAGGTCCTTCATTTAGATCTAGCTGAGCTGTGCCAGTGTGAACGACTGAGCTCATACACACAAACACACCGCAAGTGTTAAGATCAGCACATGAGATTCATGAGAGTTTAACGCTATTCAGAGAAGACCTAGAAAGACTACAATAAGAAGCGGAAGAGGTTTAAACTAAGTTTATGATTTTATTATAGCATTGTATAAATATTTGAACTGTATGATATTATATATGGATTTCATAAATCTAGTGAGAGACAGTCGCAAATAAATTCAATTATAGTTAGAAAAACAGTGTATCTAGTAAATTCAGTTGGATTAATTTTTGCTTTTCATATTCCAAACTTACATTCTTACTTTTCATACTATAGCATTTTATATTTAAAAATCAGAAATGTGTATCTGAGTAATGCTGAAATGTTTACAGACAGTAATAAATTAGTCTTTGTGATCTGTGAGAACAATGCAGACTGTTTTATTCAGATTCTGATTGTTCACTTGTGATTTGTTCAAATAAAGAATGATAATGTTAAGAGAGTGAAATGGTAAAAGACTGAAAATATTTTCTTTGTCATTTCTGAATGTCAAGCCTTAGATTCCCATGTATAGATTTTAGTGCTGTCAAACTATTCATCGCGATTAATAGTAAAAGTTTTTGTTTACAAATATCTGTGAGTGCTGTGTATATTTGTGATGTATATTTAAACACATGTATATATTTGAAAAATATTTACACACACACATATATATAAATAAATATTTTATATATAAACAAAACATTTTTCTTAAATCTAATATACACAGTATACACATATATTATGTAAACAAATTTTTTTATTTTGGATCCGACTAATCGTGATTAATCATTTGACAGCACTAAATTATTACAAGCTTTTTGGACATTGTACTATGGTAATTTTTTTTGGAAATACAGAATGGTATTCTTTACATTATCTTAGAGTACAGTGTAAATACCTTCATATATAAATATAAACTAACTACAATACAAACTAACATTGTTTAAAAATATTTTTTGAAATTAAATAAATGTTAACTGAAACTTAAGCCACCACTGATATATATATATATATATATATATATATATATATATATATATATATATATATATATATATATATATATGTGTGTGTGTGTGTGTGAGATGGTGATTTATTTATAGTAACTACAGTATTTTTTGACATAAATTAAGGTTATAATAGTACGTTCATAAAGGTTTTGCAAACAATAATATAAAGTATTTTATACTGAAATACCGCAAATAAATGCACAGGTGATATATTAAAATATTTGTGACTTTAACTGAAAACATTCAATCATGTTTTGATCTTTTATATATAAATATACTGGTACAAATTATAGGTGAAATTATTCAAATGTTTAGCGGGAAGATATTCTAAGTATAATAAGCAAATTGTATGTATAGATTATATAATAAATGATGTATTAAAAACCGTATTTCCTAAATCCTTCTCCATGAATGGCCTCTTGACGTCGCTCACACGTCCACGCGCGTGACGTCACGTCCATTCACACGCGCTGATTTGACGGGAATTACTCGACTTCCGGCCGAGGAGCAACACAAGATACTTCCCTGCGGCGGCGGTGAGACGATAACAAAGCTATGGGAGAAATGTCCGGCTTCGAGGACAGACTGCAGTCGTACTCGTCCACACAGCTGCACGAACTGCTGGAGGACGATGGCAAGCTCCGGGAAATGGTCAGAGAGATGGAGGAGGTGAGTGAGCGCAGACGCGACAGCCATTAAACGCTCATTAAATCCCGGAATAGAGTGAGAGTTTGTGCTGACAGTGAGTGCAGATGAGTGACAGCTGCTCGGGCTTTCATTGCCTTGCTGCTGTCGCGTTTTGTGTTATTGATTGTGTTGTATTCTGGGACCGAGACCTTTCACCTTTGACTACATCAGTATTGATTTATTGGAAAGTGTTGTTGACTAAAGGAGTGGCTTGATTGTGTCAGACTTCAGAATGGAGGCAGTATATGAACTGCCCTTATAAAATAAAGACAAAAAAGGACTGTGATATAAAGACTGGTTAGTACAAACGACCTGCTTCTGTCAACCTCCTCTTGACTGATCAAGTTCAGCAGTTTCTTTGCTATATATATATATATAGCAATGCTGATGATAAGCAATAATATGATTATTAGTTATTAGTGTTTTGTGTAATTTTTTTAAAATCCTTTACCTTTTCCCACCTCTAAAAATGTCAAATATGCTTTTTAGATTAAATTATTATACTATTTTATTTTATTCGTTTAATTGTAAATGATTATTATAATTATTTAAAAATAAACATTTACAAATATAATATATATATATATATAAATTAATATAATAATATTAAACACTGTGTGTTTGTGTGTGTATACATGTATGTATGTATGTATGTATGTATGTATATATATATATATATATATATATATATATAATTCACTTGGCCATTCTTGTAATCTCTTATTAAGCAGTACATTTTCTTAAATTATATTGTAATTATAGGTCCTTTTAGATGGTTTGATTCCCCCCCAATTTGCATGTGCTGCCTAAGTAATCTTGCTTTCTATTATTAAATAGTTAAAAAGTTCCTTGAAATAGGCACTAATCATTAACTGTAAGTTTTCCATGCAGCAAGAATGCACAAGTTTCCATTCATACGGTATAACAATTTTGTTCATGTGTTTTTAAGGGGAAAAATGTAGCATCATGATTTGAATATTGGGGTATTAGGTAAATAAATCATTTGATCCAGGAGGCTGGAGTTTTGGCTGTGCTTTCTCTGGTTTCTGACTGTTGTTGTCACAGATGCAGGAAATGCAGCAGAATAAAGAGCTGACGATCGCCAGTAACCGCAGCCTGGCGGAGCAGAACCTCAATCTGCAGCCTGAACTGGACCATCAGAAGATCCAGCTGACCAAACGCTACTGCTGTTTACAAGATCTGCACGAGTCCTACCAGCTCCGCGGGTCCACACTAGGTCAGATATGAACTTACCACACTTCTCAAACCATTTCACAAATGTTTGTTGGGTTTCAAATGATAAATCAATAGATCAAGTGTTGTCCGGGTTTTGGCTTTGTTTTCCTATTGTGTTCATATTTGCTTAAGAATGACTGAAAAGTAGTTTGACAAATAGTGTCTAGGCATTGTACATAATCGACCAATCGTTGCGTGTGAGAAGGCAGGATTTACAGAGAACCTCAAAGCAATTGAAATATACATGCAAATAATGTAGAGGGACTAACCCTAACCTGGACATTTTAGGCTATGTAAAAAAAGTGAGTGAATGACGTGACATGTAGCCAAATATTGTGTCCCGGGTGCATTTGGGTGCTTGGTCTCACCTCAGTTGTGGTATTGAGGGTGAAAGAGAGAGTGCTGGTCATTTACCCCCCCACCCCCACAATCCCTGCTGGTACCAAGACTCAAACCTGCAACCTTTGGGTTAAGTCTGACTCTCTTACCATTAGGCCACAACTGCCCCATTTATTTACTGCTCTGTTGCAACTGATGCTGATCATGTCAGGTTAAATCTGCACACATGTCCGTGTTAAAGGATTGTATTTTGTGCTGTGTATTTATCCAGTTTTCTCCATGATTTATTTTAAGAAACCTTTTATCTTGTGTTGTCAGAGTAAATTTAGCAGAGCAGAAGTTTTGAAAGTAAGTTTATCAGGGTCAGGAGGATACAGCAGAAAGACTAGAATTACACTGATACAGAGACTGCTTCAATAATTTCCAAAAGAAACTCTACACTGATGTAAACTTATGCCCATTATGTAAAATACTCCTTTCTATTATTAGACTTTTATGGGTCTGATTGATCACTATCTGGTACAGTATTTCTATGAAAGCAATGCAAAATGCTCACAGCACTGTCTCAATTATTAGTTCACCCAAAAATGAAAATTTGCTAAAGATTTACTCACCATAAGGCAATCCAAGATTATCAGAACAGATTTGGAGACATTTAGCATTGCATCACTTGCTCACCAATGGGTCCTCTGCAGTGAATGGGTGCCGTCAGAATGAGAGTCCAAACAGCTGATAAAAACATCACAAGTAATTCAAACCACTCCATCATTTAATGTCTTGAGAAGTGATAAGCTGCGTGTTTGTAAGAAACAAATCCATCAGGATGTTTTTATCTTCAAACTATTGCTTCTGGTTAAAATAATTGTCTTCTATCCATATTTATAGTCCAAATCAGTTCTAAGCATATGTATTTTGATGTGAGAGGACTTCTTCATTGGAGGAAGTGTTATTATTTGTATGGACTGGTATTTTAGCCAGAAGCAATGGTTTGAAGATAAAAACATCTTGATGGATATGTTTGTTAAAACACGGCTTTTCAAGACATTAACTGATGGACTAGAGCTGTGTGGATTTACTTGTGGATTATTGTGATGTTTTTATCAGCTGTTTTGGACTCTCATTCTGACGGCACCCATTCACTTCAGAGGATCCATTGATGAGCAAGTGATTTAGTGCTACATTTTTTTCAAGTCTACAAACTCATGTTCTTCTTGAATGGTTGGATTGCACATTTTCAGCTAATATACATTTTTGAGTGAACTGTTCCTCCATGTCCCATTATTATTTGAGCAGACTCATTGAAATTGGCTTAAAATGCAAAAAAACTATTTCTCAGACTACTGTCCAATTAGAGATTGCAATATTAATGTGACAGTCTTTCTAACTGCTAATTTAGTACAACTGGATGCCACTGCCAAAATATTGAAGTAATTTTACGTATATTCATCTTTTAAACTGGACCTTTTTTTCAGGAAACAGATCACTAGACACATTGTTGGCTCTTTTGCAAACCGAGGGAGCCAAGGTCGAAGAAGAAACAGAGGTAACAACATTGTCCATGTTTACAGAAATTCATAACTGATTTTTACACGATGAACAGTGTCCTAAGATTCCCCTACGTGATTCGTAGAACATGGCCGATTCATTCTTGGATGGAGCCGTGCCTTTGGACTGCTTCATTGATGACTACCAGAGCAAGAGGAAGCTGGCACATTGGAGGCGTGTGAAGATCGATAAGCTACAGGAGATGGTGCTGAAGGGTGTTCCTCTTCCTCAGGGTTCCTCTAAGGATCCCTCACAACCTCAGGAGACCCATAACTTCACCGCATCTTTCCAAAGGCTAGCTAATGGTTCTCCAGCTCATGTAAGACCTGCACCGATATCTCAACCATCAGCCATGCCTTACAACCCTCAGAGCGTCGGTGCTCCTCTGCCAAACACGGTGCCATCATATTCATGTCCATACCCACAAGCACTCCCTCAAGGACCCGGCGCTGGTCTTCCCCCGCAGGCAGGTTTCATAATGCAATGATGTTCTTTTGCCTGAGCCTTTCCACTAGAACGTGAAAACGTGACATCCTCCCTTTTTCTTTAGATGCACTTTGATCCTAAACAGGTTTGGGTTTCTGCAGTTACACAGAATTAATTTCAGTTTGTTTGCATAACATAAGATGCATTAAGACGATTATGATTCAGAATCAAAAGTTTTAATCTGAAAAGTAGTGTGTCTTCTAAAGAATGGGTGTATTGCATCTATCATGTAAATATCCTAATTTAACTGAAAATGATATTGAGACGGATTTGAAAATAGGTCCTTATGCACACATAAGACACTTTTACTGTGTACTTTTATATTTTGTGAGGAAAATATTGTCACTGTAACGATAACAGACAATATTGTCATTTTGGACTTCTGGGTTAAAAACTGACCAAAGATGCATTCCACCTGTTCCATGCGCGCTCTGTTAAGTGGTTTTGAATATAGTGGCTTTGTTGGACTTCATTTGATTTCATTCTAACATGAAATGTTTAAATACTCCTGTGGCATTAACAGACCGGCTTGACAGTAAGTCTGTTATAGAAAGACTTTCTTAGTGTGAATCAGACTTAAGTAAACAGTTTAATTATCCTAAACTGAAAAAAAAAATCTTTAAATAGCTACTATACTAAATATAATATAAATATTATTTACCGGTAATTAGAATGCTGTTTACAACATTTCCGATATGTAAAGTGATCTATTTTGGCACTGCATTTCCGATGAAATCTTATCTTTGCAGAGAAGTGCAGGTACTTTGATCAAAGAACTGTCATGCTGGGTTGTGACAAGTCTTGTGCACGTTTTATATGAAGGATGTTATTATGCAAGTCTGTAAAGTTAGAGTAAAGTCACTTTCTGTACACTGATGTAAGTACAGGTAAAAGAAATTAAATGTGCCTTGCAACAGAACAAACGAGTGATGTTTAATGAAGAAAGCATTTATTCACACCGTCGCTGTGCTTTGATAAATCTTCGAAGCCATCTACAACTTTGTGTTTCTGAAGACGATTAATGGTGCAGAATCCTTTTGAACTGTTTTATCTGTAGTGTGGTAACCTGTAACACTCCTTATGTAAAGTACTGTACATTGTAGCTGTCTGATTAGTGGATATTGGTGACTAGATTTTTTTTTAATGCTGATTAATAAATGCCTAAAGACTAACAAAAGTACAATGTCAATATTTATTGCTATATTCAAAACTTTATTCTTCTCCCTCTTCACCTTCTCCTTCGGGAGAGTCGACTCCCATCTCTTCGTAATCTTTCTCGAGAGCAGCTAAATCTTCACGGGCCTCTGTAAACTCGCCCTCCTCCATACCTTCTCCAGCGTACCAGTGAACGAAGGCTCTCTTTGCGTACATTAGATCAAACTTGTGATCTAGACGTGCCCAGGCCTCAGCGATGGCTGTGGTGTTGCTCAACATACAGACTGCCCTTTGAACTTTGGCCAGATCGCCTCCTGGAACCACAGTTGACGGCTGATAGTTTATACCAACCTGATAATGGTAAAAAGGCATGCAGTTTAAAGAATACACATTTTCACACCTAACAAACATCAAGCTACTATTTACAAACATGACAATTGTATGCTATGTTGTATCACTATCATTATTTCACTCGTATTAGTTACGCATGATGCTTTGCTTCCAATGTACAATCTAATATAGAATAAACACATAGGCTGACCTTGAACCCTGTGGGACACCAGTCAACAAACTGAATGGTCCTCTTGGTCTTTATGCTTCTAATGGCAGCATTGACATCCTTTGGAACCACATCTCCACGGTACAGCATACAGCAAGCCATGTACTTCCCGTGCCGAGGGTCGCACTTCACCATCTGATTGGCTGGCTCAAAGCAGGAGTTGGTGATTTCCATGATGGACAGTTGCTCGTGGTATGCCTTCTCTGCGGAGATCACCGGGGCGTATGTGACCAGGGGGAAGTGTATGCGAGGGTACGGCACCAGGTTGGTTTGGAACTCTGTCAGATCGATGTTGAGAGCTCCGTCGAAGCGCAGGGAGGCGGTGATCGATGACACAATCTGCCCAATGAGGCGGTTGAGGTTGGTGTACGTGGGCCGCTCTATGTCCAGGTTGTTTTGGCAGATATCATAGATGGCCTCGTTGTCCACCATGAAGGCGCAGTCTGAGTGCTCCAGGGTTGTGTGTGTGGTCAGAATAGAATTGTAGGGCTCTACCACTGCGGTGGAAACCTCAAGAAAAATCCAACAGGTCAACAGGTTTCAGGTCTTGAATTTCGGCACGGGATTGCGCATAATTCTACAGATTCATGCAGTTTCCACACTTGTAACGTTTGAAATTCACGCAAATATTTGAATGTGAAAGACACTTGCGACAGAATGACGGAATGTACCATTTGCACGTGCTTTTGAGTCAATTTTAAACATTCAAGTGCTTAATTCAGTACTTGCGCGCACTGTGCACTCGCGTACATAGAGATGCATCTGAGAGCGTACTCCTTTGCGTAAATGGCTAAATACATACAAAATGTCTGTCAAACTGCCTGTCTTGATTAGTATTCATGTAAATAGTCGGTTTTATACTAAACATTGTTGGTATACAGTCTTTTACATAAATGTTGAGACAGTTAAGAAACAAAACTTATGTGTAACAGTTTGATCCGAGCATGAGGTCTTAAAGAGAGATCAACCTAAATAAACCTGCAGCTCTGTCATTAATGTTTATTTATTCACTGAAGACTAACCAGTGTTATTTTAAAGTTAAATAGATTGTTCTGTAGTTAAAATAAATCCAATTCAGAGTTTGGAAGTTTCTTTTAAGTATCTTCCTCACAATATAAATATGAATCAACATTATATATTGTAAAACACCAATACACTGGGTGACAAAACATTTAGGTTGGGTGATTGTAGTTTAAAAATGTCTAAAAACAAAAAAAAAATCCTTGGATTTGTTTGCATTTTTGCTTTTTTGACCTTTTGATTTTTAATCAAACTAATCATAATTTGATCTTCCAGTGAAACATCTGGACTGGTGAAAAAGTTACCTGAGGTGCAGGGTAAACCGCAAACTCGAGTTTAGCTTTCTTGCCATGATCAACGGACAGCCTCTCCATCAGCAGTGAAGCAAAACCCGACCCAGTTCCACCGCCAAAACTGTGGAAGATGAGGAATCCTTGTAGTCCAGTGCACTGGTCACACTAAAAACAAAAGACACTTACTATTAATTCATCTATGAAAATGTAATTGCAATAAATGTTGTATATCTAAATAGAGAAAACTGTCTTACCAGTTTGCGAATACGGTCAATTACCACATCTACTATTTCCTTGCCAGTGGTATAATGGCCTCTGGCGTAATTATTGGCGGCGTCCTCTTTCCCAGTTATCAGCTGCTCTGGGTGAAACAGCTGTCTATATGTTCCAGTTCGAACCTCATCTGAATGAGAAAAAAAACTTTGGTAAGGGTGCATACAAATCACAGTCCAGGGGCACCTAGATCAGACCAAAAGCACACTTTAGAGTCAAGGGCTATTAATACAAAAGTAACACTGGGATGGTGAAATTGGTCTCTATTTGACAGATTTTTGGAGAGGAACCAGGGCGGACTTAACCAAAAAATGAGGTAAATGGCCGCTTAGGGCCAAGGGGAATTGGGGGTCCAATCTGATATTGGTGAAACATATTTGGCAAACACTAGTGCAGTGGTTCCCAAACTGGTTGCAGGGGGGGCGCGGCACGGCCACGGCTTCCCGGGTTAGTTACAATGCTAGCATAACAGCATGGACAAGTTTGTGACAGCGCTCCCTAAACTAGCCTGCTAAACGCAAACCAGATGATGAATCTTCACCAAATGTAGTAACTTCAAAAGCAAAGACAAGAAAATATGACGAGGCATATCTCGCACTCGGCTTCACCAGCACAACAGTGGGTAAGGAGGAAAGACCACAGTGTGTTGTGTGTCTAAAAATACTAGCTTGCGACAGTCTGAAGCCGAACAAATTAAAACGCCACTTGGAGACAACACATCCCGAGCACAAAGACAAGCCGGTGGAGTTCTTCAGAAAAAAACTCACACAGTGTCGTGCACAGCAGAGTCGCTTTACTAAAGCAGCATCCCTGCCTGCAAATGCTCAACTCGCATCCTACAAAGTTGCCTACAGAGTTGCTCAGTGTAAAAAGCCACACACTATAGCCGAGGAATTAATACTTCCCTCTGCGATCGACATGGTCTCAACTATGATCGACGAAGCCACTGCCAGCAAGCTAAAGGCCATTCCTCTCTCAAACAATACTATCTCAAGGCGTATTTATGATATGTCAAAAGACATAGAAGAGCAGCTAAATGACAAGATACGGGACCGACGCTTTGCTCTGCAGATGGATGAGGCGACTGACAGTAATAAAGCCTGCTTATTGATAACATACGTCAGATTCATTGATGCCGATGATTTGAGGGAGGATTTGCTTTTCTGCAAACAAGTGACGAGCAGAGCCACTGCAGACGAACTGTTTAAAATAATTGACACTTACTTGAGAGAGGCCGATCTGAAATGGGAGGACTGTGTGGGGATCTGCATAGACGGGGCTCAGGCCATGGCTGGGAGAAGAGGGGGGCTGCAAGCGCTCATCAAGCGCATCTCCCCTAACGTGCAGTGGACACACTGTATGACACACCGAGAGGCGCTGGCGTCTAAACAGCTGAGTCCTGACCTGCACGATGTTATGACGGATGTCATCACTACAGTGAACTACATTAAAACACGACCTGTCAAAGCACGTATTTTCTCTGCACTGTGTGAGGAAATGGGCTCCGACCACACAGCTTTTCTGTTTCACAGCGAGTCCCGATGGCTGTCACGTGGGAAAGTTTTATCCAGGGTCTTTGAACTGCGGGATGAGATCCGCATCTTTTTGGAGGAGGAGGAAAATGAACTTGCCCACAAGTTTAACAACAACTTCCTCATGAAACTTGCGTACCTCAGTGACATGTTTCAAAAACTCAATGAGCTAAATCTGCAGATGCAGGGCAGCAACACACACCTTCCACATCTGGCAGATAAAATCACATCATTCACAAGAAAGCTTGAGATGTGGGAGCAGCGAGTTACAGAGGGAAATATAGACTCGTTTGAGAACCTGAAGTCATTCATTGAGGTCAACAAGCTGCAGAACACAGTGATCCCATGCATGAAAGCTCACATCTCTGCCCTCCAAAAGCATTTCCAGAGGTACTTCCCAGTGCAGGATCCTACACAATATGACTGGATCCGAGACCCCTTCAGTGCAACACCACCTGCCGAATTCAGCACTACAGAGAATGAACAGTTCATTGATGTCACCTCTGATTCAACAATGACGCTTGAGTTTAAGTCTAAGACACTAGCTGCATTTTGGATTGGAGTGGAGAAAGATTTCCCACTGCTAGGTAAAAGAGCTCTGGCCACACTCCTTCCATTTGCCACGTCTTACCTATGTGAGATAGGTTTTTCTGCTGTGGCCTCCATCAAGACTAAATACAGATCAAAGCTGGACATTGAAAATGAACTAAGAGTAGCAGTCTCATAGCTGCAACCCCGATTTGAGAAGATCTGCAGCATGAAGCAAGCCCACACCAGTCACTGAAAAGATGTGGACATTAAGGTGCAGTTTTTGCAGAGTTAAATGTTCAGGATTTTGTTATTTTCTTCAGAGAGCTGGTAAAGTGTAAAAGGCCACTTTCATGCAGGAATGGAGTTTATAAGAAGATGTGTTGAAAGCCATGAACACCATTACATGGTAAAATTTTATGATACATGATGCAGTGTCACTTTTAATAATTGTGATAAATTTTTTTTTTTTAGTTTTGTTCAGGAAGAAGTTGCCATTTTGTATGACTTACAATGTTAAGTAAAGTCCAGTGGAGTTTAGAAACAAAGGATTTGTATGTTTGTGTCAGTGTGGGGGGGCTCGAAAATATTCTTATCTTCAGAAAGGGGGGCCCTGCAGAAAAAGTTTGGGAACCACTGCACTAGTGTGTATTTGTGTTCTGGAGAGCATTAAATGCTTACTCACAACTCAAAACCAGCACTTTTGTCAAGTGCTGAGTTCTGCAAGCTCGCAAATCGTTATAACAATGTGTAAATACAATGTAATTAAGAGATTCATTGTGCAGTGCAGTCAGCTTCATTGATTAACAGAACGTCGTGAGATTGAGCAAACTCTCGGCAAACCCTACCATATGCCTTAAGAACACTTGGAATATGGAATGAGTTGCATAGGATAATTTCATGAAATTTGAATCATTTTTGTAAAAGGATTGAAAAAAGTTACAATTCATTAAATGGACAAGTGCAAGCATTTGTTTAATGTCTTCTTTTGCAATCCGAAAAAATAATAATAAGGTAGCCTAATATGGCTTTAGAACAGTATTGAGTTGACAAATTATTTACTTGAGTTGTAAACAGGTAAATAAACTATAAACTACGAGAGAGAGAGAGAGAGAGAGAGAGAGAGAGAGAGAGAGAGAGAGAGAGAGAGAGAGAGAGAGAGGAGAGAGAGAGAGCAAGCAAAATAAGGGTTAGGCATGCAAAGCACATAGTTATTATGTTGGGGGCCCATACCTGAAATTTGCTTAGGGCCCCAAGTCCGCCCCCAAGAGGAAGGTTTCAAAAAAATTAGAGGGCTTGATGAAAACTTGATATTAGCCATCACTTATACAAAAAAAGTTGTTACACTAGCGTTAACTGTAGTATGGTATTTCGACATTTTTATAAAAGCAGTGCAGTGTAAATGCATGCTGACCAACGACGGTGGGTTCGAGGTCCACGAACACAGTTCTGGGCACACTTTTCCCGGCGCCGGTCTCGTTGAAGAAAGTCCTGAAGGACTGTTCTCCGCCGGAGGTGGTCTGGTCGGTGAGCATGCGCCCGTCCGGCTGCATTCCGTGCTCCAGACAGTACAGCTCCCAGCACGCGTTACCGATCTGAACTCCCGCCTGACCCACGTGAATGGAGATACACTCGCGCTAAAAAAAGGTAAATCGAATTAAGACCATTTGCAACGTCAAAAGGTGTATTATTTATAGCTGCTCGTTTAATTTGTTAATTAATCATCACGATATTTATAATATAAAGCTCATACATCTGAAAAAAAAACACCGACCGTTAGTCGGCCGACCGGTCTGCTAGTTTAACTTTTTCAGATACTGACAAATTTACTTACCATTTTATAGATTTATTGTTAAGATATTTAATGTAAATGCGAGATAGATACGTAAGCCTTCGAATTTACACTGGAAATTTGATTAATTTTACTATATATTTTCTCCTGATCTCGCCACATAGAAAGAAAACGTTTTCTGTGCCGATATAGTTTTTAAAATGATTTCGAAGCCTTTTATATGTTAGTGGAATCTGACCCCGCCCACCTTATCGGTTATTGGCTTATCTTCTGAAACTAATTATAATATAATCCTTGTTGAAGGATTATTATTGGTCCACATGTTAAATATTTAAAATGTAATCTTAATATAACGGGAAATTATTTAAGTTATGATAAATAGAAATATTTCCCTGGTGTTTTTACCAGCGCTGACGAATTGTAGATGTGTAATATGTTTATAAATTAAATATCGTGCAAAAAAAAAAGTGGTATGTCACCGATGTAAACAACTATCCAAGTGAATGATTGCAGAACAATATCAAGGATTTTTTGTCATGCATCGTTTCAGAATGACGTTATGTGTTTTATTTATTACTTCAGCAAACGCGTACCTTGTCTGTTCATCAGCGAGTGACCGGGTATAAATATCAGGTGCTACTTGGGCACGAGCGCGACAACTCAAAGCGGGAATGTGTTTGATGCTACAATTATGAGCGGACGAGTAGGAGACCGCAGTCCCAAACAAACTGAGGCTGAACGTTTTAACATGTTAAAAGTTCTATTTCGTTAAAGAGTGTTTTAAATGTGCACATTATTATTCACTAATCTGAGAATAAAGTGCATTTAAGAAAATACACTATGTTGATGAGTTAATGTTTATTTGTAACACTAGAGGACGCACTTGCATCATATTTGACCGAGGTCGAAATGCAGTGACGGTCAATAGACACAATGAAATTGATTTTACACACTTCGGTTAACAACAAATCCACTGATGAAAAAAAATCCATTGATGTATTACATTATAGCAGTTTATTGCCGTTGATTAACATCTTTTCATTACTATCACGATGATAGTATTTATTCTACTGCTTTTATTATATACTGATAATGAAAAATAATTGAACAAATTGTACTCAATATTTAAGCCTTAAAATAAAGGAATTGATGTTGAAAAATGCTTAATTGTCATTAAATTACTATTTTTATAATTGTATAGACAGATATAATTATTAATATATATATATATATATATATATATATATATATATATACGTATACGTATACAGTACAGACCAAAAGTTTGGACACACCTTCTCATTCAAAGAGTTTTCTTTATTTTCATGACTATGAAAATTGTAGATTCACACTGAAGGCATCAAAACTATGAATTAACACATGTGGAATTATATATGGAATTATATACATAACAAAAAAGTGTGAAACAACTGAAAATATGTCATATTCTAGGTTCTTCAAAGTAGCCACCTTTTGCTTTGATTACTGCTTTGCACACTCTTGGCATTCTCTTGATGAGCTTCAAGAGGTAGTCACTTGAAATGGTCTTCCAACAGTCTTGAAGGAGTTCCCCGAGAGATGCTTAGCACTTGTTGGCCCTTTTGCCTTCAGTCTGCGGTCCAGCATATACAACCCGAATTCCGGAAAAGTTGGGACGTTTTTTAAATTTTAATAAAATGAAAACTAAAAGACTTTCAAATCACATGAGCCAATATTTTATTCACAATAGAACATAGATAACATAGCAAATGTTTAAACTGAGAAAGTTTACAATTTTATGCACAAAATGAGCTCATTTCAATTTTGATTTCTGCTACAGGTCTCAAAAGAGTTGGGACGGGGCATGTTTACCATGGTGTAGCATCTCCTTTTCTTTTCAAAACAGTTTGAAGACGTCTGGGCATTGAGGCTATGAGTTGCTGGAGTTTTCCTGTTGGAATTTGGTCCCATTCTTGCCTTATATAGATTTCCAGCTGCTGAAGAGTTCGTGGTCGTCTTTGACGTATTTTTCGTTTAATGATGTGCCAAATGTTCTCTATAGGTGAAAGATCTGGACTGCAGGCAGGCCAGGATAGCACCCGGACTCTTCTACGACGAAGCCATGCTGTTGTTAAAGCTGCAGTATATGGTTTTGCATTGTCCTGCTGAAATAAACAAGGCCTTCCCTGAAATAGACGTTGTTTGGAGGGAAGCATATGTTGCTCTAAAACCTTTATATACCTTTCAGCATTCACAGAGCCTTCCAAAACATGCAAGCTGCCCATACCGTATGCACTTATGCACCCCCATACCATCAGAGATGCTGGCTTTTGAACTGAACGCTGATAACATGCTGGAAGGTTTCCCTCCTCTTTAGCCCGGAGGACACGGCGTCCGTGATTTCCAACAAGAATGTCAAATTTGGACTCGTCTGACCATAAAACACTATTCCACTTTGAAATAGTCCATTTTAAATGAGCCTTGGCCCACAGGACACGACGGCGCTTCTGGACCATGTTCACATATGGCTTCCTTTTTGCATGATAGAGCTTTAGTTGGCATCTGCTGATGGCACGGCAGATTGTGTTTACCGACAGTGGTTTCTGAAAGTATTCCTGGGCCCATTTAGTAATGTCATTGACACAATCATGCCGATGAGTGATGATGCAGTGTCGTCTGAGAGCCCGAAGACCACGGGCATCCAATAAAGGTCTCCGGCATTGTCCCTTACGCACAGAGATTTCTCCAGTTTCTCTGAATCTTTTGATGATGTTATGCACTGTAGATGATGAGATTTGCAAAGCCTTTGCAATTTGACGTTGAGGAACATTGTTTTTAAAGTTTTCCACAATTTTTTTACGCAGTCTTTCACAGATTGGAGAGCCTCTGCCCATCTTTACTTCTGAGAGACTCTACTTCTCTAAGACAAAGCTTTTATAGCTAATCATGTTACAGACCTGATATCAATTAACTTAATTAATCACTAGATGTTCTCCCAGCTGAATCTTTTCAAAACTGCTTGCTTTTTTAGCCATTTGTTGCCCCCGTGCCAACTTTTTTGAGACCTGTAGCAGGCATTAAATTTTAAATGAGCTAATTAAGTGGATAAAAATGTAAAATTTTTCAGTTTAAACATTTGCTACGTTATCTATGTTCTATTGTGAATAAAATATTGGCTCATGTGATTTGAAATTCCTTTAGTTTTCATTTTATTAAAATTTAAAAAACGTCCCAACTTTTCCGGAATTCGGGTTGTATATATATATATATATATATATATATATATATATATATATATATATATATATATATATATATATATATATGTGTGTATAAAACTTTTATTTTTTTAACCATTTAATTTTGTCATGAAATATAAGGGGACATAGGGCTCGTGCTATTACATAACTTACACAAAAAGGCAAATGAAGAAAAAAAATATAATGTTTAATCGTAAACCTGTTAGATGCTTAAATTTATTTAAACGTATTACCACAACTGATCATAAATTATTACTATCTTATAATACCATAAGACGTTTATCTTTAAAGCCCAAACATTATGTTTTTAAAAGAAGAACTCGCACGCAACTAAGTGGGCGTTGCGCAATTTTGCATTATGCAAATAAGAGGGCGGGTTTGTTGCAGCGATGACGTGACGTAATGTCCAGCCTTGCGGAGAGAGCGCAACAAACATGGCGACAGAGCGGAGTGGACAGGGGTGTCTTCTAACTTTCATCGTGTTCCTCTGGAGCTTTGTCGGCGGGCGGACGGAGACGTCAAGCCCCGGCTCCAGCAGTCAGATCCTCGGCATGCGGCTAGAGAGGAGCGACAAAGCGGCCAGCACGACGGAGGACGGGCTCATCCAGGTAACAGAGGAGAGCAACGTCGTGCTCAGGTTTTATGGGCTGCACCTGAGCCCGGACACAGCATCCCACATCAGGTTCACAGAGTATGTGGATACGGAGGACAGTGACGAGTTAAACAGGACTTGTGAGGATTTCACCAAAGACCTGAGCATCAGCACCTTCATGAACGTGAGCAACAGAGGGACGTCAGGTCTGGTGAGTGTGTATGTGAAGCCACTGCGTAAGAGTGAACGAGAAAAGATCTACAGCCTATGTGTCAGGCAGGGTTTGGGAGACAAATGGGTCCAGCTGGGTGAAAACGATGGAAGATTGTTAGTCATAGAGGAGAAACAATCTTTTCTACCTCTTTGGTTCCAAATCATCCTTATTATAGGTTTGCTGATGCTGTCCGGCATGTTCAGTGGGCTCAACCTGGGGCTCATGGCATTGGATCCAATGGAGCTTCGCATTGTACAAAGCTGTGGAACTACTAAGGAAAAGAAATATGCACGAAAAATCGAACCCATTCGAAGCAAGGGCAACTATCTGCTTTGCTCTTTATTGTTGGGTAACGTGCTGGTCAACACAACTTTAACAATCCTGCTAGATGATTTGATTGGGTCGGGGTTGGGAGCCGTGGTGGCATCTACTGTTGGCATTGTCATATTTGGTGAAATTGTGCCACAAGCTCTGTGCTCGCGCCACGGTTTGGCCGTAGGTGCCAACACTATCATGTTGACCAAATTTTTCATGCTCCTGACCTTCCCATTGTCATTCCCTGTCAGTAAGCTCTTGGACTGCGTTCTTGGGCAGGAAATCGGCACCGTCTACAACCGCGAGAAGTTGTTGGAGATGCTGAGGGTCACCGAACCCTACAACGACCTGGTCAAAGAAGAACTGAACATCATACAAGGTGCACTGGAACTCAGAACCAAGACGGTTGAGAACGTGATGACGCCTCTGAGCAACTGCTTCATGATTCACATTGACACCGTGCTCGACTTTAATACCATGTCTGAGATCATGGAAAGCGGCTACACGCGGATTCCCGTGTACGATGCCGAGCTCTCCAACATCGTGGACGTCCTGTACGTCAAAGACCTGGCCTTCGTTGACCCCGACGACTGCACGACGCTTAAAACGGTCACTAAGTTCTACAACCACCCGGTGCATTTCGTCTTCCACGACACTAAGCTGGATGCCATGTTGGAGGAGTTTAAGAAAGGTTAGTGGATTTGAAAGTTTAAAAACAACCTGCTGTGCTCACAGGAAGCAAAGGCTTTGGCTCATGCAGTTGTTTTCATCATCATATTGATTCTGATGGGTGCTCAGATTCCCCCTGAGAGCCGAATCAATAACCATATGCTCCCTGTATCAACCTCCGATCAATATGAAGCTCTTCTAGAGAAGACAGAGGTATCCCATGCTGACAAAAGCACCTGATGCTCTTAAAAAATACACACCATCGTCGGGTCATCGGAGTTTGCACAATCACTCTGATGTTCTACCACTTTTACCTTCAGATTTGGGGCCGTAACACCATAGAAATTTAGGGAGACGTGTTTCCCTCGATATTCAGATTAGTATTCGTTAATGTTCATCCATTAGAGATGTTTGATTGAAGATGGGTTATATGGGTGGTGTTTTAAAATGAGGGTGGTTTGAAGTTTATCCCACTGCATATTTCCTCTCTCAATCACAGCAGCACTACAGAGGGACAAAAGCAATGTGACAGGCAACTAGCTCAACTGAGATATGAATGTATGTAATATGAGCTTATGAGAATGCAAATAATTAAATGTGGGTGGTTTGCTAAATGCTGATCCCTCAGGAACACTGGAGTGTATTTCAGCAAGAAAATATTAGCTCTCCTCTTAAGCAGACTGCTTGTCTGATGCTTTTTGCATTATTAAATATGACTTGCTCTAAATCCCTGGATTTCAGGAAAAAAACGACATATTTCCTCTATTTAAGGTCACTTATTAGAGATACATGATATCATTTTAGTCATTCAAAAATGTGAACATTGTGAATGGTTTTTTGTTTAGAAGTCTACAATTGGCCAATTTAAAAAAATACATGTTTTAATGCCTGATTTTACTTGTATTTTAAAAATATTTCAAAGCTTTAGTGGGGGAAAACATGCATTAGCATATAACAAAAAAATAATAATAATTGGTTGTCGGTGTTGGTCAGAACTTCTGTATTAGTCCTTCCATTTATTTTGGTTCAGATTCTAGCATTAAGTGTCGTACAAATCAATATATTATAGTTTTTTCCAGTAGTGTTGATTGTGCGGCGTTTCCAGATTCCCTTTGATTGACGTCAAAGTGTCTTTACTCCATCCTTCCCTTTTTCCTTTCTTTTTCTAATCCCAGACTGTCATTTCGCACTCCTAAGCTCTTTGAGCTCTAAGTTTACTAGCACTTCTGATCTGATTGACTCTTTTGGCTTTAAACATGAAGCCCTATGGTCCAGTATTGCTTAATTGGTCATGCTTGATCTGGCCCTTCAGATAAAACAAGATGATGAATAATTCATGGTGTTTTCAGACTGCAGTGATTAATACAGCTCATTAATATGCATGTCCATGCAGTGCTTCCATAGGAATATGGTTTGAATTATTCTACACCCACTCAGTGGGTTTCCTAGCCTGGTGTGAACTAAAACTTAATAACCATTAAACAGCCATTCAGTTTGCAATTACAACACTTAGAACATTTGATTCCCTCTTTTCCCAGTGTTCAACATGTTTAGTCTGAGATCTTTGGCTCTGTCCACAGGTAAATCCCACCTGGCCATCGTTCAGAAGGTGAATAATGAGGGCGAAGGAGATCCGTTCTACGAGGTCCTGGGTCTGGTCACGCTGGAGGATGTCATCGAGGAGATCATCAAATCTGAGATCCTGGACGAGTCTGATCTTTACAGTACATTTGTGATAGTTATTTTCTTGCTTGTTTACTAGTCTAGATATGAGATTACCCATGGAAATGTAATTGATGTATTAATTGGTTCGGTTTATTGATCTAGGCTTTCCCAAAAGCATCATGATCCTAAGTAGATCTTTGAGATTATTGGTGCCAATTAGGGATGTTTCGTCGATGCACGCCGAGCCAGTTGAGTCGGTTGAGATGTTAAACAAATTGCGACACAAGTTCTCTTAGGAGAACTTTCTTCAGAAAAGTTTAGATGGTATTTTCTTTTCATATTACCTCTGTAAATTGCATATTCAAGTATTTTCTTTGTTTACAACAGCACTGCTTTTCCATAAGCGCCATCTACTGGCAGAGAGTGAATTTGTGTTCTCATTCAGCCCATCTGCTGTTTTTGTTTTGTGCTAATATAATTTATACAGTGTAGCTTCACAAAGCTGAAGTCACACCATTCTATTTCTGTTTCAAATTTTGAAATATTGCATTAGTTTAAATCAACAGCTGCTCATTCGGAATGTATGCAGCATCGAATTGCCTCTAATTTCAATTGGAATGAGCAGAGGCAAAGCCTTAGTTTGTTTATTTGATTTGAGATTTGTTTTAAAATTTAAATTTAGTTTTGTTGTTTTACAAATTTCAGTTTCACAAAGAATTGTGCAGCATTTTGTCTGATAAATAAAGGACACCTTTTCATTTATTATTTGGATAAAAAAAAATAGTGAGAAAACCGTATCGTGAATCGTAACGCATCACGAGTTGAGTGATTCCTTATATCCCTAGTGATACCTGGCCTTATGATGCTTTTGGGAAACAAGCTGAGCATTGGTTGAGAGATTAATAATTTTTTTTGCCTTCTAGCTGACAATAGTAACAGAAAGAAAGTGGATCCCAACAAGAACAAGAGGGACTTTTCTGCTTTCAAACATGAGAGTGAATCCAAATCCAAGATATCGTCTCAACTAATGCTAGCAGCGCATCGTTTCCTCGCTACTGGTGAGTTGATTATCACCTCTCTCTCTCTTTGAGCATTTGTCATTGCAGATAACAGCTGATTTTTGTTGTTGCCCATCTTTCCACAGAGGTGAGCCTTTTCTGTCCACTCCAGATTTCAGACAAGGTCTTACTGCGAATCCTCAAGCACCCGGATGTCATTCAGGAGATTAAGTTCAATGAGAACGACAAGCGCTCGCAACAGCACTATTTATATCAGCGCGGAAAACCTGCCGACTTTTTCATCCTTATCCTTCAGGTAAGTAAATCTGACTGGTTGGCCTGCGTGGAGAATACAGCTGGAAGCTCTGTAGACTCTGGCAGAATTTGAACATCTCTCCTGCATGTGTGTGTTATTAAATATTTAGATGGGTTTGAGAATGCTGTCAGCTGCCAGTAAAAGTGCCTTTAAGTCAAAACAGAAAGTGGGCTAATTCCCTCAGCAATCAGTCACATGTTAATTGAGCTTGCCAAGCGAAATATCACTATCACGATTGCTTAAATTACTATTGCTTCTCGAGGATGTCTGTGCTAATACTTATAATGAATGATCACATTTATGATTTTCATGGGAGATAAACAGAAGATATTTAATAGTTTTATTTTCAGATATCAAATCCTTTGAAAGGAATGGTGGTTATTAGTTTGGCCTACTTTTAAACAGACTTTATTTAAATAAATTCATTTATAATAGATTCAAATATAAATGTGTATTTATCAAAGTATAAGAGAACAAAAACATTTATAATACTATTATTAATTTGTTTGATCATAATACATTATCTAATGCTAATTTATACAACAAGAAATATATTTATAAATGTATGTATTTATAAATGTATAAAAAATGTTTTAGTGTATATATAGAAATTATCTTAAACCTAGATTATTAAAAAAATATTGAAGGAATGATCTGCAGTGCTGCTAGTTTTGGGAATTTTGTCAATTTTTCGAAATTGAGATTTATATATCATCTGAAAGCTGAATAAATCATCTTTCCATTTATGTATGGTTTTGGGACAATATTTGTCCGAGATACAACAATTAGAAAATCTGGAATCTGAGGGTGCCATATAAATAAAATACTGAGAAAATCGCCTTTCAAGTTGTCCAAATTAACCCTTAGCAATGCATATTACTAATCAAAAATAAAGTTTTTATATATTTATGGTGGGAAATTCACCAAACATCTTCATGGAACGTGATCTTTTCTCAGTATCCTAATGATTTTTGGCATAAAAGAACGATTTATCATTTTGGCCCATACAATGTTTTTATGGCTATTGCTAAATATTAACCCCAGCGACTTAAAACCGGCTTTGTGATCCGGGGTCACATTTATCAACTTTCTTATTACTGCTGTGACTTTTAATGATGTTTTGTGACAAGCTATTATGGATCTTTTGTTTTATAAAAAAAAAACTGCATATCACCACCCTGGTAACCATTCAGAAATCCCTTTTATTCTTGTAGTGGTTTTTATTCAAAACAAACATGTCTCATTATAAAAATATAACCTTTTTAATAATGACCTGTCTGGTACTGTTTTACTGCATTCGAGAGTTTGGATGATTTGAGAGAAGGAGAAAAGGTCAGAGCAGTTTCCTGTGTCCCAGGGCTGGTACCATGTGATTGTAACCCCTCACCATACATCTATCCACAAATATCTCTGTCTGCCTGTCTGTAATTGGTCAGAATTTTGAGTAGAGGATTAGATGAGTCCAAAAATAGACCAGATTTTTCTGAAGAAAAGATGAGTGTTGTTTTCCTGTGAAAAACTCACAGCCATGATGACGGAGTTATGAATGGTTTCCAGGGCATTGAGATGTAGTTACTCGGTTGTTTTAAGTGGTTTCTATTTATGCACATTTATTGATTATGTTATGTTGTTTTTAATTCATACAGTAGGGTAACTGCAAATGTCTTTCTAGCAATGATTTTGTTAACAACTGTTTTTTTTTTAACAGTTAGTGATTTAAACATCAGTTAAATTAATAATGAATTAAACATACGCATTACTCCTGGAAACGAATGCTAAAACACCATAGAATTTGCGCCATCTTGAGGAGTCTGAAATAGATCTTGCTCCCTCAGGACATAAAATAATACACGCATCATAAGATATTCAGAGAAATAAGTTCTGTTTCAAAAACATTTATCCTTTCCGAATCATGTCCATGATAATTTTCTTGGTGTTCACATAGCGAGTGCTAAAACCTAACTCAAGTTTCGTACTATTCCTTGCTAGTGCTATTTCATACCTTTTTTGTTCTGTTCATACTAAAGGTCCTTGAAATGTCATCTGAAACTAACGCACGTTAAAAAATAAATACAAATTCTTTCAATCACGTTTACCCACTGCCTCCCAAACTTTCGTTATAAAAGAAATTCGGATCCTGTTCCATCCTCTGCATTTTTCGCATCCGTAGCAAGCATTTTGAGAGGTTGAGACATGTCTGACAAGTTGATCGGCTGCTTCCTGCAGCACAAAGCACTGTATAGGTCCTTGCACACTGAGGTCATGGAAATTTGTGGTCTTCTTTTTAATATGTGGCTCAAATATCACTAGCAAAGCATCAAACTTTGAGTTTAACTTTGAATTGCCCGGGACAATCGCGCAGCTCCTTCACAAGGAGTTTGAACTCTCCTTAGATTAGATGATGGATCCAGTATTTCTTATTTCTTTCTTCTCTTTTTAAGAAGAGCGAGCACAACAAAATCATCCTATTTGCTTGAAGACCCATTTTGTACGGTTTTGCTAATTGTTTTGCAAACAGATTATATGCATCAGACTCCGTGTGCAAGGTTTCTGTGCGTGACGAAATTTTAGGATGATTAATATGAAAAAACACATATGAACACTTTGGACTCTGTGTGCTAGGACCAGAGGGTAAAGTGGTTATCAAAGCATTGGAATACGGTTGCTAGGGTATTCTGGGTGGTTGCTAAGTGCTTTCTTACTGCCACTCTGTAGTCATCTTTAGATATGACTTGGGTCCATTCTTCAATTTTATTAAAATCATTTTTTTTTTTTTTGTGCTTTCAAATCAATTAATCGCATGAAAAGAAAAAGTTTGTGTTTACAAACACACATATGTAAGAAATATTTACATGTGTGTGTGAATATATATTTATATACACGTGTGTGTATATGTGTGTGTGTGTGTGTGTGTATATATATATATATATATATATATATATATATATATATATATATAATGTATATGTATGTATGTATGTACATCGCAATTAATAGATTTGACAGCACTACTTTTTTTTTTGCCTGTTTTATTGTTTGCCAAGCAAAAATTATGTGTCTGATCACTTGAAGTAACAGTGCACCTCTCTGCACAGTTTGAGGCATCGTTCATATTCTTACACTGTCAGGGAAAAAAAGGTACAAAAGCTTTAGGTGGTACCTTTACAAAAATATGTACCATTTAGGTGCTAATATGCATCCTTTAGGAATAAATAAGTGGCCGTTTTGGCTCTTTTTCTGAGAGTGTAGCACAAGCAGCACAGAATAAAACGCATGCAGAGGTTTAATGCTTAGTAATAGAGATTTGAATGGTTGAGCATTAGTAATAGTGATGCTTGCCTTAGCAAGTACCACTGGTTGCTGGTTATCATTTTCAACTTTTTTTAGTGCCGTATATTGAGATTGGCAGCTCGTTGGTGCCCGTCAGCCAGACATTTAGCTAGAAGAGGCCCTGCATCAGACAGGCCTGCCCTTCACTAATTTATCCCTCTTACATAAGAAAGGGATCCTGAGCATAGCAGCTCTAATCCCACCCCCTTTCTGCCAGCAACACACACACACACACACACAATTGAATGCACAACTAATCAAAGCTGTGCACTGTCCATGCTCTCTTTTTCTGAAACCGTCCAATCAGAGGCGAGATTGATTTAAAGACTCTTGGATGTCTGTTCTACAGAAAGCTGATAATACATATATAGATACTGACTCATATTTGAACTTGAAGAAGGATCAACACAATAGTGTGACCTTTAACTATAGAACTATATTTAACTATTATACTTTCCAGTCATCTGATTTGAATATTTGTGCGGCAGCTTACTAAGCATCAAGGTCAAGGTAGAACGAGCTGTGATAGGTCACCGGGCCGATGTGGCGCACAGGCCCCCAGGGATCAGTAAATCAGATTTGCTGTGTGCTCGGCGCGGGGTCAGCCAGGAGAAGGCTAACACTTTCAGAACCTCAGTGTGAGAGAGTTTATCACAGTCGTAATCATCCCCGCGGCACAATGTCATACGGAGCACAAACAGCATGTGTCAGGGAACGTTACATCACACTGGACATCAAACCGCATGTCTGCTTAAATAAATCAAACTCCTGCAGCTTATTTACAAATGCTCATTTTCCCGAATACATCTGCCTTTATTTTAAGTTTCAAAATGAGTTCAAATGTAATAGATAATCTAATATATTTATGAAATTATTAAACTGCATTTTCAAAATGAAAAAATACCAAATTAATTATAGTATCTAATATACAACATATATGTATTAAAAAAACAACAATTTTGTTGTTTTGATTGGACTATTTGACATTTTCTTATGCCCTCTATAATTTCTTATGCCCTCCTCTTATGCCCTCTATTTAAATAAAAATATAAAAAAGTAAAAATAGATTTTATATATATATATATATATATATAAAACTGTATTAATATTTTTTTTAATGTCAGTGTAATCAAATTACAATTTGTTAACATCTGTTAAATAGCAAAGGACTTATCTTATCTAATTAAGATAAAAATTTGTTTATATTTAAATATTTATAATTCATAAATATAATTTCTTATATTTTTATTTTACTGTTTTACTTTTATTTTACTTACATAGAGATGATATATATATATATATATATATATATATATATATATATATATATATATATATATATATATATATATACATAGTCGTGGCCAAAAGTTTTGAGAATTACAGAAATATTAGTTCTCAAAAAGTTTGCTGCTAAACTGCTTTTAGATCTTTGTTTCAGTTGTTTCTGTGATGTACTGAAATATAATTACAAGCACTTCATATGTTTCAAAGGCTTTTATCGACAATTACATGACATTTATGCAAAGAGTCAGTATTTGCAGTGTTGGCCCTTCTTTTTCAGGACCTCTGCAATTCGACTGGGCATGCTCTCAATCAACTTCTGGGCCAAATCCTGACTGATAGCAACCCATTCTTTCATAATCACTTCTTGGAGTTTGTCAGAATTAGTGGGTTTTTGTTTGTCCACCCGCCTCTTGAGGATTGACCACAAGTTCTCAATGGGATTAAGATCTGGGGAGTTTCAAGGCCATGGACCCAAAATTTCAACATTCTGGTCCCCGAGCCACTTAGTTATCACTTTTGCCTTATGGCACGGTGCTCCATCGTGCTGGAAAATGCATTGTTCTTCACCAAACTGTTGTTGGATTGTTGGAAGACGTTGCTGTTGGAGGGTGTTTTGGTACCATTCTTTATTCATGGCTGTGTTTTTGGGCAGAATTGTGAGTGAGCCCACTCCCTTGGATGAGAAGCAACCCCACACATGAATGGTGTCAGGATGCTTTACTGTTGTTATGACACAGGACTGATGGTAGCGCTCACCTTTTCTTCTCCGGAAATGCTTTTTTCCAGTTGCCCCAAACAATCGGAAAGGGGCTTCATCAGAGAATATGACTTCCTTAGCAGTCCTCAGCAGTCCATTCACTATACTTTCTGAAGAAGATCAATCTGTCCCTGATGTTTTTTTTTGGAGAGAAGTGGCTTCTTTGCTGCCCTTCTTGACACCAGGCCATCTTCCAAAAGTCTTGGCCTCACTGTGCGTGCAGATGCGCTCACACCTGGCTGCTGCCATTCCTGAGCAAGCTCTGCACTGGTGGCACTCCGATCCCGCAGCTCAATCCTCTTTAGGAGACGATCCTGGCGCTTGCTGGACTTTCTTGGACGCCCTGAAGCCTTCTTTACAAGAATTGAACCTCTTTCCTTGAAGTTCTTGATGATCCTATAAATTGCTGATTTAGGTGCAATCTTAGTAGCCACAATATCCTTGCCTGTGAAGCCATTTTTATGCAACGCAATGATGGCTGCACACGTTTCTTTGCAAGTCACCATGGTTAACAATGGAAGAACAATGATTTCAAGCATCACCCTCCTTTTAACATGTCAAGTCTGCCATTCTAACCCAATCAGCCTGACATAATGATCTCCAGCCTTGTGCTCATCAACATTCTCACCTGAGTTAACAAGACGATTACTGAAATGATCTCAGCAGATCCTTTATTGACAGCAATGAAATGCAGTGGAAAGGTTTTTTTGGGATTAAGTTAATTTTCATGGCAAAGAAGGACTATGCAATTCATCTGATCACTCTTCATAACATTCTGGAGTATATGCAAATTGCTATTATAAAAACTTAAGCAGCAACTTTTCCAATTTCCAATATTTCTGTAATTCTCAAAACTTTTGGCCACGACTGTATATATATATATATATATATATATATATATATATATATATATATATATATATATATATAATTTCAGATATTTATGGTTATTGTTTTCAATAGCCAAAAGCCAGTTTGGCCTATTAAATACCAAATAAACATCTTGTTTATGCACACTTTCCTTCTTTCTTGTTTGTTGCTTAAAGATTAAAAAAAAAATCGGAAACAGGTATCGGAATCAGCCAGTTTGCTTGTAAAAAATCTGTATCGGAATCGGCCATTAAAAATCATGATCGTGCATCCCTTATATATACACACACATACTTAAAAATATTTTAGATGTAATATTTTAGGAAATGCGTGATTATGTTACGTCTTCTGGTTTTAGTAAATTTAGTTTTAGCTATTGATGTGTGATGATTTGTTGGAAGTATTTTTCTTATTATCAATGTTAAAAATAGTTTTTGCTGCTTAATATTTTTGTGTGAACTGATGTATTTTTTTTCAAGATTCTTTGATGAATATAAAGTTCAAAAGAAGGGCATTTATTTGAAATGGTAACCTTATAAATGCCTTTACTGTCACTTTTGATCAATTGAATCCATCCTTGCTATATACAAGAATAATTTCTTTAAATAAAAAAATAATCATTCTGAAACCAAACTTCTGACTGGTACTGTATGTAATTGTGGAGATTTGTCTAGTACTACTAGAAATAGTAGTATTTCTGTCAATAACTTGTTTGGCTCTGGTTTGCTGTCGTAACAGAAAGCAGCAAAGTTGTTTGTGTTTGGAGTGTCTACCTGAATATAGACACCAGAGCAGAGGAGACTCCGATAGAGTGACAGGATCCGTGTGTCATGCAATCCGAGCACTGCGGATCCGGTTACCGTTTTCTGAAAATGAGAGGAAAGGTTGACTCTCCATTGGGATGGAAAATGGGGCAAATATGATGCCTGAGACATTGGAAAATGTATGTGTATGCTCGAATGTGGTTTCAAACTACTGAAGTCCTGACCTCACACTCCTTGTGGGAGTTTCGCTTGGGTTTTGTATCATTCGTCTTTAATTATGGAGACGCAACCGGTTGTTCAAGGAAACCAGTTAAGATTTCAAAATAAGATGTTTTGTTTTTAAAGTGTCTTAAAAAATGTGGTTCAGTTATTTAAGAACAAACCAGTGGGGGTTCTTCAGGGCTTTAGGTTTCAGTCTCTTGAAGGACAACACACAAAAGCTACAAAGGTTTTATTAGCAATGTATTTATTTGATTACATTTTATTAGGAGTTGGCAGTTCTCATTTATTTGTTTCCAAATTATTCTTGAAATATATACAACAGTATGTCCTGCACGACTGGCTTTTCTAACTAATGAAACTAATTAACTCACACCTGTCTTTCAGGGTCGGGTGGAAGTTGAGGCTGGAAATGAGAATATGATGTTTGAGACGGGTCCTTTCTCTTATTATGGAGTCATGGCACTGAGTACACCATGCCTGGGTGAGTATTTTACCTCGCTTTTTTTTATCAAAAAGTGTGAAACAATCCAAACTAAAAAAAATGTTCATTTAAAGGGACAGTCCATCCAAAAAAATCATTTCTGTTATTATTTACTCACCCATGTGTCAAAAACTGTATATTTTCATGGAGGCTTGAAAGCTTCTCAGTCATTGTAACTCCATGGAAAAGATCGACCAGCACAGTTTCAGATGAGTAAATGCTGACAGAATTTTGTAATATGTAATATTAGTTTTCTGAATAAGATAGATTTATGGTAACAATGACTGTTGATATGTTTGGTGCCCAGCCTTAGTTTAACTAATGGATCTTGTCAGCGCCGTTTTTTTAGATTCTCACAGTGCACTTTGTCATGATCTGTCAATGTAAGTTTAGTCTTTTGTATTGTATAATAACAATTTGGCTGCAGGACGTCTGCTGGAAGAGTGTCACTAATAATGCAGTCTGATTCTGTTCTTCACCTCCAGCTGCAGTCCATTCATGTGCCAAACATCACACTTATGTGCTTAGCATGGGTCTAAATGTATGGCTGTGTGTGCTTTGAGAAACACACCCTCATGTCCTTCCAAAGCTCGGATTTTCTTTCAACCTTGAAAGCTTAAAGGAGATGTATAGCAGAATGTCCAAGCTGATTTTTCCCTACACATTGCTAATGGATGGGGATTCATTTATTCCAAAGTCTCTTTCAAGGAAAGTCTGTTCACCCGGTGGCCATATTTGTAATGCCTCCAGACAGCTAAAACAAGACCAAGTCCTATCTAAATGAATGTGGGAATCCTGAAATCTCAAAAGCGGTCTAATGAACTCACAAATAAATTACATATTTGAAAACCGTGACACAATCTGAAATGGACTGCCCCATGAATGGTGTTTCTTATGCTCAAATAGCATTAAAAAAGCTTCTCAGGCTAGACCAGCCAATGCATATGCACAGTTATAATGCGCTGATAACTACATGAGCATTGGTTCAGTGGCTTGTCTAGTCTCAGGTTTTGGGAACTGGAGCTTCTAACAGCCGCTGCAGTGACGCAATTACTTTATCAGTCAGTGATTGGCTCTTCCATTTAGAAGGCGGGACTATTCCACCATATTGCGCGTTGCAGTTGTTCCCATTCATAAATTATAGGAATGAACCATCTTTGTATTTCTATAGTCTTTGTTTTATACTTGCCAAAAAAAACACCTTAAAACTGCTTCCGGAACCAATTTATTTATATATTTATAAAATTATCTTCCAAATCAAATTTATGCTTGCATTCAATCAAAACATTCAAATTTGATGCACTTAGCCAAACACGAACCAACTAAATTTACGTTTTTGACAAAAAACTTGCCACAACTAGTCTTGAGGCACCAAGTTCAAATGTTTGCACGTGTAATAGTTATTTGAGAGCTATGACAGAGAATCTTTCTTTGAGTAATTGAGTATTATTCTATTGAATAATATTGATTGATACAATTAAGCATCTATAAACTAATAATATTTGATGTTTTTGACTTAAAACTTAGAACAACGGCTGCACGATTAATAAAATACGATTTGCCATGTGTATTTCATCAGTAAAGCTGGTTCTGTGATTAGTATTAAATCTTCATCACATGCTTTCAGATGGAGCAGCATTTACTACACAGAGCCGTATTCTAAGCAGTGATAAAGGCTATATAATCTTGTTGCATTATTATAATAAAAATTATAAGACAAACTCTGATAAGCCATATATTGTCATAGTTGTGTGTTTATTAGTCTCGTTGAATTAATGAAAGCAGTTAAATCTTCTGTTTATTCAGCTGCAGCGATGCATATGTGAGTCATATTTGAAGTTTCAGCATGAGAGTGCCCTCTGGCCTTCGGATGGAGATTTACTGCTAGTGTAAGACTCTGTAGGTCTTAATTCTTCATTAATAATGACTTAATTTTTGCTGTGTTACTCAAAATTATGGTTTGGATATAAAAGAGATATTTAGACCAAGTATATAGACCACTTTTATGGTGTTTTGATTCCTTTTTGAAGCCTATTGGCAATGTGAAGACCATTTTACTTGTATGGAAAAGAGCAGCTTAGACATTCTGCAAAACGTCTATATTTGGGTTTCACTAAAGGAGGAAAGTCATACAGGTTTGGAGCGATAACGGCAAATTTTGGGTGAAATATAGCCTACCTTTTAACACCACCAGAATGTGTTGTACTTTCAAAGGCAAGGTTAGTAGCAAAGTATTACCCCTTCAAAGAAAATATTATATCCCGTAGTGTTTTATAATGAGGGATTTGTGCTGATGCTGAAGCAGCTCTCGGCAGGATGTTGATGCGTGGCGTGTTTAAAGAGCTTCTCTGTCTCTCCTCTCCCCCCGTCCTCCTCAGCTGTCACCCCCCCTCTCTCTCTTTCCGTGGTGTCACCTCGTCCGCGCCGCCTTTCGCTTAAGAGGTTTTCTTTGTTCTCGCGTTTCCCAGGTAAATGCCCTGCATGCTGGGTGCTAACTCAGGGATGTAGGGGTAGCTAACAGGGGGTCAGTGTGGGACAGGAGCTAGTTTAAAATGAAAAAATAACCTTTATCATGCCATGACCTGTTGTCCAGCAAGTTCACATTTTATTTATGTATTTATTTACAGTAATGTAAAAGCTGTTCCAAAGCCTAGACAGCAATTTCAGGCATTGTATGTAATGTAATAAAAATACATTTAAGTTCTGCATAGAATATTAATAGAAATTAGTTCCAGTCGATTAAAAATTCACATGCAAAAAAACAAATAGTAGGAAATATTCCGTATTTTCCAATTATATAGTGCTCGCGTTAATTCAAAACATTCAAACTTGACTTAAATTAGTCACAAGAATTGCAAAAATAAAATCGGATAATTGATTTCAAACTTATCACAACTTTATATGGCAGGTTTGAGTAAGTGTGAGCAAGAGATTCAAGGGCTACAGCAGACAATTTTCAGTAAATAATGCCATTTATTTTCTTTTTTTTTCTTCTCACACAGAATGATTGTTTGCATTCAGAGGAGCTGAAATAAAGCATATGTCTATAGCACTTAACTTTTATGGTATATTTATGGTTCTTTTTAGTCCTTTCAAGTTACAAAAATCACTATAAAAGTAAAAAAACTGGCTGAAATTTTATTTGATTTATATTTGTTTCAAAACCTAGACACAATTTTAGGCATCGTCTTGTATTATAATCAAATACATTTTATTACTGTATAAAATATTGATAGAAAATAGTTCCATCTAAAAAAAAGATTTTCTCCGTTTATTAGGACATTTTGAAAAGTAGAATACAGTTCTTAATAAATAAATAAAAAAAGTTGACTTCATCCAGTATTTGTGTGCATAAAGTATTTATTTGTTTTAGTTTTGAGTTGTTAGCTTTGCAACATAACTATTGAAATCAACTGTGAGCGTTAGCTCAAATGCATGATGTGGCATGTGACATATAAACATTGATTTAAATGAGTGTTATTAAAATAGAAGCTTGCTGGACTGGGTGCCTCTGACATTGACTGACCTCTTGAGCTCAGTCTTTGAAGAGCTCTTCTGCTCTAACCACTAACACACTCACCCTGCTGCCTGTCCATCACACCTGACCTCCTGCAACTGACATTCACACCAACCTGAAGATTCAGTCCTGCTCCATTCTGAGTTGCCTTAGTATCAGAATATACTAGAAAACGTGCCATGAGCGTTGTGAGGCCGAATGAAGACCTGTTTGTGACGTCATGATGAAAAGGGAGCCTTATAATTTATATTATTTTAATCACGTTATCAGTCAATAAGTGTTAAATACTTGTAGTGTTATCAGCTAAACCTAAACCAATAACATGTTAACAGAGAGAAAAAATATTTGTTTAATATATATATATATATATATATATATATATATATATATATATATATATATATATATATATATATATATATATATATATATATATATATATATATATATATATATATATATATATATATAAAATATAACTTATTTTATTTACAATTTCAAATTTTTGTCTAATTCAATTTATTTTAGTAAAATTACTAAAACTGAACTAAATAAAGTAAATGGACATTTTAAAAATGAAAACAACAAAATAACTAAGACAAATGTTTCAGAAACGTCAATATAGCCTTTTTTGTTTAGTATCTAAACTAATATTTAAAAACTTTTTTTTTTTTTGTACAGTGCAACTTTTGTTTTCTTCTAATTATTTTCAGTCAGCCATGTGAACGGTTTACCTCATTAATATTATGTAAAGTAACGTGTTATACAATTTGCGACCATTTTAAGATTAAGATTATTTTGTAAGATATTTTCAACCACCTGTCCATTTTTTATTTTTTTGACAGAAGTGCAATGTAGTATAGTCAAATACTTAGGCAATTTTCTGATATCATCGAAATTCTATGATATCGATATGATGATTGGTTTTGTCAGCAACTCGTCATGAATTTTAATCATGTTCACTTTGGTTACCGTTACAGACCAAACTACTCTTGAGAGGACACGAGTTACACTATAATACTCGATCTCTTCCGTTATCAATATCAAACTTCGCATGTTTTGCGGTGCAAATTACTTCATTGATTATAACCGGAGAGTTAAAGGAACTGCAGGGAGTTTGTGTTCAAAGGAAAGCTAGTAATTCATTCAATCGTAAAAAATTTAAAAATAAATACTTTTAAAATAGCATCAATTCAAAACAACTACTAACAAAACAAAATATTTTATTTGTTTACCTGCATGTCAGGTGACCATTAAGCAACCTCAGAGAAACGGAAGCATTAAAATGTGATTTAATTATTAATATATATATATATATATATATATATATACACTTATCTCTGGGGTACTTCAAAAAAAATATTAGGTGAAAGCGGTTCAGATGACATCATGTAACGAATAAAAAAAGTAACCAGTCTGATTACGAGTATTTAAAAATGTAATTTAATCTAATTACAAGTACTTAATTTTTGGAATCTGATTACGTAATCCAGATTAAATTTAATTAAATGCTACCCAGCTCTGCCAGTAACCATTCGGAGTCAGTTGTGCATTTTTGTTCTTGTTTTCTTGTTAATGTCGCAGTTAAACCCGTCTAATCCTAGTAAATGTTGCAGATAGTTCATGAAAGCATCTATATAGGGCGCTAGTGTATCAACATTACAGCGCTGATCCCATGTGGTTTTGGGTAATCGAGGGTTTTATTTACATCCTCTGTTCTTTATAGACACATACTAATATTATAGTATTTATTAGCACACACTAATCTATGCTTCTCCAGCATAACCAAACGAATGCTGTTTGAAATGACCATCCAATCATTTGCAATAATCTTTCCGTTCATTTCAAATGTGATATGAGTTGTTTGTGGCTCCTTGTTTATTGTTGTTCTGTCCCTCTCATCGATGACATCATCGTTTTATTTATTTTGTTTTAAGATTTGCCACATTTTTGTGTATTTTGTGTCTTCTTGACTTTTTCATATGTGTGTGTAAGTGTTTGTAAGCAGGCGTACCGAGACATGAACTAAGGTTTTCCTGTTTGTTCCAGAGTTTCGCTCCCCGTCTCACTTGAGTGGTTTGAACCGCTCGGCCTCTCTGAGCTGCACAGAAAGAGTCGACTCGGTGTCCGTCATCGGCAGTAACAGTCAGCTCAATAACAGCCCTGTGGCACAGTACATCCCTGATTTTAACGTGCGGGCCCTCACTGACCTGCAGTATGTGAAGGTATGTTACGTCCATAAACAGCTGATAACAGCAAGGTTTCAGTCTGGTCTTCACACAAATGTGCGTATGACTTCAGAAAAGGCGACGGGACTTTTTTTTAATCATTAAATCAAAAATGACCACATATATATATATATATATATATATAAATTGTGGTCATTTTTGTTAATGTAGTATTTTTATATTTAATTATATTAATATTTAGTTACATTTGAATATTTTTACCTCTTTTTTTCAGAAAGTATGTAACTAAGGAATGTGTGCTGAGTTTGTGGGATCAAAATAGTTGTGAATTTTGTATTATTAATCATTTTGAAAACAGTTGTGCAGTTTTGTGGAAACTGTGATACTTTTTTTTGATGAATAGAAGGTTTGAACGACAGCATTTATATTATTGTATCTTTTGTAACATAAAAATATTTACCCTCACGTTTGATCAGTTTAAGTTCTTACTGAGAAAATGTATTCATTTCTTTCCAAAAATAAAAAATTGAGCATCAGTGTAAATAAGTTTCTATTTTTATTTTTCAGGTCACTCGTTCGCAGTACCAAACCGGCCTCCTGGCTTCAAAACTGGACAGCATGCCCCAGTCTCCTGAGAGCAGCCATATCCGCCTGAACCCCTCCCCTCTTCCGCCTCTGACCCCCCCCATGTCCTCCACCATGAATCCCACCACAGCGCCGCCGGCACCCAGAGAGAACGGGCCGGATGAGACCACCTCGCTGCTCAACGACAAGAACAGTCTGTCCAGACAGCGTCTGAGCCACATCCTCCCTCAGAACCAGTCGCACCTGAACGCCAACTCTAGCCCGACGCCCCTCCCCAACCCTCTCGCGCATCACATGCACACGTTCACCCACACGCACACAGAGAGCACCATTTGACGACACTAATCTGGGGCTCAGAGAGTTCCAGAGCTGACCGAAGGCGATCACACAAACACACCGGACGATGTAGCGTACTTTCTCTCGATTCGAGATGACAAAGTGTGTCCAAAAACTCCCAAAAGGTGCATCGTCTTCAACATTCCCACTGTGATTTTAGGGGCTGCGGGTTCAGCCCGACGTTGAGGTGTTCAGTTAAGCAGACTGTTATGCCTGCTATTGCATGTTAATCATGTAGAGACTCTATCAAAGCTTTCAGCATATAAGTGTGTTCGGTATGCAACAGATACCGTTTAAAGGCATTATACAATTACATCATTATCTAATCAAATTATTGAGCCATATGCACTTTTTATAATGTCTCTGACCCAGCAGCATGCATTCGTGTGCTGTAGTTTTCTGAGACTTTGACCATAAGAGCACTTTGAGTTTCATAAGCTATCATTGGACTGAACTATCCTTTTTAGCACAAACGAAGATGGATCTGGTCTAGTTTTCTTGCTTTGATTTTGACCGCTTTCTTTCAAAGTCGAAAGCATCAAGCTTAGGTGAATTTTTTTTATTTTTTTTTAAGTGTGGCTATTTGATGTAGCTCTATGTGGCGCAATCGTAGCTCTACTTGACAAGCGTGAAGGGAAACTTTGTAAATTTAGTTTGGAGACGTGAAATTTGCTGACGCAGATGTGGTTTGGAGAACCAGACGTGGTCAGTTAGTGCTCAAAACAGACAAAAAAAAGAGCTTTAAGCACTGCAAATTCAGATCTGTGATACGTGATTAAAAACATGATATAATAATTTAAATATGAATATTTTTTTGTTTTGTCTAAATTAGTTTTTTTGTTATTTTTGGACACATTTATAACATCATCCGGGACAAACCTTTGTTATATTTCACAACAAAATATTCTATTTGACAAAATAAAGCCTGTTTACACCATTAAGATTTTTTTGCATCGTATTATGCATTATTTTCATGAGAATTAATCACATTTCGCTCACAATTTTTTTTTATATTACTGGAATACAATTAATTGTTCATTTACATTTTATTTTTTTTATTTTTTACTTGAAATCCATACAAATGCACCATAATGTATAAATGCTTAACAATATACTTTTTTCACTTTATACTAATGAAAATGATAACACAAAAATCTTAATGGACCTAATTATGTTAATTTTTATTTTGGGGTGAAATATGACCTTAGATTTTGTAAGATTTAACCAGTTCTTGATCTCGAAGGACTGTCCATCAAACAACACAAATGTTTTCCACCGACATTCCCATCCTCAGAAACAATAATTGATTCTCATGTATTTTTGTATGCTACTGAATCTTCAGCTTTTCTTCCTTAAGTGTAAAGTCAGGTTTGTTAAAGGAATAGGTCACCCAAAAAACTTAACATTTACTGATCCTTAGCCAATCCAAGATGTTGATGAGTTTCTTCATCAGAACAGATTTGGAGAAATGTAACATTACATCACTTGCTCACCAGTGGATCTTCTGCAGTGAATGGGTGCCGTCAGAATGAGAGTCCAAACAGCTGAGAAAAACATCACAATAATCCACCAAGACATTTTCCATCGTTCCTTTCAGCTAAATTATAAGTCCTTTCTCCATTATATTGCTTTCTTCAGTGAAAAAAATTGTCTCGTCTGAATCAGGAGAAAAATCTGCACAGATCAAGCACTCTTGAAACTAATATGTGAGTGGGTTTGTTTCTTACAAACAGCTTTTTGCTTCAAGACATTAATTGATGGACTGGAGTGGTGTGGATTATTGTGATATTTTTATCACCTGTTTGGACTCTCATTCTGATGGCACCCATTCACTGCAGAGGAACCATTGGTGAGCAGTTTCTCAATTTATTTTCCAATGAAGAACTTTCAACAAATTTGTATTTTTTTAAAGAACTATTACAAACTAAAGCCTCTTTCCTTGCGCTAGTTTTAAGAGCCTCTACATCTTGCCGTGACCGTAAAGCAGTTCTGTCCAGAGATCACGTTTCGGAGGTCACACAGTGATTTTTCAGTTGTGTTCCTCTGATGCTGAGTTGACATTAGAAACCATTTTTAAACCTTATTCTGATGTATTCATACTGTAACTACGCTATGCAGTGCATGCATAAAGCTTCCAGTGTTAAAGTGTTCTTTTATTTCATAAATTGTAATTATAGTATTAGAAATAATCATGGAGAAGAATGGCACTGGATAGATTATCTATTTATTCTCATTGAACAGTATAAAATTGACTTTGTCCAACTAGTGTATGATGATTTATAAGTTATTTATAAATGTTTTGTTGCCTTTACGAGAGATTTAAATCTGAAGCAATAAATAGGTCTGTTTCTTTTTAAGATGTTTAATGTACAATTGCACAGTGGAAGAAATGAGTCTGCATTTTACCTCAACTGATATTTGTTGTATGTGAAATTTGAGTAGTATTTACTTAAACTGAAACCAAAATGTGGGCATTACGCTCAAACTCTGTACTGAGGCGTAATATGTTTTATCATGACCAAAGCTGCAACACTACATGGAATTAAATTTGCAAATGACAACATCAACCAAAGCCTTTTGCACTCTGATTTGTCCACATGCTCATTATTTCTCTCTTTTTGCAAAGTGACTACTAATGAAATGAAACTAATGAAATTCTTTTGAGTGTGACGCTGGGATTTAAATTCAACTCCGTAATCTGCTTTTAATGTTCATGGTAGTTTCTCATAGATGTTGTGCTTGTTCCCGTTTGATAATTAGACCACAGTAGATTCTAAAAGTGTGTTTTCAGGAAGCGTATGCATTTTCCACTCTGCATTTATTTACTTTTCAGGGTCATGACTTATATTGACCTTTCAAACTGTTCAGGGTATTGTATTGCATACTAAGCAAACTTTGTTGTGGGTTCACTATTGACCTACATAAAGAGTGAAAACACACAGACATGCTTTAAAAAGCTATGTGAAATACAGAAAAATAATTTCTTCATTTATTTTAGTGTTGTTAGTTTATTTTTGTCTTATTTACTTTTAAAAGCATCATAACAAACTGTAATTATGATGTTTGTCTGTCTTTTAAGTTGCTCTCTTTAAAGGGAAATGGAAAATGGAGATGTGTAGGCCTTCTTTAATTAACACGATCGTATTTAAATCAATCTGTATATAGCCTCATAGTTTGTATTTCTGTTGAGTTCTGATGATATAAATGCTAAATCTAAATAACTGTATATTGAGACACCTCTTTTGCTCAGTCTCGGTAGTGATGTTGCTTTAATTCCAATGGCAAACCATAGGTAAAACTTTTGCAATGTGCAAAACATTACGGTCAGTTTTTTACTCGCTAACTCTCTCTTTGTAAACTAACCGCTAAATTCGAATACATAATAAATGTGAATATAAAAAAAAATGTTCTAACCAGATAATAACGTTTGTTTTCAAAATAGCCTTGTGAAGATGCTGATCTCATCTCTCACGCTGAAGTTCTTCAGTGCCGTTGTGGGCGTGGTTTACCAAAACAGACCGTTCTCCTATTGGTCAAGCGAGCACTTGCTCTTCTGACATTGGTCCATTGTGGACACGACGTAGCGGCAATGCAAAAAAAGAAAAGGAAACTGCGTTCATTGTGGCTCCAGAATTCAGGGGCAAGTGCATGTTTCTAAAGAAACACAGAGCCAATATGGCGGCCGGGCCGAAACAGTTTCCCTCACCGTTCTATATGAAAACAGCTGAAAAAGAAGGAGGGTAGCGTAGCGGCAACAACATCGGCGTCACATGATTCATAAAGCCAGGCTGCCCTGTTCCAATATGGTGGTCAGCTTGGCAGAGCTGCTTCTCCCGTTGATCATATCGTTCCTGTGCGGGTTCGGAGCCTGCAACCTTCAAGAAACGCAGGTTTACGGACTGCGCCTGGAGGACTTAAACGAGCGGGTGTACATGCGCGAACGGGTCCTCGTAGCTCCGCACGGGACCACCTTCAAGCTCAGACTGTTTGGGTCCTACCTGTCCAATGAGACCTGGCCGTGGGTCGCGTTCGCCGCGGTTGGAGGCGGAGGTTCGGTTCGCCCATGCGAGCTGGAGGAACGCCGCAACTCCTCTGCGTTCCAGGTACGCGGAGCGTTTAAATCGGATGACGAGAACAGCGGGATTATAGAAGTCCAGACCGAAGCTGCAGAATCCGATCCGGGGGATAGAGATGCAGAGCCCGAGTTCCATCATGTTTGCGTCTTAAAGGGCCAGACATGGGGAACTTTTGGGTCGGACAAGTTGATTATTAAGAACCCGGCTGTGCCATCAGATTACATTCCATTATGGGGTCTGATTTTGGTGGTTGTGCTTCTGGTTTTGGTTTGCAGTGTGGTCAGATGTGTGAATCTGAGTTTGCTGTGGCTGGACCCACTGGAGCTGTATGTTCTGCACAGCTGTGGTTCGGAGGATGAAAAGCGGGCGGCCAAGCGCCTCAAGCCGATTCGGAGGAGAGGAAATGTTCTGGTTTGTTCGCTCTTGTTCATTTGTGCTCTGGGTCACTCTGTGCTCGGCGTCCTGTTGTACCGCCTCTATGGGTCCATCGTGCCTGCTGTGTTCACTAGTGGCTTCCTCATATTCCTCCTGGCCGAGTTGGTTCCTCATATTGTATGTTCAGGTTATGGGTTCCAGATGGCACCGGGTTTGACATGGCTGGCTCAGATCTGTCTCATCCTGACGTGTCCGCTTTCTTGTCCTCTCGGCCTCCTGCTGGACTTGATCCTGCACCGGGACGTGAGCACCGTCGGCATCCGTGAGAAAACCATGGAAATGATTCGGACTAGTGTGAACGATCCGTATAATGAGTTCGTCAAGGTGGAGTTCAGTAAAGGCGCTCTCAGGACTAAAACCGTGGAGGACATCCTGACGCCGCTGAAAGACTGCTTCATGCTGCCCTCCACGGCCGTGCTGGACTTCAACACCATGTCTGAGATCATGCAGAGCGGTTACACTCGCGTCCCGGTGTATGAAGAGGAGAGGTCCAATATCATTGAAATCCTGTACGTCAAAGACCTGGCGCTGGTTGATCCGGAGGACCGCACTCCCATGACCACCATCACCAAGTTCTACAACCATCCTCTGCATTATGTTTTTAATGACACCAAACTGGATGCAATGCTGGAAGAATTCAAAAAAGGCATGTCGAATCTAAAGCACATAACTTCAAACTATAAGTATCGGTCTCTGACTTATATTTTACCAATTATGTTCAGTTATTGCTATTGACCTGACTAAGCCAATACTGAATGCCTGTAATATTTGGGATATATTATCATTATTATTATTGATCTGTGTTTGAAGTGTTTTCATAACTAGATAATTTTAAGAAGATGCCTTCAAACTATTTGTATCTGTATATGATGTTGTGATTTTCATGTTCTTATGTTTCAGTATTTAAACATTTATCATTTTATTATTAGCAGCTACTGTTACTGCTGTTGGCCTGATTAGGCTTATACAGAATGTGTGTAAATATATATATATATATATATATATATATATATATATATATATATATATATTTACACACATTCTGTATAAGCCTAATGTATTATTTATTATTATTATTATTTATCAAATATTAGCATATATTGTTAACTTAAAATGATTAAATATTTAGCAATAAGTATATTAATTCTAATTACCGTATTTTCCGGACTATAAGTCACACTTTTTTCATAGTTAGGCGGGTCCTGCGACTTGTAGTCAGGTGCGACTTATTTATCTAAATTAATTTGACATGAACCAAGAGAAATTAATCAAGAGAAAACATTACCGTCTACAGCCGCCAGAGGGCGCTCTATGCTGCCAGAGATGCTTCTAAGATCGAGAAGCAACCGGCTGCAACCTGCAGATCGAGGCGGGGCTGCACCTGGGCTACACTTGGCTGCACGTGCAACCCCGCCCCACACCTACTCTGATTGGTTCAATCTTCTTTCAAAGACATACATGATAGGAAATGTGTGCCTAGTTGGTGTAGGATGGAGAATGCTGTTTAAAAAGCTAAAAACACTGTACAGTTTTATAAAGCCTTCATAATGCACAAAAGAAGAAAAAAAAAACAGCCTGTAACTCGCCATGTCCCTGAAATGATTGTTTTGTTAAAAAGCTGATCTTTAGGCTAACATATGAATATAGTAAATTAATTGGGTTGATTATCCACAGTAAGACGATCAGGTCTTCAGATAGAAGAATGAATTATGAATTAAATAATTTTAGAAAATTTGATTATTTCATATCATCAGAGTATGAGAAAGGAAAATGAAAGGGGTGTATCATTACTGTTTTAATTTAAATAGCATGACAAGACAATTATTGTTACATATAATTATCCGTCATGCAGTTGATAAATGACACTGCAATATTCTAATGTGTCTGCCAATTCAATTTTTATGAAACTTTTAATTTTCTTTACTACATTGCAAAACATAGACTTTTTCTCCCCTTTATTTCAGGAAAATATGCTGCTCCTCGTTATTTGAAAGTGAAGAAATCGATAAACTTTTATCAGCCAGTGATGATTCTGAAAGGACATACCTGTAAATCGTTGCTATAGTAACGAACACAATTTCATGACATGTGTGCTCTTATTTTAGTGCAGTCTCACAGCCGCTGTCAAATATTGAGATAAACTTTATAAAGTATCATCTATTTATATTAAATTGGTATCTTCTCCGATATACATTTTGTGACCATTGAACCGATTCTTTTCAATCAGCTGGAATGATTCGGGACATTCTACGTTTAATGTGGCTTAATGCATTAAAACAGTGTTTTTAAAAGACCAAACTCAATAAACAAATAAAACATTCGATTCACTGACAGGCAGATGAGTCCAGAATAAGAATGCAATGTGTTTAATTACGTGTTAAGCATTTTCCTCCCATAGAAAACCATTAGACTAAAAGGAAAACCCGTAACGTGGCGTAATGCATTAAAACGTGTTTTAAAAAGACCAAACTCAGTAAACATTTTTAACAACACATTTTATTTACAGACAAGCAGGTTATGGGTGGAAATTAAATGCTTTGTGTTCGTATTCTGTGCTCATATCTGCTTGTCGGTGAATAGAATGACTTATTAATAATTTGTTTACTGAGTTTGGTCTTTTTAAAACACTGTTTTACGCATAAAGCCACGTACTTTCACGTTAAGCGTGCTTTAGAATGTCCCAATTATTCATTTGTGAATTAATCTGGTCAAGAAGAGCAAACTTGCAGCAGCTAACATCTCTTGATTCAATAAATCAGACATAGTGAGTCAAGTTAACAATAAAAAAAACTGCATTATAGTAAAGGCTTTGTAAAACTGTACAGCGTTTTTTAGCTTTTTAAACAGCATTCTCCGTCCTACACCAACTACGCACACATTTCCTATCATGTATGTCTTTGAAAGACGATTGAACCAATCAGAGTAGGTATGGGGCGGGGCTGCACGTGCAACCCCGCCCCAGGTGCAGCCCCGCCTCGATCTGCAGGCTGCAGCCGGGTGTACTTGCTCAGTTCTCCTGTAGCCTACACTGAGCAGCATAGAGCGCCCTCTTGCGGCTGTAGACGGTAATGTTTTCTCTTGGTTCTAAATAAATGCGACTTATAGTCCAGTGCGACTTATACATTTTTTTTTTCCCTCGTCATGACGTATTTTTGGACTAATGCTACTTATACTTAGGTGCGACTTATAGTCTGAAAAATACGGTATCATTACTTTGAGTGTGTTATTTGCATTTTGATAACATGATCATTTTTTTTCAATGTTAGCCAATATTTTACTTATAATCACTGATTTTGAATGCATAATATATAAATATATGGTTTTTATTTTCACTAAACATTTTTTATTTTTCCTTTATATTTTAATAACTCCTACTTTTTCAAGATTGGTTAATCGCTGCATTTTTGTTTTGTCATATTTTTTGAAGATGAATATTTATTGTATAATAAGAATTCTATTTTTTGTTTTAATCATGATGATTTATAGAATACAGTTATCGAAACCTCTACTAAAGCATGTGTTTTCTCTCTGTGTCCTCATAGGGAACTCCCACCTGGCCATCGTTCAGAAGGTGAATAATGAGGGCGAAGGAGATCCGTTCTACGAGGTCCTGGGTCTGGTCACGCTGGAGGACGTCATCGAGGAGATCATCAAATCTGAGATCCTGGACGAGTCTGATGGCTACAGTGAGCAGCTGCTTGATGTGTTTTTGAGCTGAACCCAGCATTTAAACTCGTTTACAATGCGTTTGTGTTTTTCCACAGTGGACATGAAGGTGAAGCGTCCGATGGCCCCGGTGGAGATCCCTCTGGAGCCACGCAGCGTTCACGACGAGTTCTCCATCTTCAAACCTCCAGAGGGTGAACCAAAGATCCGCACCTCTCCCCAACTATTGCTGGCCACCCACCGATTCCTGTCCAGAGGTCTGTCTGCTTTCATATCAACCGATAGGCTGCAAGAGTCTGTGTGTTACAGTGATTTGTACGGTCTTGGAAAAATCCAGCATGTTTTGTGAAGTCAGTAATTCATTCCCTCATTTCACTTAAATTAAAATGAGGGAATAAATCAGTTCAACGTGGTCATCCTTTACTATAACGAGGGAACAAAATATTAATTTGTGGCCATGATAAATCAGTTTTTGTCTGCATGTCGTGTACAGGGCTCTGTAGCTATATCATAAAAAACCATCGGTAAAAAATGCATTTATTAATGATAACAATAATATTAATAACCACAAAACAATATCTCATAATCGTGAATTAAGACCATTCACGCAACTTGTCATATTCCTATACAAGTTAGTTTTTGTTTATATACAGTATACACTTCTGTTCAAACATATTTGGCAAGAACACATTTGATTGGTCAAAACAAGTGAAAATAAAGACATTTATAATGCTCCAAAAGATTCCTGAAAAAAATGTATCCTGATTTCCACTAAAATATGAAGCAGCACAACTCTCTTGAGCACTGATGATAATAATAACAAATGTTTCTTAAGCGGCATATTAGAAAGATTTCTAAAGGATCATGTGACGCTGAAGACTGAAGAAGTAAAATTCAGCTTTGCATCACAGGAAAGAGACCGGCTATTTTAAATGGTAATTATGTTTCACAGTTTTACTCTATTTTTGATCAAATAACTGCAGCTTCGGTGAGCAATAAGAGACTTCTTATAAAAACATGAAGAAAGTAGGGCATGTCTGTTTGGCTGACAAGAATAAAGAGGTAAAGAAGTTTCCACAAAGTCTCCACAAGCCTCAACTTTTAAAGGACATTCCCATCTCTCGGATCAATGGCAGGACAATTAGAGCTTGTAATGTGCTGGTTAATGTGATTTCATACTCCTCTGTTTCAGAGGTGGAACACTTCAGCCCGCAGCGTGTGTCAGAGAGAGTCCTGTTTCATCTGCTGCGGCACCCCAGCGTCAACCAAGAAGTGAAGTTTGACCCCGCGGTCCGGCTCAGTCCTGATCACTACCTGTACACACGAAACCATCCGGTGGATTACTTCATTCTGTTGCTGCAGGTGCGCTGCTGTGTCTCACTGATGTGTGCATGTCACACGCTTCATCAGCAATGGTGTGAATAATTGTGCTAATAAATATACAATATCTAAATATGATATTATTACTAGATGTAGTAGTAAAAAATTATATTTTAAGCATGTTTCAATATTTGGTCATTTAATAATGATAGATCGATAATAATAAAAACCAATAAATGAATTGTTTATTATTATTAATCTATCAGAACGTTTTAAGTGTTTTGATAAATATGAAATTAGTAGTTGATTTAATTTAATAATGACTATTTTTATTAATAATATTATTATTTTAACAATTAAAATTATATTTAAAATATAAAGAAATATTTAAACATTGCTAATTATTTGTTAGTATTTTGATAATTGTACTAGTAGTAGTATTGCTAGTAGTAGGAGTATTATTTATTATTAAAACATCATAATACATATTTTATTAAATTTTTTAAAACCGATTTCAATATTTTATTATTTAATATTGCAAATGTAATATTAACTATTATTATTATAATTGTAATATATTATTTTTAAAACCTAAATATTTAAACATTGCTAATTATTTGTTATTATTTTGATAATTGTGATATTAGCAGTACTAGTAGTAGTATTTTATTATTATTAAAACAATCATAATATTTTATTAACATTTTACAAATTTCAATATTTTATTCTATATTATTATTATTTTTGTAATAATTACAATTATTTTTAAAACATAAATATTTAAAAAATTATAAATATTTTCTAGTTGTGTTTTTGAAATGTGATGTTAGTAGTACTAGTAATGTAGTATTAGTGTTATTGGTAGTATTTATAAAAATATGACCATTTAACATAATTTTAAACATGTCAGCATTTGAAGACTTAACATTGATAATATGAAAAACAGATATATTTATTTATATATTTTTTATTATATATATATATATATATATAGATATATATATATATAATAAAAAATATATAAATAAATATTTTTTTATTATATATATATATATATATATATATATATATATATATATATATATATATATAATAAAAAATATATAAATAAATATATCTGTTTTTCATATTAATTGGAATATATATGTTTTGTGATGTTTTGATCATATGTTTGTGTGCAGGGCCGTGTGGAGGTGGAGATCGGGAAAGAGGGTTTGAAGTTTGAGAATGGCGCGTTCACCTACTACGGCGTTTCAGCGCTCACAGCTCCCTCTTCAGGTGTGTCTTGGCAATATGTGAATTTATGGCAATCCCAGATCCAATCCAAATTCACCATTCTAATCCAAGGTTGACTCATGAAGGTTGGCATAAAAATGCATGCTAGTCAAAGACATTCCTGTCAGTTTTGGTTGTAAACTGTAGAGCAACAAAACAAAAACCAGCTGGTGTGATTCTGCAAGCCTGGTGTGTTTTGAAAGCAGAAGGACTATATGGGACTATTGTTTAGATGTTGATGTTCAGCTGACCACTCACCATGACCTCTTGAGTTTTCTGATCTGACTGAAAGTCAAATGCTGCATGAAGTGATAAGTTTGCATCCAGTGAGATTTCACAAACACACAATCCAAACATATGCATGGAATCATTTTATGCAGTGGCAGGAAACTCAGATAAACATCTGAGGAAGAGATAAGATTTATCTCTTGTTGTTTTATTGCATAAAGTCTGATTGGGATCAGAGTGTTATTGCTGTGAATGTCAGCAGTCTGTGTTCTGGTGTATGGCATGTTTGTGATGATTGTGTGTGTGATCAGTCCATCAGTCTCTGGTGTCCACGCAGCATCAGTCCCCCAGAGACCCCTTTGATTTGGGAGACGCCACCAGCCCGTCCAGCTACTGTCCCGACTACACAGTCCGAGCCCTCACAGACCTGCAGTTCATCAAGGTGAGCGCAGAACAAGACGCTCAGCTCTCGGCTCACTTAGCTTGAGGTTATTCTTGTGTTGTTTCCCACACTTTTTGACTTGACTGTTCCAATAAGTATTTATTTATATTTGATCATGGATCATCACTTATAAATCAAAACTGACTTTCTTTCTGCTATTATTGTCCATGATTCCTCAATGCATGTTGCAATGCAAGTTGTTGTTGTTTTTAAATAAATGTTTAATTAAGTGAAATTTTATTTAAGTTTTAAGATACATTAAATATTATATTCGTATTAGTATACATTAAATATTTTTATTTTAGCATTCTATATATTTAACTATTTTAGGAGTATTATTATTATTTAACATTATTAAAAATATATTTACATTTGTATTTGTAATTATTTAGTAGCATTAAATTTTTTTTAAATGTATTTTTAATATCTTTAAATATTTATTATTATTATTATTATCATCGTTATTTCAACATTTTAAACTATTTTAAATTATAAAATATTTATTAAAATTGTAAAATATATTTAAATATATTTAAAACATATATTCATGTTTTAAATAGCTTTTAATATTATAATAATATTATTATTATTATTAATAATATCTTAACATTTAAAATGATATTTAAACTACTGAAAAAAATATATATAAATCAGCCATGAATCTTAACATTAAAAATTAAAATTCTATATAAAAAAAAGAGTATTTATTTTTTTAATAGATAAAAAGATTAGTTTTTTGAGACCTATAATCAAATTCAGCCGTTTTGTATTGTACAGTTTTTTTTTTTATTTGATTTATGGAATTGTAGTTAGTTTCCCTCATGAAAGATTAAAGTGCACAGTGATGAACATTTGTCTTTTTTTGTGTCAATTTGTTAATGTTGTGTACATCTTTATTCTGGAACTTATTGAAGATTTCTTTCGAAAAATGCTAGACTTTTTCATCAATAATGTACTTGTGTGAAAAGGTCAGTTTAGTGTTTTCAGCTGTTAAAATGGGCCCGTGTCCCACAGGTGACCCGTCTGCAGTACCTCAACGCTGTGATGGCGTCGCGGGTAGCACAGAGCCCCGACCCGCCTGAAATCAAGATCCTGCCCAACAGTCAAACCAAACTCCTGAACGAGAAAAACACCACTCAAGGTACGCCGCATGATCACACCGGCACACATGCCTGACTCTGAGTACATAACAGAACATTTTGTGCAACTCTTTGTGCTTTTGATTTAGCATATTTTCTTCTTCTCCTCGTGTTTCTGTGTAACTGGCTTGCGTTGGAATGTTGTGGAGTCTAAACATGCAAGAACAGGTCGACCGGAAATGTGTATGAATCTGCATCGCTCTCTTCTGCTGAACTAAGACTGTGTTCTCTTTCTGTGTATTTTTCTCTCCTTCCCTTCATTTTCTCCCTCTTTTTATCTCCATTAGACTTTCAGCTCCACTTTTCATTCTTTGACCCAATTGACATCTACTGTTAGTGTGCTTTGCATGAGGTAAATGCAAGTGATTAGTATGGTGTGTTACGTTTGAAACATGTCTCCCATCAACACATCGGAGCATCATCAGGTGGTTGATATGACACGTCAGTGCATGTCACCGGTTTCATTTGAATGCAGCACAGAAGTGAGCTTAAGTCAGTGTTTTTCACTCCTAATTTTTTTAATGCCACTGTTTTGCAAAGTAACCCTCTTCTATATTAATGCTGTCTGTTGGCACCTCCACATTAAACCCTCAGACAGGAGATAAATGTCCAGGTAGGTCTGCCAAATGTTATATTTAATTTAATTTTGTATTCATTTATTTGTTTGTTTGATAAATAAATTATATCAAATAATATATATGTATATATATTGGGGTCATATTTCACCCGAAACCAAAAGATATAAATGAGAAATAATATTATGTTCATTATATTCTCATTCCCATTACTGTAAAAACCAATTATATACGTGTTTAAATTGTAAAATATGTATACATAATATAAGTATTGTTTGTGCCTAAAAAGATACTTTACCGTACTTTTGTTTTTACCTTAAAGCAGTAAATTGACTTAATTACATGCAAGAGAATAAGACTGAAAATGTAAAAACATAAATATGTATGTATATTCAAAAGGAAAAACTAATGGACTAAATACAATTGACTTAATTGTCAACTAAAATAATGTAAAAATACATTGTATGTGTGAACTTTACGTGACTTTACCACACGTCAACTGATAAGCTACTACTACTACTATTTCTCTGAGGAAGTTTTAGTGATTCATTTGCCTTTAAATGAAAGGTGTGTCTTAATCCATCTACCATTTGAGTTTTAAATTGTCAACTGAAGTATTTCTGGTCATTTTGGACACTGTCCTCAGAATATGTTAGCAGGAAATCAGTGTTTTTGACGGATGGTTTCATTCTGGTTCCCCGGGCTCTGCAGGTGCGAGCAAGAGCCAGGAATCTAGGCCAGACGAGGAGCTTCACAGCCAGAGAGGAGCGTTTTGACCTTGCACCTAACCTTCCTGCAGAACTCACAAGGATCTTATTGTGACAGCTAATTTGTTTCTGTCATCTTAAGTGAACCTTTTACTCCTGGAATGCAGCGATTGAGCCAGATGCAGGACTGCTGAAAACAAAAGACTTGTTCATTCTGGTCAAACCGGATCCGTTCTCACTGTTCTCCTTATTCAGCCGTTCCCTCTGATGTCACTTCCTCTGTTTGAGCTCACTGTGTGTGCCAAGATTTTACTATCCCTGTCGTATCATATAAACGGTATATACAGCCCTGAATTGTCAAGCCCTTATGTGCCAAAATAGTCATTTACTCACCCTCATGTCAATCCAAACACGTAATCTTGTCTTTTCCATTTAATAATGACTGCAGCTTCATTGAAGCACTCAAATCTCATTCTCCATATGTATTTGAACTGTCATACCCATGAAACCAATCTGAACACAAATAACAATTTTAGACCTTTGGGGAAGTACACGCTTAAAAATAAAGGTTTTGTATAGTGGTTCCACAGGTGCCAGTAAAGAAAATAAAAGTTCTTTATTGTTAACATCCATAGAATCTTTCCATTCCACAAAAGGTTCTTTAGATTATTCAAAATGTTCTTCACACACTCTTAAAAATAAAGGTTCCAAAAGGAATCATTGTGTTCCTTAAAGAACCTTTCACTGAACAGTTCCAAGGGAACCATCGAACAAAAAAATGTTAAAGCTTTCCCATACTGGAATAACCTGAGCATTCCATTGGTTTAACATGGAATTCGATCTTAGCAGTACTAAAAATCCCATGTTTTAGAGGTTGTATCTAATTTAAAATATAGAAACCTTGTGTAGATGCTTGTTAATGAGTCTAGAAGCTTTTCCGACATTTCACTGTGTTCCGTTGTAATGAATCCGTTATACGTTCCATCCGCTTGTCCTATAAGATGCTTGGTTAAACATTCTTAATAGCTTATTTTAAGTTTTTACAACATTCCATTTCCAGCTTATACTTATTCAAATGTTTGGAATAATTATGTTTGTTGTTTTTCTTATGCTAACCAAGGATGTTTATTTGTCCAAAAATATGGTGAAAATGGTGAAAATATTATTCGTTATCTGTTTGAATATATTTTAAATTGTAATTTATTCCTGTAATTGAGTGCTGAATTTTCAGCATCATTCCTCCAGTCTTCAGTGTCACATGATCCTTCAGAAATCATTCTAATATGCTGATTTGTGCTCAAAAAATCTTTCTTATTACCAATGTTGAAAACGGTTGTGCTGCTTCATATTTTTGTGTAAACCATGATACATTTTCCATTATTTACTGATGAATAAAAAGTTAAAAAGAACAGCATTTATTTGAAATAAAAATCGTAAATGTCTTTACTGTCACTTTTGATTAATTTAGTGCATCCTTTATGAATAGACATATAAATTTCTTAAAACAAAAAGAAAAAATCAAACTTTTGAATGGTAGTGTGTGATTTTGGTTTTGATGTGCAAACCAAGAGTATTTGAGTAACTTTCAGGAAGGACTTTATGTACAAGAAATTCAAGCCTTCATCTGTTCCATTATTCTGATGCAAAATAGTCATGTAAGCTTTTTTTAAGCAGTTATTTACAAGTGTGCTTATTTATGTTGCTGTCATTATAACCCGTCTAGCGTTGAGTGGCGTCTGGTTACTGATCACACCTGGCGGCTCAATTATTGAGGCACGTAGTGGAGGCCTAGTGGCTTTATAAGAAGCAAGTCTAAGTGTGGCATGATGGTCATTCTGCTCCGTGTTCTTGTTTTGTCAGACATAAGGGTCCAGTGGTTTAAATGTCCGGTCGCTTTCCCCGTGTGTGTGTGTGTGTGTAAGCTTTATGTTTTTTTTTTTACTAGGTATTTAATTGGTAACCTGTTGATAAGACGTTATTTAGAATGTTTAAGGATTCTACACTTCTGTGTAGAATGTTTTATTTTGGTGAGTCACGTCTCTTGCTCCTTCAGTAGTAGTGAATCTGTGTATCCTTGAGTAGCACCTGGGTGTGTGGTATTTCCCTGGGTGCAAGTCCTAGGGTGGCATACGTCGCTCCACTATGTCTGTTGCACGTCGGGTCTACATTTGGTATAAAGCAGAGACATGACTCTTTTTTTTATTTTGTGATGTTAACTGGTGTTTGTTTGACTTCGAAACAACAGCTAGCGCGTCAGTGTACTGTTTGTACTTTCCTCTCCATCTTTTCTATTTTGACTGTCACTTTGGAGGATGAGATGCAGTAATTGCAAGACCTGGTGTCCCAGCTTAAAGCTGATAATGAACGTCTGCGTCAAGAATGATCTGAGTTCACGCAAGTTCTAGTGTCGTACCCTCCGAACTTCATGATGGGGGGCGGGGTTAGACACGGGCCCAAGGTCTTCCTCTAATCGTAATTTGGTAGTGATGCAAAGGCTGATTTTATGTCTTGGTTTTAAAACCTGCACTAAAATTCCTTTTGCCAACCAACTGGTTAGAGAACATAAGGACCAGTAAGCTTATTCACCACTTCCCCTTTGGGCAAGCTTTTCATATGATCCTTTTGAAGGGGAAGCTAGAGAGGAAATAACATTTAGGCCCGGGGAAGATCCCGAGTGTTAAATACTCCTGGGACTGTTTGGTGTCCTTTCCAATGTGACTGTTAGCCTTGAGGTTTGGTGAGAGGGTACGAAATTCTGCGTAAAGAACGGATTGCTTTACACAGCAAAAAATGCATGTGTGTGTCCACTGTAATTATGACAGTGGCACATTTGAATCCCACCAGAGACTCTTCACTCACTTGCAGGGGACTCCTAGTGGCAAAAGTACATAAATCTTCATACAGCTGCTTTAAGCAAATACGGACAACTTATCTAATGCATTTTTTGGACAATTAAGTAAGTGACTTAATTGTCCAAAAGATCTCATGGGTTACTGGTTATATGCACAGTACTTTCAGTTTCCTTATGTATTTTCCAGAGGTGGAAGTAAGTCACATGTGCAAGTCACAAGTAAGTCTCAAGTCTTAGCCTTCAAGTCTCAAGCAAGTCAATTTTTGTGAGAATCAAGCAATTCAAGTCAAGTCACTGCTTTTGTCGAGGTCCAGCAAGTCACTGTCAAGTCATACAAATGATTTAACTGAATTCATATATTAAAGTAACTTAAAACTACAGTAGTTATGGACTATGGGAGTTTTATTTGCAACAAAATAAAATTGCAATATGCATTTCTACTCAAAAAGTGTCCACATGCAGTTTAGTTGTTAATACGATAAAAATCTAAAATAAATTCAAATTTAAACTACATAGCTTAGAGGTAAATGTTACTGAAATTAGTGAAAAGTATTTCGGTACAGCTGTTTCAATATGCCTTAAACATTGAAGAATACAATGAAAACATTTTAAACAATTCAGGTAAAATAGTTTCTATGCCACCAAATGGCATTTTTCAAACAGGCATCACCTTTATGGGACATGAACACATCATTAAAGTGATACTCCACCCATTAATCATTTACCCCCATGTCATTCCGAACCCGTAAAAGCTTTGTTCATCTTTGGCACACAATTTAAGATATTTTGGATGAAAACAGGGAGGCTTGAGAAAAATAAAATACACTTGCAAGGTCTAGAAAAGTATGAAAAGCATCGTCAGAGTAGTCCATCTGCAACGTGAGTACTTTTTGTACATGAAGAATACAAAAATAATCACTTTATTCAGCAAGTCGTCTCCTCTGTGTCTCTCCATATCAGCGTCGTACAATTTTGGAGAATATGAGCTGAACTCAAACTGCGTATGCTCTTCTGTGTGGGTGTAAGTGATCAATGAATTTTCATTTGGGGTGGAGAATCCCTTTAAGTTAGAATATTTATTTTTTTAACAAAAGAATAACACCAACCAGAAAAATATGTTAATAATTGAATCACACAGTCCTTGCACCTGTTTATAATGTGTATTATTAATCTGTGTGTGTGTGTGTGTGTGTGTGTGTGTGTGTGTGTGTAAGGGAGAGAGAGGGGTGATTTGAGTGAATGTGGTTTATTAATATTTGTGAGTGAATGTGTGTGCACGTGTATGTGTGAATGGTTGTGCTTGCAGGTTTGTTTGTTTTTGTATTTTTTCCTCATTTAAAACTACACACGTGACATTACTCATTGTGGTTAACATCTTTTTTCTGTTGAGTTCTGTTTCTGGACAAAATAATGTCAGACGAGTCGGCCAAACCCCAATGTTTCAGCACATTAATACATTTTAACTATAATTTTCAAGGCAAATGCAGCCAAAAACATTATTTAAAAAATATATATATTTAATTACAAAAATGAATAGTGCGAAAAGATCAAAATATTAGTTTTTTCTGATTTCTAAAATATTTCACTTTTAATTTACCTTAGAGATGTATTATATAGATAGATAGATAGATAGATAGATAGATAGATAGAGAGATATAGATATATAGTGTGGGTTCTTAAATCTATAAACTTTAAATATTATTTACCCAAGAGTATAAAGTACCTCATGACCAATTTCCTTTTACACACATGGAAATGACGGCAGACCACATTTGGAAGTACCAACAATGTTACGTCATACTCATGTACAAGCATACAACACCGTTCAAATGTTTAATCGTTTCTGTGATTAAAAATACACTAAAACTATTAATATTGTGCAATGTTATTACAGTTTAAAATGTAGTTTATTCCTGTGATACATAGCAGAATTTTCAGCATAATTACAGTCTTCACATGATCCTTCAGAAATCATTCTAATATGCTGATTTGCTGCTCAACATATATTTGTGAATATTATCATCAACAATGAAAGCAGTTTTGCGGTTTCATTTTTTTTTTTTTTTTTTGTAGAATAATTTCATTTATTTGAAATAGAGAACTTTTGTAACATTACAAATGTCTTTACTGACATGTTTGATCAATTTAATGCATCGGTACTGAGTAAAAGTAATAATTAAAAAAAGGTGGGGTTTTTTGTTTTTCTTAAATCTTCCTGATCCCAAACTTTTGAACGGTAGGGTATATCACTATTTCATCAAGACTTGTTTGATTTAAACAGTTGCTAACAGTAATATCACATTAATATTAGCTAATAATATTTTACCTGTCTTACTTCCTTCACACACCCTTTCAGATTTCTGTAATACCGGACACGACAACAGGAAACAAGAATCTGAGGCTATGATGTAACTAGTATGTGTCATTTTGAGATCATATATGCTACACATCCTTTTATTAACACACCTAGAAAGACCGAGTCACAGGATGTCAGGATAAAGTCCAGGCCAAACTAGTTTTGCAGGGGCGGAGACACTGCTGTTAATGTGGTTTATGACGCAATTTCCTGTTATTTACTAGAACGTTAACAAATCCTGATTGTCTGTTGTATGACAGAAACTTCATAGAAATACAGTAAAACTGTCTTAAATTGGTAAATCCTCAGCTGTTCTTATGAGCTGACTTTCATGTCATGTGTTCTCATAATGTAAAGTGCTAGTGCTCCCGAGGTTAACATGTTATGCCAGCATTTTGCAAGAGCTAAATGAGGAAGTTACATAAACGCAGAAATTCTGCTGGATATTCTAGCACCTTAAAGTGAGTGAATGGGGTTTGCATAACTAGACCAAACCCCCCAAAACCCTCTCTGCTAAGGCATTTGTTTTCATAATAACACAATTTAAAAATAAAGAAAAAGATAAAAATCTAAGATCAAAAAATAAAGTTCATTAAGTTAGGTTTCTTAAAGTCTGAATCAGCAAAGTAATTCAGCACTTATGCTATAATATTATTTCTTTGTCATAGTTTCATTTAAACAGGCAGTTATTAAGGCAGTGTTTAAATGACTAAAAATGAAATATAATTTTAAAGGTGCTGTATGTTATATTTTTGAATGTTCTAAAACATAAAAATAGCATAATATCTTTGCAGATATTTAGGAAGCAAGTTCACATACTACTTTTTCAAAAAAAAAAAAAAAAAAAAAAAAACAATGCTACAGCTGGTTATTCTACTTTGAAATGTGCCTTTTGTGTTGTGTTGTGTTGTGTTCTGTTTTGGTCTGTGACTCAGCACACTAATTAAATTACCCATTAGTATTACAACACCCCAGGTGGGAAAACACAGCGTAGGCTACTTCAGCCATAGAAGCCAGCAAATGAACCCAATTAGAAATCACAGATTTAACCTGGCCTAAAAAGCCTCAGCAACCAAAAAAAATTACTAGAGACGAATTAAAACATGGATAAATATCCTTTCATTGTTAATTGCGACCGTTCCTGTTGCATATTCTCAACCTGGCAAGTAGTGACATTTTAGTCACAAATTTGTGACACTGATCATGTGATCTACATTTATAAAGATTCAAGATTCAATTCAAGATTCAAGATTTTATTTGTCACGTACATGTTATATGACAACAATCAGTGAAATATAGGTCTGGCATACTCTTTTAGACTGTGAAAAAAAAAAAAAGGAGAGAACATTAAATACAAGTAATGAACTATCCGAAAAAATTATAAGAAAAAAAGAGGAATTAAATACAAATAATGAAATATACAGAAATAATAAAATGATAAAAAGATAATTAAATACATATAGTGAAATATACACAATATATTAAACTACTACTACACAGATGCTGTGTAGAAATGCTACAAAGAAACTGCTGAACAGATGATGTGCAGAGATGTAAACAATATGCAGTGCAGATGAGTTGCAGAGTTAGGTTGTCTTAAAAAAAGTGCAGTGTGCAGAGAGTTATAGGGTAACCCTACACTACCAGGGTCTCTAAAGTGCAGTGTGTTTAATGTTCATGTTTAGTAGTCTGATAGCACGAAGGAAGAAATTCCTACTGAGCCTCTCCGTTTTATCCCATCAGAAAAACCAATGGGTTTTCAGCGTGGGTGGAGTCTGAGGACCTTCACAACCCTAGATTTCCTGGGGTGCATGTCTTAGGGAGATCAGTTCTGGAGATGTGCTCAGCAGAGTGCACTACTCTTTGCAGGGCTTTATGATCCTGAGCTGAGCTGTTTCCATACCACAATGAGATGCGCTGAGTCTATATGTTTTCTATAGCCCCAATCAGATGATACAGTCGTTGTCTGGCTTTTTTAACTTGAACTTGAATGTGGTTAAGGTCAGGTCCTCGGAGATGAGTACACCAAGGTATCTGAAGCTGCTAACTCTCTCCACCGGGGTCCCGTTAATGATGAGTGGGGTGTGGATCCGATGCTGCCTCCTCCTGAAGTCCACAACCAGCTCCTTGGTTTTGCTGAGATCCAGAAAGAGACAGTTTGTTTGGCACCATGATGTCAGACTCTGTACCTCATCAAGGTAGGCAGCCTCATTGTTGTTGGAGATGAGGCCCATCACCTGTGCATCATCCGCAAACTTGATGACAGAAGTGGAGGTGTGAGTGGACACACAGTCATATGTGTAGAACAAGTAGAGCAGCGGGCTCAAAACACATCCTTGTGGGGCTCCTGTACTCCCTATTCAGGGATCACGTCTCAAGATCAGTCTGGAGTGAGTGGGTCTTTTACTGTATGAACCTGAAGAGATTTATTGCTGCTCTATGAACAGACAGTAACACTGCAAAGAGGACTGAGTATTGTAAGTCTTAAATTTCTTTCAAATACAAGTACATCTCAATAAGTGTGAACAAATTTTTGCTCATTTTGCCACAGATTGGTGTCAGTTGTGACCGGGGCTAGTTGTCACATGGGTTATATTTAACTCACTATGTTTTCAGTTTCATAAATAATTGTTTTCTTATGTTAATCCCATGTGTAGTTCTAAACTGTTGCAAATTAGGATACTTTTGGTGAAATCTTAACAAAAACTTTAGTTACATA